>NC_139406.1:32881416-33053916 GCF_905368555.1 Meleagris gallopavo
GAAAGACTAGGATTGCATGAATGGATTTTTTTAAAAAATATTCTATTTTTTTTTTTAATAAAAGCATTAAATGAATAGATGCTTAAGAGATATTCCTGTATTGTCTTCTTGCCTTACTTTCATCTGTACACCATTCACATATACCAATATCTTCAATGTGTTTTCCCCATGAAAGTACTGCACTTGGCATCAAGATAGCATATAAAAATGAGCAATCTCATAGCGTCTTACAAAATCTGCCTGTTTCCATCCTTTGGAACTCTTTGCAGTGTGCACAAGTATTTTGCATGTAAGTGCTTATAGAACTTGCTGGCTTAGGCTTAAAGGAGTTAAGAAGAAGCATGTGTATTTGTTTAGATTTATTACAACTAATAGACATGAAAAAACAGGACTGTAATTCCTCTTACACAATTAGAGTAGAGAAAGGTCAGCTGATTTCCTATGACTGAAGTCATGACATTCCCGTACTAACATATATCTGAAACCATCTTTATAAAACTTGGCTTCTGTGGTTCTTGATTGGTCTTGTGGTCTTCCTTACACACCACTTCCTCTAACTTCTCCCTCTTCTATTCTCAGTTGTGACAAAGAAAATTAATCAGGCCTAATTCTCTGAAGTACAAATGGTCTAAAGTATCTCCTGACACCTTAACAGAGGAATCAGCTCTCCTTCCCAAAAATAATAGCTGCTCCCTGCTTTCCCGTAACCTTATTTTTCTTCTGAGAATGCTACATTATATATTGCCTCAATAAAGTGTCATTTTATGAAGAATGTTTTGAACAGAGTGCTATAGGAACTGTCCTATTTAGGTTAGGTAGAAACAATGATTAAAACAACCCTATTATTTTATTTATTTATTTTCTCCCATATACATCTTTGTCTAATACTTTTATATTTCCTAACTCTATGGTAAATCTATGAGGTGGAGTTTCATTCTAGATCCAGTACAAGGCTTCTGAAAACAATACGATGAAAATTCCACTAACCGATTGTGAACTCACCTTTTAGAAGGAGGCTTTTCTACAACAAGTTATAGTAGCACTAGAGTATTAGTATTATTATTTCCCACAGGAACTAATCCCTCCATTGCTTTTTGTAGCAGTTAGCACGAATTTGGTCTTGCTGACAACAGTGTTAATTTTCAAGCCAATATATATGATCTTAATTTAACACTGTAGGATAAGGGAATAACCTAGTTATAAGAATAAGGACATGACTTCATTGCCAACAACCTGCCAATCACTGAGAAAGTTGAGAATGTGTGGAAACTTCAAAATTTTGGAAATATCCAAATAATTTATCAGGATGGTATCTCTGGATTCACAATTGCAGTGGTGGGTGTCCTGCAAGTAGGAGTGTGCCTGCAGTGATAGTGTTACATCTTTTATGCCCTATTACCTGACACTTATCTTTCCGTACCCTGATTCCTCATTGATTGAGTAATTCAGGTTCACAAATCTTCCCGACTCTTAACTAAACATATACATAAGTTGTTAATTACATAATCTGTAACATATGCTCACTCAACACTCAGACATTATTTCTGGACATTTACTCGTCCTTGGATAAAGATAAGTTAGAAAGGAAGTTAGAGGGGAGTGTCTTGATTCCTGCCTGTTGCACCCCAACTTACCCACAGAGTGAGACAATCCAGCCTTGTGAGGAGGCCCTGGCTTCTTTGATGTTTGATAAGTCTGTTTTTACTTTTGCTGAGGATCTCTTATCCAAACAGAATAGTCTTACAATGTTTTCTAGTCCATAATACTAAACCCATACTATTCATGACTTACAGTTTTACCAGTGAGAATTAATCACATAAATCAACAACTATATTTCTAAAATATGTTACTGAAATTTCTACTTTTTCAAACTAGCTATTTCTAATGGCAAGTTACAAAATACATTGTGCTCTACTTCTTTAGATCAATTCCCCTTTTTGATATCTAATGCAGAAACATTCCATTACTAAGAGAGGTTGTGTCTGTGAGCACAAGCAGCAGTGAGAGCTGTTTTTCATCTAATGTGTGTAACAAGACAATCAAGAATCAAGTGTTCTCTATGCAGCCTGTACACTGCAATGAAGAGAGTCATTTGAGGAGAAGGTATGAAGGAGCACAGAGGAGAAAGCACGCAGAGTCTGGGGCACTGCACCACAATCTGGGACTTCTGGAGTCATCTGAAAGAACATGGGTGCTCATAGCTAAAGGTAATGCCTTGCAGTGACTTTCAGTGGCTGGAACTAACCACTGATCTCATGTACTATGTTGTATAGTGGGAAATGGTGTAATGCATACTACCGCATATATCTGTGACTAAAAACTTTCAGTACCAAAACCAACTAGTCTCTGCACCATCATTCTATTTTATACCATCTCATTTCTGTATAATTTTGTATAATTTTCCACCAGGTAGTCACTATATTCAAAGAAATTTCATCATACCATATATTTAATGTTGGTATGATTTCCTAAAGCGAACTAAGTGCTACTCACACTGAGTAGGAAAAAGCAAGAAACAGGAAATCAGATCACATAGGGTAAGGAAGTAGAACCAGAAACAGTACGCCCTTTATTCCCAATTATTGTTGGTATGACATATCTTGAACCATATTGAAAAGATGAAGAGGCAGAACATATTGATGAGTAATGATGCACCAACTTTTAAACTTTCCATCTTCTTCATCCTCCAAAGTGTTCTTCCACTTAACATTCTCTCCTTCAAAGTCAATTACAAGATTATACTACATTTCATATAAATTATTTGTCCATGCAGTTTGATACAAATATCTTGTTCTACATTTCCAGTTTTGTTCTGGAAAAGTCGAAATCTGCTGTGAATAATCCAGTGATTATTACAGTATTGGCCTACCTGGAAACCTACAGAAATAGAAATCTGGTTTAGTTCTGTAAATTTTAGACAATACCTTTAATGTTTCAGACATTTTCAGCATGTCTTAAAAAAACCCTTATCAAAGAAAGAATGTGTTTTCATATATTTCCATCCTTATTGGATTTGTACTTTGCAAATAGTTATAGTAGAATAAGCCACTTACACAACAAATTATTTACACATTCTAATTAAAAGAAATTAATGTGTCCATTCCTTATAGGCAACATTCTAACTCCTCCAAAATTAAATATAAATCTAAAATTTTTTTAAAAAAGTAAGTTTACTGCAATATTTAAGAGAAACAGAAACATACAGATTATGCATTTTTATTGTTCATTCCTCTAATGAGAGCTAGTTGAAAAGTTACTGCATACATATAAAGAATAGTGATTTTCTTTTTAATGCTATAAATGAAAAGCTCTGACTCATCCTTTATAAACTGGTAATAAAGATAAAATACATGATATACAGTCAACAAGAAAAAATGTCTTGTTTATCTTTAACTTGAGACAGGAACATCTTTAATTTTTTCAAGAGATTAAGTTCATCCCTTTTTTGCTCAATCACTTCTTATATATTTATGATTCTTAAAAGAGGAAAGCTACATGAAAAATTGTTTCTGCCATTCTAGATATACTTAATAAATATTATTTAGTTACATAGAACTCATGCTAGGATTACTTGTTTAACTCATTAGTGCTTCATTCTATCTATTTAAAATAGAAAATCGCTGATTTTCTCCCTTCATCTGAACTGGCAGCAGAGAAGTTGAAAACATGAACTTTGCCTTTAGGTTGTCCATTAAATTCCTATATATCAACTGACTGCACAATTTTCTCTTTAATAATGGCAGGCTAGTCAAAGCTCTATCAACTCCAGAAAAGATTCTTGTTGACTACAAGAGTTAGCTGGGGACCTTTGACTGGCTTTCATTTAAAATTTCAGGTAGTGGCTACAGGGGTGCTTTTTAAATACATTTCATGGCCCTCTTCAAGGAGATGTTTTCTGGCAATCTATTGGGAATATTTATTTACTAAAATTCCTGGAGCTTGGTGAGCATGAAAACACGGCATTAAATGTAGACACTTTTTCATCTCATTAAAAAAACCCTGAATTGCATACTAATTATACAAAATAAAATAAAGATTACATAGTCACAGTAACTCAGAAAGATTATGTCATATGTATAACAATAGATTATTTATTACATTTAAGACTTAAACATTTACTGGTAAAAATTTTTAAGAAACGTCTTTCCTAAATAAATAAAAAATAATTAAAAAAAAACATGGAAAAAAAGGAAGATAAATTTTTACTTCCTTATACACATATTAAAGAAAAATAATGTATAAAGATGTTCTCTTCTCCCTAAAGTTTTGTAGACCTGCAGCCACAGATTCCTTTTTAATGACAGATGATGATATTCAGGAAATACAATGCTTCCTCCCAAATAGGAGATCCCAAACATAGTGAACAGTAGACACTTAAAAAGGCATTTGTTTTATTCTGATGCTATCTTTCCATCTTGCTATCCATTGTGATTGCTCAAATATGTTGGATATTCCTCAAGGCAAACACTAACATCTGCTCCTGAAATCCTTTTCCAAGCAGAGATATTAGAGATTTCAGTGCAGATTATCCTCAGGGAATAACTTCACACTTGGGGCCAGGATGAAGTTAGATAATTTAGGGCATGATCTACAATGTGTGGAAATCCAGAAGAAATTGAGTAAGGTTCACCAGTGCTTTGCAACTGGCCTTATCTTGCATTGTTCAGAGTAACAAGAGTTTTTATTGCTGACTTTAATCAGAGCAACATCTGGGCTAAATCTAGGCACAAATTTAAACATGTATGGGATTTCCCTCACACACAAAAGAACCTCTCCTGGTTTCAGTGCGAAAATGTGTATAATAAACAAGCAGAGCTGGCCTTTAGAAGACAAATAACAGAATTTTAAAGCTTAAAATCAATATTTTTGAAGAGGAAGCGTGATTTTCCTTTTTTTTTTTTTTTTTATTTTTTTTTCTTCCTTCTTTTAAAATCTCACCTAACTGTAAATTTATGTGTGGAAACAATTTCCATTTGAGGAGATAGACACTATCAGCAGAAATGGCTGACCTTTTTTATTTTCTTTTTCTGATTTCACTACAATTGAGCCTGAATTTCTTATGCTCAGGATTATATCAATTGCTGCACCGTAAAGGAGTTGCTTCTTCTCTTTGCACTGAACACTTTTTCACTGCTTTTATGTTGTCAGACAAGTTAAAAAGAAGGATTCAATCGATTATAAACAAAGTTAGCAACACAGATGAGTAAGGATGAGAACTTCTGTTTATTATATGTACAATGGAAGTGCCAGGTGCTGTATTTTATATCCCTTTTTATTTCTTAGTGTATGGGCATTACTCAGCTACCCTAAATAGGTAATATAATTTGTGTGACAAGCTGATTGTTGTCATTTAAAAAGTAGGTTACTTAACTGTTAACCATGCTTATGTCCCTAAAAAGTTCTGTCTCTCAAATAACCCAATAAGCACAGCTATTTATCAAACTACCTTTAAACTTCTAGCCCTGTAATATCCTTTTCATACAAATGTGAGCATGCCAATGTCCATATTTAAAAACTCACTTAATAGTTTATATGCTATTACCTCTTCTTATTCCTTATCACTTCAAGACTGGAAATACATCTGCAACCAAAATGTAGTTTGTTTTTATGATTTCATACTCTTTAGTGGCATTTACAGGATATATAATTCACCTGATGATGCTGACTATAATTTGTACCTCTTAGATCCAAGAACAGCACGTGTTGATGAGAGATTATAACTTTCTACTGGCAAAGAATTATTTAAATATAATAATGTTATGTAATACATATACATATGTATACATATATGTATATATATATACATATATGTAATACATATACATATGTAATGTTATGACTCAATGTTAAATCAGTCACCATTTTGCTCTTATTTTGGTTTCTAGTATTATTTGGTAAAGTCTTTGACATATTGTCATCTCTCATTTTGTTTGCTGGTAAAACTAGTAAGTGTATACTAATAACAATAAATGCAGTTTATTAATAAATAAATAAATAAATAAAAAAGGAGAGTTAATGTGAGAGCACTGCATATGCATATGCTTGAGTTAGTTATACAGATGGTTAGCTGTTTCATCACAAGTTGGTGTTTGAAAATAAGTGCTGGTTTAAGCTGTGTGAAGTTATTGCTGGTGATAATATCCCAGGGGACAGTGACTGTTATAAATTTCCAGTAGAGGACAATAACCATGAAGGTTCATATCTTCCCAAGTGATTCAGACTTCCTGCAAGGCTGCAGAGTGGAACCACAGCATGAGGTTTTGTTCAACTCTCTCTATACTTGAGCAATATAGAATGAGATGAGTCTGGAAGTCAGCAGGATCAAGCTATACATCTGAGATACTAGTTATCCAACTTTGTGTCTTTGTCTTCTTCTATGTGAAGTATAGCTACAATTCTCACCAATTCTACAGGCTGTAAACCAACTATAGAACAGTAGAATTTTAGCCACTTAGAACACATCAAGGGAATAAACCGGCTTCTCACTCTGTGGTGAAAGATTGTTTTGTCTTGCCTAGTGAAAGAGGTGTATTATGACTGGCTTGAACCCACTTCCCTTTTGAAGCAGTTTGTCTCCACTGAAGGAAGCCAAATTACATTGGACATTGCTACTTACTTGTATCCATTTTGTGAGAGGTGGATGATACTCAATTTATATGGAAAGATCTGAGAGTTTTTGAAAGAAAATCATCTTTCTCAAGTCTTTCAGAAATATTTAGTGCTATTAGAAAAATATTTTCCTTTTGCACAAGAACATGGATATACAGCTTAGATGGGTAAGTGTTACCTAAATCTCATGAATTTATTTACATAGATTTTTTAAAACATAGTGAGACAAAGTCTAATACATTTTAGTGGAAACCTTCACAAATATCCTGAAAGGAGTGGTCTCAATCTGAAAAATAGAAAATCATTCTCTTACAAAAATAAAGTTTTCAAAAATTTCACACAAAGCATTATAAGCCCTGCTAGTATCATAGATAAGATGTTAAGCTCACACTTGGTTCCTCTTTCTTTCCCTCTTCCAACTACATAAAGATACACAAACACAGGCACAGAGTCACTGTATTTTTACCCCCACATTCAATAAATTCTTCCCAGTTCCAGAATGGAAGAATCACACAATGTCTCAGCCACAATGAAAGAATCACAAAACAAACATGATCGTGCTCCTTTCTCGTGAAACACTTATGGCAAGGCACATCAGAAAATAAATACAGAAAGCTAGGAAAATGTCTGCAAACTAAGAGCGTGTATAACTTACTCTTAACAGGTAAGGAACAAACCGGAAAAAAAAGTATAGAAATCTCCCACGCAGATTTGGAAAAACGTCTTATAGGCTGGTAAACAAATTGGATGCCACTAAACTAATTCAATGCCACATAGGCTGATTACTCTGTTCCTGCACCTTGCAGAAACTTTGCTGAAGGAGAAATATACTATGACTTTTTTTCATGGTATTTGGTTCTAGCTTCCGTGTAGAAGGCAGTGACATAATGTTTTAGTTTTGCTAGTTGTTCAGACTGTGCTGAAATTAGGAAAATCTTTGGTGTGTGCTATTATTTTCTCCTAATAGCCTCATGATGCAGCGTGATTAAATGTACTTTTTATTTAAAACATAGCTTTGTTCTTTTTAATGTAGTTTGAAATTATTTTTATCATAAAAATCGTCTTTAATGTTTTGAAATCTCTGTTCATCCCTAAAAGCCTTTGCAAGTTAATGTTTTTTTGTTTTGTTTTGTTTGTTTTTTAAAGCATTCAAAATGAAAGTCTTAAGAAAACACGTTGGAATTGAAATAACAGCGAAGTGTAAAAAGTTACAAAATATATCAAACCGTGCAAGTGAATAATTTCATCTAGGACTGCACACTTTTATGACTTGTTCAATCACTGCTGATTATCAGAGTGTCTCATTTCCACTTTTTTTTTTTTTTTTTTTTCTCCTCAAGACCAATGATACAAAAGAGTGCTCCGCTAAGTCCTGGGCTTGGGTGCTCACAGCAAGCGCTGTATGACAGGCCGCTCTCAGCTGCTCCTGGTCCCCAATAATTAGCCTGCTATGGCAGCTACCTCTTGTGGTTTTGCCTGTGAGAGACATTTGACACTGCAGACATCAGAGGGATTTTTCAGGAGGCTCTTGTGGCGTCCGAATGGCTCTTAATTAACCACTTAGGTATCCTCGTTCACTCTCCTGCTTGGCACTTTCCAAATGGTAGGGGTTGCACTGTGGATCTAAACACCGGGGAAGCATGCTATCAAAAGATCTTGTAAATGAAGGCTTGTGTAAATTATTTTTAATGATTCCCTCCTGGCACATCATTATGTTTGTAGTTACACACAGGCACTTCAGAGATGGCTCGTCTTCCGTAAGGTCAGCTGCAGGACCACCATAACTAGCTGCAGTCAGTAAATGGCTTATTAATTAGCACAGTGATTTTACATTGCTAAGAGCTCTGATGTATGGAGCTGGAATTGTAATTGTGTAGGATCGAAATAATAAGCCATCTCAGGGCTCCTTATGCAAATTGCCATATTATAAAATCATTACCTATCTAAACACTGAGTTTTAATAAGAATTACAATGATGAATTTTATGATAATTGACACTCAAATTTTAATCTCCTGGATTTTTATCATTTTGGTGGTTAAAGTGTGTTTCTAATTAAATGTTGCTTAAAATGCAAAGGATTGTTTAAGAATTCTATTCAGTTCTTCTAGTTCAAATCAGGTTATTCTCTTTGGTCATAGAAGATAGGCCTTCGTAGTAATAGGGATATGACATTATGTATTACTTGTAGAGTAAGATGTTTAATCTTCCTTTTTTTAAACAATTATGATATTGATGGCACTATATCGTCAACTGTGAGATACACACTACAGCAAGTCAATGGGTCTGTCTACTGTAATAAAGATGACTCAAAATAAAAAAAAAAAAAAAAAAAACAGGGAAGATTTTGAATACTTCTTACATTTAATAGATTTTTCCTTCTTTATTTAGCATTCCAAATGGTTTGAACAGAATTTGAATAGCTTAGTTTTAGAACTGCATGCCGAGTTAACAAAATTCAAACCACAGTTTACTATTATAGCATAGTGCAAAATCAGATCATTAAAATTTCACAACTGTATTTGCAGCTGATTTTATTTACATATGACAATGTTTGTTTATCTTTCAACATTTTTTCTTCTGTGCAAATAACTGCTTTGAAATAGATGCAAATTAAGAACAGACTGAACATACCTCATTCCAGCACCCACCATAAGATCTTGCAATGCTCAGAAACTCTCTTAACAGCAAACTACACACATTAAGCATACATGCTAACACAACAAAGTGAAAATTGTCAGAATTGAGAATGTTTAATCCTGCAAGCCAATCATTCCAATATAGAAAGGAGAACGTCCTTGGGGAAAAAAAAAAAAAAAGAAAAAAGAAAAAAAAAAAAAGCTTAGGTCAAATGAAAAGTAAAAGATTAGTTAAAGAATAGTTGTATCAACTCATACTAGAAGTCCATTGTATATATGCCAACATTTTAGTAGGGGGAGATGCAAGGTTGGACTCTGTGATCAGAACCTAGATCTTGCCCCATGTCAGATCAGAGCCAGCTCCAGCTGCTCCAACAGGGATCTACTGCTGCCAGAGCAATGGTGGGTGTGTCTCTGGGAGGGCAGATTCAAGATAGATTAGGAAAATCTGAGAGAGGATTCAGAAAATATGTGAGTAATTGCCCTGTGGACACCAAGGTCAGCGCAGAAGGAAAGCAGGAGGTGCTCTGAGTGAGGAGCAGAAGCTCCCTGCAGCTGAGGAGAGGCCCATGATAGAGTAGAATCTCTCCCTATAGCCCATGTGCTCCACGCAGAACATATCTCCCTGTGCAGCCATGTAGGAGCCCATGGGACAGTGGTGGATGAGGCCTGAGGGAGCAGCAGCTCACGGAAAGAAGCCCGCAGTGGTGCAGGAGGGCTGGGGGTCCACTCTCTATGGCCACTGCCTCTGTGGAGCAGTGCCTGAAGGGTGGGCCCTGTGGTATGGAGCCATGTTGAAGCATTCTTTGGTGAGATGAAGACTGTGGGAAGCCCACGCAGCATCAGTTAGGGAAAGATGCCATCATGTGGGAGGGATCCAATGTGAAGCAGAGGCAGAGAGTGACCATGAAGGAGCAACAGAGATGAAGCATTGTGGGTTGTCTGCAGCCTCCCCACTCCCTTGAATTGCTTGGAGGGAGAAGGTAGAAGAGAGTGGATGTGATCATCCATGCTGATGATTATTTTGCAGATAATAATAATAATAATAAATATGTTTCCAATGCAAGCTAAGACTGCAAATGGAAAAACAATATACGAAGTCCAAAAATTACTGTTTAGAGTTGAAGACAAATTAGTATGTGATCTTTCTCGTTTGACAAAAGATCAATGTATTACATGTGGGTGCAATTTTTAAATAAATATAAATGTACATCAGTAAGTAACTGTGGTACTGCCAAAATAATGAAAGATGAAAATATCATGAGATCTGAAGCACTACTCAAATCCTGCAAATTTTGGCTTTTATTTTAAGTGAATGAACAATCACACAATTACACATGCTGACACTTTCTGCCGTACTGTGTCACTGGGTACAATGGAATATTATTCAAAATGGTATTTGAAATAAAAATGTGTAATTACTTGAGTTTATCTGTGACTTAGAAATTTCACAAAGAAAATCCTAAGCAAAAAAATGAAAATGATAATTAAAGTCTCTATTGCTAATTGTTCTTACAATTAGCCCTCTTAGGAACTTACTTTTGTGCTGATTCACCACTGAGAGGAGACAAGAGTAAATAGAAATGGGCTGTCACCATCTGGTTTATCTGTTTTCATTTTTAATCTTGTTGCAAAACTAGTAGAATAGACATTCATGTTGCAATATGTTGCATGGTAACGACCACTGATGAACTTCTCATTTCTGAAGTGCTTTTCTTCTACCATAAGTCAAATATACATTAATTACGACCTTGGGGAGAAAAAAGAATTTGAAGAGAGCAAATCTAAACAAGGGTATTTATGACTTCTCACAAACTGTCTTTTGAGCTTCCATTGACTATGAGAAAAAGTGTGTCATCAACAGAATTATGGAGGGTCTTAGAATACTTCAGTAAAGTCCATGCACATTCAGTAAGCTATGTACATCCGCAAAGCAATGTTTGCCACATATATTGTCTCATGATTATCTGATTTAATTGGACAACATTTCTAAATCCCCATTTAAATGAATCAGGTAACACTTGTATAGATGTGCTAGCTACTTGATTGGAAAGAGGCCGAACAGTAAAGAAAAAGCTTATAGCCAGATCTCATCAGTTTGTTAATGAAGACAGACAGAACACACATTAGTTTTGTCAGTTAGGTTTAGCCAAGGAGAAAAGTTACTGCATGTGGTATAGCATGAGAACTTAGAATTTTAAAATTCAGTTGAATGGTAATAGAATTCTAAAATGGATAAGATTCATAGGCTTCTGAAAATATGAAGAGTTAAGAACATCAACACATACTGTACACATAACTTCCTTTTAAAGAAGTAAATCTAGCTTTCACATCTGAATGTTTAAAGAGATAGTTCTTGTATGAAATCACCTTTCTCTTTGTGTGTCTAAATGCATTATGTATAAATGCTTGCTCCAAGAATTTGTAACTGTGCAGGGCGAAATCTTCGTACTTTTATATATTATACTGGATAATTTATAGAATTCTGAATAGCACTGCACAACAAAGCTTCATTCATACCTTTTTCCTAAGTTTGTCTTGAAGTTTTATTTTAAGAAGAGTCTGCCACAACCTTATGTTTTGACAGCTATAAAGTATTACTTAGGAAGGGGTAGAAATAGCATTACTGCTCACGTTAAACTAAAATACATACAATTGTTGCTACACTTTAATGACTGCATTTGGCAGAGAGAAACGATTAAACCAAAGCCAGACAACTACCAAACTGTCTTTTCTGTGTTTTTGCTACTTGAACTCTGCCTTACAGACATTCAGTGATACAGTCTCTTTACAATCCTTTAAACATTCCTCTGCGATTTTTGGTATGCTGTGTGCACTAGAATGCAATCAACATCTGCTAATTTCTGTCCATTAAATGTATTATCATAACACACAAGCATGATGTTTTATTTGTATGGCTGAAATGAGACTTATGACCCATAATCCATCATCTTCCTGTTATAATTTTATATGTTGTCTATTCAATCCCCAGGACAGTTCAGAAAGCGTAAAGCAAAACTTTGTTTAAGTTATAGACCAGCTGCTGAAGTGTCCAGCTGAAGAGGTCATTGTACTTTATTTTTGCTGAATCTAGCAGGAGTTTCTCATTCTAAGCCAAGCATAATACAACATGGATGTCCCCAGAAGCTTGCAGTTGAACAACCATGTCTAAACTTTCTAGCAGGCATTCTTCTGAAAATATTGTGTTGCAACAGATGATTAGAAAACATGTGTACAGTTAAAAATGCAGAAAAGCAAGACATATTGGATATTTTAACTGTTTTAGTAAAAAGAGACTCTTGCTAATAATGCATGGCTAAAAATAGGAACAGAAAAAATTGGAGAGCTTTTTTATATTTTATCATTTGAATTTAAATCACTAACTTCTTTGAAAGTTTATTATTCTTTTCATTTGGAAATAAGCAAGCAAGCTATCAAATAAACATTGTTTTTGTGAACTTAAAATTATTTTTAAATCTTTGGCATAATATATGATGCTGAAGCAGTGGCTGTTTTTCAAGTCAACAATCTTGAACTAGTAAGGTTTAAGAATTTGACTTGTCATGCAGACTGGACAGTCACCATTTGACCTTCTATTTGTGCAGAGTTTCATACCAGTGGTTATGGAATAATATCAATTTATGAATATGCAACAATACCTACACACATTTTGTAAATTGAGGGTAGAGCTTTAGAGCTGTTTTTTATTTTTTTCCTTAATTTAAAATAAAAATAAGAAGCTTAATAACACAATTTTTTAACTCTGTTTTCAATATTATCAATATATAATCATGGTAGATTTTATTTGTAGGAGAATCATAGATTTTCATTTTTTAATGAGAATGGAAAGTAATCAATGTTGTAAAAACAGAACTAGAGAAAATAATTTAGTTTTGTCTTACTGTATATGACACTGAAATGACCAATAAACATGAACTGTAAGCAAGCTCTCAGAAGGATGTAAATAAATAAGAATGGAAGTGATGTATATAGTAATTCAGTCATGTCCATCTTCTATGAGAGAGAGAGAAATAAAGAACAGCCATCTTTAGAAACAGATGCAGTAACAAAGATGCAACCGTAGGCACAAAGGGCATGTCTTGGAAGAGGGGGAAGGCTGAGTCACAAAGCATGTGAAGTGCTAGAAGCAGAAACTGTGCTAGAAGAAGTCAAAGAGAATTCTGAGTGATTAAAATAGCCTAAGGTACCTTTTCACTTGAAATCATCTGTGAAGAGGCTTCTGATAGAATTTGCTCTTACTGTGTCCAGTTCTGGGCTCCTCTGTTCAAAAAAGACTGGGATCTCCTCGAAGGTGTCCAGATGATTAAGGGCCTGGAACACCTCCAGTATGAGGAAAGGCTTAGTAACCTGGGCTTTTTCAGCCTGGGGCAAAGAAGGCTGAGAGGGGATCTTATAAATATTTATAAACACCTGAAGGGAGGTGGAAGGTAAGTGGATGAGGCCAGGCTCTTCTCAGTGGCATGTAGCAATGGGTCAAAGATCAATGGCCCAGAACTTGAATATAGGAAGTTCCATAGAAACGTGGAAGAATTTCTCTATGGTAAGGGTGATGGAGCATTGGAACAGATTGTTCAGAGAGGTTCTGGAGTCTCCTTCTGTGGAGCAGTTCAAGACCAGTCTGGACACCTACCTGTGTGACCTATAAGGGAACCTGCTGTAGCAGAGAGATTGGACTCAGTGATCTCTTGAGGTCTCTTCCACCTCCTACAATTCTGTGATTCTGTGATTCACACACTGTCATCTTCTCCAGGGTCATGTGCACAACAACTATGCATCGTTTTAATTTTACAAAAAGTCTAATTCTATGATGACTTTAAACTTGCTCATTAATTTCACAAAAGCCACACTAGCATCCTGCTTTCCCATCAGTGCTAAAAGTGAACAGAGAAAATGGGGTCTCACAGTAAACAAATCTCTGAAACCTGGCTTTTTCTTTTTAGTGATAAAAATGTCTAACTGAGCATGTGAACTGGTGTGTGCTTATTTGCTAATGTATATAAAACAAATTATATTGAGAAAATATCCAAATTTCAAGCACTTAATTTCACCTCTGTTGAAAAATTAATTCACAGAACAGTGGATGTCAGTTAACAGACAATCTTAAATGATTAAAGTTTATCTAAGGTAAGTCCCTTGCCTTTGTTTCCAATTCCTCTTGTACTGAAAGACATTTTAATGTAATTCTTTAGGTAGTGTAATACTGGCTCTAGACCAGTAATTGTGAGAATAGCTAATCTTAAAGAAAAAACAAATGATGTCTGAAGATATTATAATTCAAGTTTTTTCAGGACTTCTGTTCCTGTTCTTAACTGTCATTTCTAACACATTTACTTTATTTATTAGATTGCCTCATAGCAAATTAGCGACAAGTATGACATAGTAACATGTTAGCAGTTGATATTTAATTAAAGAACTGCAAATCTATGGGCATTTTCTAAAGAGTTCTTGGTTCACGGTATATTCTGTGGTATCATTCTTTCATGAAGTCAGAAAAATTTCTTCTTGTTTATTCTATGATTGTCTTTTCTAGGTTGTATAATAATTAATAGAAATCTTTTTATCTTGCTGGGAATGTCTAATCTGTGGAGCATGAAGTGAATTTACATGTACATATGTGTCTGTGAATGCATTAATAACCAGGTATATAAGCAAAATTGCCCTATAATATGGTGTCAAGTAGAATAATTCAAGGAAATTTATAAAAGAATATTTAAAAGCTATTTTTTTCCTTTTTCTTAACCAACATTATTCTTTCTCTTATCTCTGTTAATCATTATTATAAAAACTTATCTGTGCTCTACTGCTTAATTAAACTTTGCTAATGTTATTTCTCCTAGCTTGATTTCTACTTGCAATCCTTTCACATATAGTTTTCATCAGTGCAAACGCTTCTTTCTCCCATCACTTTCAAATGTAATTCTTCATGCTTTTTATCTATATTTAGACAGAATTTATTTATTTATCACTATGTGGAGGAAGTGGTAAAATATACCAAGAGAGGAACAATGATGCAAAAGAGAAAAATCTACTGTTGCTAAGACAAGTTATTGTGTTTTAACTGACCACAGATTTACAATGAATAGTAAAGTATACAGCTGTTTCCTTTGACCACCTTTACCAGGATAACAGATAAAGAGTTATTTAAATTGAATCAAAATAATTATTATAAAACAGGCTTCATTAGATATATAAATATAAATCACACCAGAACAGATTGTTTTAAAATGGTTGTCCCAGGGGCTTCAGAAAGACTGAATGATGAAGCAAGAAAAAGGCCTTGGAATGAGTCCCAAGGGAGCAATTCTGAATGCTTTCTGTTTTCCATTATTATATTACATTAAACATATTGAATAAAGCTATATAGACTTGTGAACTCACGACAAAAATAAGGTGACAAGACCTTGAATTATTTTTCAGGTATTTTTAGCAGCTGACATTCACTGTGTGAATTTTTAAATACATTTGCGCTTTAATTTTATATAATAAGGCATATTGTCTACAATTTATAAAAAATATTACGTAAAGATGTTTATCTACATGTTAGATCATGCTGAATTATGCAAAATAGCTTACTTTCATTATGAGTTCAAATTAGGGTGATAATGAATAAAATATTGTTATTCATATTTTTAAAAGAAATTACAACTTTTTGTAATTGCTAATTTATTTATTTATGCATTTATAAATTGTTCCGTAGAATATTTTAGAAAAGTGTATGTCCATTCATGGATGTTTTTTCATATTAGGAATTTAAAAATAGTAGTTTAGAGTAGCTATGTGGAATCATAAAATCAGAGAATCATCATAGAATCACAAGGTTGGAAAGGATCTACAAGATCATCTAGTCCAACCGCTCCTCCCATTACCATTGCTATCACAAGCCACTAAACCATATCTCATAGCTCCTCATCCAGACACCTTTTGAACACTGCCAGGGACGGCAACTTCACCACCTCCCTGGGCAGGCCATTGCAGTACCTGACCACTCTCTGAGAGAAGAAGTTTTTCCTTATGTCTAATCTAAATCTCCTCTGGTACAACTTGTGGCCATTTCCTTGGGTCCTGTTTGTTGCCTGAGAGAAGAGGCCAAATATATATATATAATAGTTAAAGTAAGATATATACTTAAAATAATAACAGCATCATTAATATAATACGTACTTACAGCATGAATGTATATCCTTGCCATAAGTAAGAACAAACAGGAAACTTACGTGCAACTTCCAGATGTTGCAGAGTCGCAACATTAGCCACTTTGTACAGGAATTACCAGAAGATGCTGATAAGTCATATCAATCTGCATGAAATACTGTTAATTTACAAAATTTAACCAAGGAATCTATCAGTGGAAAAGAATCTAATAATTTAAGAAAAAAAGGTCAAGGGAGGGGGTTCTTTTTTTTTCTGTCTAATATAGATGTATTAGTAGCAGAGTAGTTTATCATCATATTTTTCAGAAGAGTTAATGAAATAAAAATGTAACCCTTTCAAAAGGATTCTCATAAAGTAAAAAGAAGTGAGAGACTTTATTAGTACAGACAGATAGCTGTAAAGTAAGAAAAATAAAATAATATCAAATATTGTCCACATTTTGTGTTGCTTTCTTATCACTCATGAATTCAAGAACTTCATCTATTATCTCTAATATATCAGTAAATTACCAATATATTTTTTGAAAACATTAAAAACCTAATATCCGGGACCTACTTGGAGCTATCCCGTGGGCTCGGGTGTTAGAAGGTAAGGGGGCCTCTGAGAGCTGGTCAGCATTTAAACAGCTCTTCTTCCAAGCTCAGGATCGGTGCGTCCCTGTGAGCAAGAAATCGGGAAAAGGTGGCAGGAGACCTCTGTGGATGAGCAAGGAGCTCATGCGCAAGCTCAAAGGAAAGAAGAAGGTCCATGAAATGTGGAAAAAGGGTCTGATCACTTGGGAAGAATATAGGAATGTAGTCAGGGCCTGCAGGGATGCAACGAGGAAGGCTAAAGCCCGTCTGGAATTGAATCTAGCTAAAGTGATAAAGGATAATAAAAAAGGCTTCTTCAAGTATGTTAATAGCAAAAGGAAAACTAGGGAGAATGTGGGCCCCTTACTAAGTGAGGGGGGGGTCCTCGTAACGGGGGATGCTGAGAAGGCAGAGATACTGAATGCCTTCTTTACTTCTGTCTTCAGTGAAAAGGCTCCCCTGCAGGAATCCCACACCCTGGAGGTTAGTGAGAGGGTCTGGGGAATGGGAGACTTCCCTTTAGTCAGGAAAGAGGACGTGCGTGAGCGCCTAGGCAGTACTAAGGTCCACAAGTCCATGGGACCTGATGGGGTGCATCCACGTGTGCTGAGGGAGCTGGCGGAGGTCATTGCCGAACCGCTCTCCATCATTTTTGAGAGGTCCTGGACAACAGGGGAGGTCCCTGAAGACTGGAGGATAGCCAATGTCACTCCAGTCTTCAAAAAGGGCAAGAAGGAAGATCCGGGTAATTATAGGCCTGTCAGCCTCACCTCCGTCCCTGGAAAGGTGATGGAACAGCTTGTGCTGGATACCATCTCCAGACAACTGGGAGAAAAGGAGGTTATCAGGAGTAGTCAGCATGGGTTCACCAAGGGGAGGTCGTGCTCGACCAACCTGGTGGCCTTCTATGATGCTGTCACATGCTGGGTGGATGGGGGAAGAGCGGTAGATGTAATCTACCTTGATTTTAGAAAGGCGTTTGATACTGTCTCCCACGACATCCTTATAACAAAGCTGAGGAAGTGTGGGATAGACGAGTGGACAGTGAGGTGGGTTGAGAACTGGCTGACTGGCAGAGCGCAGAGGGTCGTCGTTGGTGGTGCAGAGTCTGGCTGGAGACCTGTAACCAGTGGTGTCCCCCAGGGGTCTGTGCTGGGTCCGGTCTTGTTCAACATCTTCATCAATGACCTTGATGAGGGGATAGTGGCCACCCTCAGCAAGTTTGCTGATGATACGAAGTTGGGAGGATTGGCTGACACGCCTGAAGGCTGTGCTGCCATTCAGCGAGACCTGGACAGGCTGGAGAGCTGGGCAGTAAGAAACCAGATGAGGTTCAACACAAGCAAGTGTAGGGTCTTACACCTAGGGAGGAATAATTGCATGCACCAATACAGGCTGGGGGATGAGCTGCTGGAGAGGAGCTCTGCAGAGAGGGACCTGGGCGTCCTGGTGGACGACAGGTTGGCCATGAGCCAGCAGTGTGCCCTCGTGGCCAAAAAGGCCAATGGCATTCTGGGGTGCATTAAGAAGAGCGTGTCCAGCAGGTCGAGGGAGGTGATCCTCCCCCTCTACTCTGCCCTGGTAAGGCCTCATCTGGAGTACTGTGTCCAGTTCTGGGCTCCCCAGTACAAAAAAGACAGGGATCTCTTGGAAAGAGTCCAGCGGAGGGCCACAAAGATGGTGAAGGGCCTGGAGCATCTCCCCTATGAAGAAAGGCTAAGTAAACTGGGTCTGTTTAGCCTTGAGAAAAGAAGACTGAGAGGGGACCTGATCCAGGTTTATAAATATCTGAGGTGTGGCGGCCATAGTGGTGAGGCCAGGCTCTTTTCAGTGGTACGTGGAGACAGGACGAGGGGAAACGGACATAAGCTGCAGCATAGGAAGTTTCGCACGAATGTGCGTAAGAACTTCTTCACGGTGAGGGTGACGGAGCACTGGAACAGGCTGCCCAGGGAGGTTGTGGAGTCTCCTTCTCTGGAGATATTCAAGTCTCGCCTGGACGCCTACCTGTGCGACCTGGTGTAGGGAACCTGCTTTGGCAGGGGGGTTGGTCTCGATGATCTCTAGAGGTCCCTTCCAACCCCTACAATTCTGTGATTCTGTGATTCTGTGATTCTGTAATATGTAACACCAAAAAAGTTATCAAAATTTTAAATTGATTTTTTTCATTCTTCTGGTCTGCTCTTACTATCAGTTAAATTAGTATATGTGCATGCAAAATCAACGTTTGACTCATGGAAATCTTCCATGTCAAAATCCAAATTGCATTTGCACGGAGTTAAGCTAATTGAGAGTGATCTTATTTTTATTTTTATTATGTGCAGATCAATACATATGACTGAAAAAACCTTCATTCTAAAGTTTCTGAGTTTAGTGTACTAAGATAAATACAAAGAAAACTGAATTACAGTGCAAGACTTACAGAGACGTACTGCTTTCTGTTATCCCCTGGGAAACTGAAGGGAAAAATGCATTCCAGAGAACTAAACTACACTGCATAGAGTGTTTAAAGTGAAATCCTAGATTTTGCCTCTCGATCTTTTTAGAAAGAGAGTAATAAAACTTGGCTCGCTAACTCTCTTAAGTTAATCTCCCATGTATGCTGAGACTGGAACTTACAATGGACTTCCATGAGAACTTGGCTTATATAATTTTGTCGGTTATTTTTTTTTCTTGTTTGTTTGTTTATTTGTTTTAAGTAGAAAGAGGAAGATAACTCTTCCCTAAATGTCATTTAGGCACAAGGCCTAAGTCAGTAAGGGCAATCAATTGCATGGGAATTGCTGTTGGAGTGAGTGACATTTGAACTCCTAAGTTCAACATTTCCCAAGGCTACACAGGTATTTGGTTGAGAATGTCTGGATCCTTCCTTTCTTTTTTACCAAAAATGTATGACAGTATTCATCCTCCAGTAAATGTGTCATCAAATTTAATGGGTTCCTGCCTAAACATATAATTTCTATTATGTCTAAATAATTTTTAAATGATCTCATATCACAAATGAGTAACTAAACCCTAGAAATAGGTACGCAAAAAGCAGGTAGCACTTACAAACCAGAAAATTTTTAAGCAATCTCCTATTCTTTCTGTATTAATTTATTTTTCAAAGGGATCTCATAAACACATTCAAATAGTATTTAATATTTTTCATTTTGTTTCTTACCTTTTCAAGAATATTTACAAGAAATCAATATTTAAACCTAATGCCAACATGAACTTAGAAAGAAAATATAAACAAAATGCCTGTATCATTTTTTTCCAGTAAAGCCAGAAGCATGTTATGGTTTTATCCAAGTAAAACTACATTCTCCTACATGCCAAATAGTAGTGACATGTCACTATCATAGAATTAAACTTCTTGTGTATTCTCCCTAGAGCTTTCTCTCTGGAGCCTTTACTATGCAGGCACCTCACTTGCAGCATTTCCTGATTCTGATTATTTGCTTTTGTAATCTTATCATTTTTGTCTGAATATGTTCACCTTTTTAGTGGTTGGCAGTAACTGTAGGAAATATTTGGTTATGACAACTTTCTGTATGAAGATGTAAGCAGCATCATTTAACATGTAATGGAAAGAAATCGTTCAGATATCTTTCTGACACAGTGTATGGGCACAGAAAGTGCCAGTTCACATACAAGCTTCTGTTTTCATGGAGCCTGTGCCAGCCTCAATTAGTACAGCCTGGACCACCAGTGGCTTCTAATGTCATAGTTAAAAAATTGTTTGGTGAGTTAGCAAAACCATTATGCTCACCAGACATAAACCTTCCCAGGAGATTTCAAAAATTCATGAAAACGAAGAAAACCCTCAACATTGCTCCAGATCTTTCTGTGGTCTTGCTTCTTCCCAGTGTGAGTGTGCATTTTAATCATAGAAGAGTTTGTGTGAGAAGAGGAAGAAAGATGAAAACACAGAGACTTCTCTGCACTCTTTGTTGCTGAGGTTGCTCATGATTCCATTCATTTCCTCTTTCTTTCCCTCCCGTGCTCCATTATCATGTCACGTAATGCTTAGCCACCTGTGAATGAAGTGAGGACTTAATCGGATCCTTTTCCTTTTACTCCAGAGTTCCTGAATGTTATGAGTTAAGGACACAGAATTGCTGCTCTTTGCACCATTTAGCTTCCTGAAGCATAGAACAGGTCAAAACCCAATTTTGGACTTTCAAGAAAATACAATCAATCAGTTACCAATACGTCTGTGTAGAATTTAGATCTTGTTATTAGAAAAAAAGTGTGTGAAATCTTCACCACTGGGGCCATTTTTCATTGTTGGAAGCTACTGAGAAAATACTAAAACTGGTAAGTATCTTTTTCTGGTTTCAGTTGAGATAGCATTAATTTTCTTCAAAGTGTCTTATAGGGCACTATGTTTAGGATTTAGGAGGAAAATAATGCTGATAACACACTGATGTTATCATGAATCTGTCACTAAAATGCATTCCCATAATTTGCAAAGGTAAAAGAACAAGGGGAAAAATCAAAGCAAGAAAAATGTTATATATATATATATATATGTATATATGTATATATATTTTTTTTTTCCTAAAAGGAGAAATTTTAAAATCACATTCAGTATATCCAGCCATCAATTAACTATTTGGAGCACAATTTCCAGGTAAGGTAGGCATAAGTAGACGAACTGTGGAAATTTTCTTGCAATGTTTCCATCTCAAACCCTGTTTTAGATGTATCTTGGAATTTCTATTCTTGTCAATAACACAGCTCATATAATGTGCCTATATCAAAGCTTTCTAAATCATACCCAATGCTTTTCTGAAATACAAATAATAACCAAAACAATCCTGATCAGTTTGCTCTGTTTTGAAGAGCCAATGATCATCCCTCTTCCCATTTACTTGTAGCTGGTTTGCACTCAGAATGAGTTGTTATATTGAAAAAGTCCTCCTCACTTATTTTGTTCTGTATAGGTTTGTGAACTAAAAAGTATTTCAGATTTTTGGCAATAAAATATGAAAAGACTATATCAGAGTAGAGAAAATTTGGCCTAAAGCCAGATTTATTGAAGGTGCTGTTTCCTGTTGATTCCTCCTTTTCACCTCATTGGTCTAATAGTTATGCTACTGCCTACAAATTGTTTTCAGTGATCTCAACAGATCTAAAGGAATTTCCCAACGAGAAAAAAGAAGGTGAAATCTAATAACACTTATAAATAATATGTATACTTTTTATAATGCTATACATAATTTTAAGCCAAGGATTCCAGTTCAATAAGCTTAGCACATATGTATAAATGTGCTTTAAAAATAAAAAAGGGAAATACTGTTGTTTATATATAACATACTTTAAAAATAAAACAAGGATGCCTATCTGTGCAGCCAACTGTAGGGATCTCTGGAGGTTTCTTCCATCCCCTACAATTCTGTGATTCTGTGAAATCTTTCAATTTTTAATATATTGGTATTCTTTTATTTGCTTCTGCTCCATTTCCAGTTGGACAGTCAAGACATCATAAGATTTGTTGAACATTTTGATAAATCTCTGTCATAATAACATTGGCATTTTCCTGAAACCTACTGGTCAGTGCTTGATTTGCATCACATAACCTATTTCTCTTCAATTAATGTCTCAGGCAGCTGGAGCAAGAATAATACACATTGACACAGCTAACCATGAGAAAGCTGTTTATTGCTGGTTAAAAAATGTCCAGTGATCACAGCATGAAGTATATTACTTTGGTCTTTTCCTGAAAAGATGAATAGTGTTAAAATCTTGATTCGTAATTTCCCCACATCATGAGAAAAGAAAAGAAAAAAAAAAAAAAGGCTGAATTCAACATTATATTTCCTAGTAAAAGTCCCTTCAGCGTTTACTTGAAACTTGATGTGACTGAAGTAGTTCATGGCTGACATGATACTCCTGCCACATTTGCCAGAACTGTCCTAGTGTAAGCAGATTGGCAAAAAATTGAACCAAACCAAACCAACCAACCAACCAAAAAACACCACAAAACCAACAACAAAAGCAACCACATCTTTTCTAATCTTGTATGAGATTTAAAGTCAAGGAAAAAGAATATCTACCTTCCTTCTTGAGACACTGAGACGTTGAGCAAGAGCTGAAACTAAAGAAGATCCTACATAGCTCAACAACTCTTCCTCATGTAAATATATGCATACATGCATAGTGAATATCTTCTGTATATTGTATGTAATTATACGTGATTATGTGGACCTCTGTTTTTGTGCATATATATATATATAATTCCAATCCAAAAGCTCATTTCATGGATGGCCTTTATGCAATCACCTCTTAGGGGCATGGATGGGACTGGAAATTTGCCTCATAATGCATGTGGCCTCAGTCTGGTATTTTTACTTACTGGGGAGATTAAAGCCCAACCAGATTTAATAACCTAAGGTGTAAGTGCCTAGCCCCCCTGTTGGAGCTATGCTATAAAAAACTTTTGGGACATTTTTGTCTACTTGTATTTCAAATAAACAACCAGAAAAAGGGTATTAAACAACCAGTGCTAACTGCAAGTAATTTTGATGCTTTGGGTGTGGTGATGAGGAAATAAAGGAGGCAATTTGTGCTTGTGTTTGTAACAATACGGCAAATCTTTCAGTCCTCATTAGTCATAAATAACCAGCACCCAGAGATTTTATTTTTTTCCCCTTTTTCTGGTGGTTGAAGTCTCATAGATGAGAGTAACTGTGTGATCTTTACCACAGACAAAAGACTGTCAGCCCCCAGTGCTTTGATCAAAACAGTAGGGACCTTTAGCAATGAGACCCATTTAGCTACATTTCCTACTCTAACTGCTGACTTTCTCCTGGGGAAAGATCTGCTCTGTTGCCTCCCACAACTGTCTGTCATGGAAGAAGTGCTCAAGCACAGCTTTTTCTGTGATTTAGACATGTAAAGAGTAAAGTTGTGTCTGATCATTGCTCTTATTGGGCAAAGCAAAAAGACTTTTTGTGACCTTCTAAGCCCTTTATATGTTTTCTTTTGAAGCAATGGGCAGCAAGAGTATTAAAAGTTTTTTTCAGTCAAGAAAATGGAAGCAGAAAGAAGATCCCACAGTCATGGAATCACAGAATCATAGAGGATGTTTTCTACCAACTGCAGAAGGAAAGAGGAAATAAGAACCTCAAATTAAAGAAATATAACTAGGGTTTTAATCAAATGTTCACTTTTGTACTTGAGCACGAATGTGTGTTTATGATCCAAGAGTGCTCATTAGATTACTGCTCAGCCCTTTTGAAAGCTTTCAATAAATATTTAAATCAACATTAAAGACAGATTATTTTGTCTGCATGTGAGTATGCATGACTCAATTTTCCACATACTAATTTGGGCCTGAAAAAATCTAACTTGTTTCAAAGTCAATCTGAAAGCTAAATATCTGCTTTTTATACTGTACCCATGAAATATTTCCAAATACATGAAATGTACTCAGTTCTACTATTTTTACAGTGCATATTCAACTGTTAGATGTTAACATTTGTGTATGAGAGACAGAAATACTAGTATATTCTTAAAATACTGTAAATTGTGTAATTAGAATCACAGAATTGTAGAGGTTAAAAGAGATCTCTGGAGATCATCTAGTTCATACCCCTTGCTAAAGGAGGTTCCCCAGAGTAAGTTGTAGAGGAAAACATCCAGGTGGCTTTCAAATATCTCCAGAGGAGACTCCACAACCTCTCTGGGGAGCCTGTTCTTGGCTCAGTTACCTGCAAAGTAAAGAAGCTCTTTCTTATGTTTACATGGAGCTTCCTATGTTCAGTTTGTGCCAATCGCCCCTTGTTCTGTCTCTGGGCTCTACTGAAAAGAGCCTGGCCCCATCCACTTAACTCTGATCCACTGATCCCAAGCATTTACATTTATAAACACACTTGATCTTCTTCTCTCCAGGCTTTTCTCTCAGCCTTTTCTCATAAGGGAGATGATCCAGAGCCCTAAATATGTTTCTAGCCTTCTGATGGACTCTATCTGGGAGATCCCCATCTTTCTTCAATTGAACAGCACAGAACAGTCCTTAAGATGGATGTGGGCTCAACAGCACAGAGTAGTGTGTCTCTGCTGGCCATATTCTTTGTAATGCATCCCAGGATAACATTAGCCTTCTTGACCATACGGACACACTGCTGTTTCATGACAAAGCTGTTATCCACCAGCTCCCCTCTGGCAGGTCAGCTCCTAACCTGTACTAATGCATGCAGTTATTCTTTCCCAGGTGTAGGACTCTTCACTTGTCCTTGCTGAACCTTATAAAGTCCTTCTCTGCCAAATTTCCAGACAATCTAGGTCTCACTGAATGGCAGCACAACCTTCTGATATGTCAGTCACTCCTCTCCTCTTCATATCATCAGCAAATTTGCTGAAGTTGCATTATCTATCCTTTCATCCAGGTCATTGATGAAGATGTTGAACAAGTTTAGACTTAGGATCTACCCTGGGGAATATCACAGAATGGCCTGGGTTGGAAAGGACCCCAAGGATCATCAGATTCCCCACAGGCAGGGCCATCAATTGCCATATCTGGTACTAGACCAGGTTGCCCAGGGCCCATCCAGCCTGGTCCAAAACACCCTGGGATGGAGAACCCAAAGCTCCCCCAAGGTAGCCCACTCCAGAGCCTCACCACTCTCTCTGTGAAGAACTTCTCCCTGACATCCAGTCTAAACCTTCCCACCTTGAGCTTAAAAAATATCACTAGCTACAGGCCCCCAACCAGACTTTGTGCCACTGATCACAACCCTCAGAATTCTGCCAGCCAGCCACTTCTTAATCCATCTCACTGTCAATTCAACTATCCCACACTTTCCAAGCTTACCTACAAGGATGTCATGGAAGACAATGTCAACAGCCTAGCTGAAGTCAAGGTACACAACACTCACTCTCTCTCTTCATCTACCCAGCCAGACATGACATCACAGAAAGCTGTCAGAATGGTCAAGGATAATTTCCCCTTGGTGGACCCATGCTGATGACTCCTGATCACCTCATCTTCCATCTGCTTGAAGATGACATCCAGAATAAGCTGTTCCATCACCTTCTCCAAGATAAAGGAGCAGATGACTAGTCTGTAGTTTCCTGGCTCCTCTTTTTGAAGACTGGAGTGACATTAGTTTTCCTTCAGTCTTCCATTCTCCATAGGAGAACCATGGGCAATCACTTCTGACAGCTCCCTCAGCACTCATGGGTGCATCCTATCAGGTACTATGGATTTGTGTGACTCAAGTCTACATGATCTTCCTTGTCCAAGGGGAAGTTTTCCTTTTCCCAGATTCTCTCTTAACTCCAGCGTCTGGGTTTCCCGAGGGACAGTAAAGCCTGAATCAAAGTTATTAGTGAATCCGCCTTCTCAGTGTCTTCCATCATCAGGGCACTCACTTCATTCAGCAGTGAGCCCACATTTTCCCTAGTCTTCCTACTGTTAGTGACATACTTAAGGAAGCCTTTCTTATTGTTCTTGACTTGTCTCACTAGATTTAATTCCAAGTGGGCCTTAGCCTTTCTTGTTACATCCCCATAAGCCCTGACAATGCTCCTATATTCTCCATAAGTGGCCAGATCTCTTTTCCACATTCTGTAGAACAGACTTCTTCCATTTGAGCTTTTCTATGAGCTCCTTGCTCCTTCATATAATGTGTTTTGTTAACTATGTACTAATTTATTCATATACATATTAACTTTATTACCTTTTTTTCTTCTTAATAGATACATGGTTAGAAACATGCTATATTAACTGAATTAGATTCATATAGTAATTTTTTAATTATTTATTGAAATTTGCAGTAACTATTAGTAGAAATAAACTATGGCATAAAACACAATCTAATTGTGCTTTAATTGCAACGCTATCACTACAAAACATGATCAGACTTCCAACATACTTTTCTAAAAAAATAATTATTATTCTGCCTCACTTTTTGTCTGTCAGCTGTGAATCCTCTACCTCCAGTAATTCTTGAATGGGTTTGGCAGTCTCAGCCATCCTAAAAAGAGAATTTCAAATGTTATTATGAACATGTCCATATGCTTCATGAAAATCAATGTTCATGCTGATAAGAGCTCTGAACAGAGCATTGATAGGGTAAAACTTTAGTCATTATAAATTCTCTAGTGTGGCTACCTACCACTCAGCCATGAATAAAGTTCTTGTCTGTTTATGACATCATTAAATACATGGAAGGTGAGTGCTGAGGATTAGAAGTTTTTTGGCTGCAGTGAAAAGATACACTGTTTTCTTTGTTTTAAAACTTTCATATTCTTTTACAAGGTGCTTATTCAGAGTTTCTATACCATTAAAAATTGTAAAAAAAATTTTTATAATTGACTACATTTTTAATTTTTAAATAGTACCTGGAGTGTTAGAAGACATGTAAATACAGAATTGTATTTGTTTCTTGAATTTTTAGGTCCTAGACATCGTAAGAAACATTTTGAGTTTGTAAAAGTTCTGCTCCTTGTTTCTGCTATACTGTGAAGCTAACAGCCTTATTCCACATACACAAGAGGTAGATGATTCCTAAATCATTCAGACAGAACTTGCACAGCTGGACAATTCTGGTAAATTGTCGATCTTCAGTACAATGTTTTGTTCAGGATGTCTCAAAGCCACAGAAGAATGCCTGAGTGTGGAATGGATAACAATTATCATAGAGCAGGAAAGAAAATTAATGAAGAGTTACATGGCATTTAAAAATGAGTTTGCTCTAATCTTCCTTAACCTTTGCTCTTTCTGTAAGAAGTGTCCTCAGAGGACCATTCCCCAATTCAAGAGCGAAAAAGGAGACAGAAGTGTAACTGTTCTCATTTTTAAGTAAAATCTGAGTTATTATGATTCATTTGGAGTTTAATCCTGTGATTTTTTTTATCTCAACATTATATGACATCATTAAAGACATCTTATATTGTTTTTGCCTATGGTTAGAAATTATGTCTGCTTAATCAATTCCATTATGCATTCAACCATCCATGACACATCAAAGGCTAATAAGATTTTTTTAAAACTTTGCTTGCTTAAAATGATTTCCCTCCAGATCAAGATGCAGAGCACAAAATATTAATCAGTTTAAATAAATATCAAGACTACCCAAATAATATGAATAATTGGCACAGTGCAGTGCCTACTGCCCAGTTCCCAACAGCTGGTCACACTGGCACATGGCACCTTCTCAACAGTCTTTGAGATAATGACTTTGGCATCTGCCGATGAGTGTTTGCTACTGCCCACAGAATTTACAACTCACAAGTGGGAAACAGAGGCTCCAACAGAACTTTTTTATGCAAGGTCTTTGAAATTTATTAATGTAATGCAAACACAAGCCTTCCAACCCATTAAATTGTTGATGTTATGCGAATCCACTCTGGAATTGCAGATCCTCATTAACATTATTTGCATGTTAATCTGCATCTTTTTAATTAGTGATATTATTTATGCACATAATTTTCGCCTACTGGTGCCAAGGCTGAAGCGCATTAATTAATCTACTGAGATGCCAAACTGTTTATTTTCTCCCGTACTTTTATTTGTTTACATGGTGTTTTGGATTCAGGGAAAATAAAAAAGAGCCTCAAGAATAAAAGCAGAAAGACAAGATTAACTAAAAGCTCTTTTTGTTTTCATAATTTAAATTGTAATATTAGCCAAATGTTGTGTTTCTTCCCTCAGAGATCGGTTATTCAGTTACATTACCTTGATGTATTATTAAAATTTATAATGGACTCTGGAGGCTTCTTTTAGTTCTCTCCTTCATTTACAGAATATACTCAATGTTATTTTAATCTTCCTACAACGCTTCCATGCATAGGCAATGATCAGTTCTCCCTTGCGAATCTCCAGTGCTGCTCCACTTTGCACAACTGATAAACATTTAAATAAGCCTTTTCAAAAAAGAATAGCATACTAAAATTATTAACCCATTAATGGAGTTAGGATTTGCCTGACAATTCATTTTTCTTCAAACTAGGTCAATTGCAACATTTATCTAATCAACAGCAGTGAACTGGTCTTATCTCTGAAATACTGCATGCCTTACACAGACAAGTCTAGAAAATTAACTTCAGCATTACCTTTAACTCTCATACATAATTACGTATTACACTTCTTCATATTTCCCTCTCTTTTCCTTTTTGTTTTCTTCCTCTCACACATACGCTGATTCACCTCCCCAGACAGTTTATCTAAAAGCAGCATTGCAATATTATCTCTTTCCCTGGACACTTTCAGAGAGAGAAATGAGTGCCAGAAGCCCATAGGAAGGTAGAAATATATTTTCCCCATTATTAAAATCTTCTATTTGTAACCCTGGAAGTGCTATTTGACATCATATTTTAAAACTGTGCTGTGCGCATACACAGGCAAACTTTCACTGGACCACGGCTGAAACTTTGTTCAGGATGGGCACCAGACCACGGTGATACTGGAAGGAAATGTCAGATTTAGTCATTGAGGGACCATCTGTGTAACAGGTTGAAACTATAAGATGGTAGCTGTTAGAGGCTCTGTGTAGGCTTGAAATGAAAGAGTAAACTCTTGGAGATATGGATTAGTGGAAGTGAACAAAAGAAGCTCTCAAATATGGAAAGTGCATTTCACTCATAACCAAGAGATCATTTTCCTGTGTGACTGAAGTATATATGCATGAATACCATGTACAACTTCATGTACAATATTCTATGTTTTCCGTTACTGAAATTTCCAACCCCATCCCCTTTTATTTTTTCCACATTCTCTTTCTATTGTTATTATGGTCAGTACTCATTCAACCTCAGTCTATCCTGGAAATGGAGAGTTACGTAGCACATATGTGACAAGTTGAATATGCACGCTTGCTTAAGCCACTGTAATTTAAGATTCTCAAGCTGGTTTCCCCACCCTATCACTGTTAGCTCAATAGACTACTGGTTATATTGACTCCACTGTCTCATGAGTGAAACAAAGCAGGTATTCATCTTACACTGTCAGAGGAATATGAAACACCTATGATAGAATCAAACCAATCAATGTTTATCAAGATGTTTTCTCAAACATGGCTTCTAAAAATTTACATTAACACCATGCAATTTTTGTCAATCACCAATCTTCAGTCCCTTTAGTTAAACTTGGGGGAAAGGCTTCTATCTAATTGCAAATATCAGTAAAATAAGCTAACAAATACTCTACTTCCACATCTCTGTATTCAACATGTAGCATGTTTTGGAAACTGCAATTTAAGTACATATTTATTAAGTTTTGCATGATAGTCTATATGTCACAGAGTCACAGAACTGTAGAGGTTAGAAGACACCTCTGGAGATCAGCCAGTCCAATAACCTGGTAAAGAAGATTTTCTACAGTAAATTACACAGGAAGGCATAGAGATGGGTTTTGAATATCTCCAGAGGAAAGACTTCATAGCTGCCCTGGGGAGACTGTGCTAGTGCTTTGTAACTCTCGAAGTAAAGTTTTTCCTCAAGCTTGTATGGAACTTCCTATCTTCCAGTTTGTTCCCATTGCCCCTTGTTCTTTCTGTCTCTGGGCACTACTGAAAAGAGCCTTGCCACATCCACTTGACTCCCATCCATTAGATGTTTGCAAATATTGCTGAGATCCCTCCTCAGTCTTCTCTTTTCAGGCTGGACAGCCCCTAACCTCTACTGATGTGTGTCATATTTCAGTAGAAAAGCGACAAAAACAATATACAGCATTATATTTCATTCTTGAGAAATTCAGGATGACCTTGGAATTAAATTTTCTCATAATGTATTGAAAAAATGGGGCACAATTAAGGCTTCATGTGCATCTTTTTCATTTCCCAGTATCAGTTAAATATTTATGTTTTCTTAACATATTTTTCTTAATGAAATCTTAATATATATTAACATAATTTAGTATGACTATGTATATGCATGATATAGTGAAAGTATGGTAACAGATAATAACAAAGCACACACCTTTAGAGAGGGAATTGTTTATAATGACTTCTGAAGGAAGAAGAACTGATAAGTGACATATAAAACATATCCCAGCAACATAGCCAGAAACCTTTATTTTAAATGACCCTACTTGAATAGACTTTAGGTATTACTTTTGGTATAAATTATGGAAGTGTGTTTCATGAATATTTTAGATTTGCTGTAATGTTTTAATTTTACGTAATTTATGGGTTTTTGTTTGCTTATTTTCACACTCTGGTTTTAAAAAAATCAAATATTAAAGTAAAAAATAAAACTTTACAAACACTCCCTAATTAAATTAAGTAATGATTATGGCTGTGGAAATATATGCTAATGGAATCACTAATTAAGTTAAGAAATTGCATAACAGAGATGCCTATACTTACCCCTTACAAGTCTGGTCCTAGGTGAATTCACCCCACTGTACGCACAAAGCCTGTGTAAAACCAGAAATAGAATATACGTCACTAGACTTGTATCCTTGTTTTTTAATGATGCTTATCCCATTTGGTATTGGGAAGGGCCATAAAATGATCAAATTTATTATTAATATGAGAAAAATGAATTAAATTGTTTATCTTTTCTCAAATAAAAGAAACACAAAATGAAATCTGTCATTATTTCCTGTTCATTATTGGTTAAAGATATATAAGTTCTTTGCATAGCTTATTATTCTGGGTATAACTTTTCACTCAAAGGATAACTCATACAGATTTTCCTATTTGCCTGCATACCAATATTGGCACATAGAAATTGGGTTATTGTGCTCGGAAATCAGTAGTTGGAAGTACATAGAGTAATCTTACCCACACACATTCAAGATTAATTTGCATTTTCCATAGATGCATATTTCTGAAATTTCCTGAAATTTCTCCTCAGCTCAACTTGGTTACAGAAAGGATATTAGGTGTTTAAAAGGAGTAGAAGCTAAATTATTTACTGAAATTCCCTTTAAGTACAGAAGGATAGGTGTAGTCACTGAGCAACTTTCTTGCTATCACATCTGTAAGTGCGTTCTACAAATATTGATATTGCCTAAGAAATAATGTTATCTCATCTGTAAGTAGAATTTCAATAATTACATCTTGCAAAATATTCCAAAGAAATCCACATTTTAAACTGTGAAATAGTTCTCAGAACATTTTCCTTAAGAAACAATTGTTTTCATATTTGTATATTTATTTGTAATCACTGAAATGAGCATGTCTTATTTTATATATTGACCCAAACCTTTTATTTACAGTGTAGGCAAAAGTCACAGGCATTTTTTAATTCCTTCACTGGCTACATACGTAAGCAATTTTCAGATGTTCATAGTCACACAACTGCAGAAGTTAATTTTATGAACATATCCCCCAGTAAATAGAACATTCTTTTTCCAGGTCTTGCTGGTATAGACTGAGAGCAAAGCAAGTTAAATTTTATTCACTTTCCTTGCCATAACGCAGAAAGAAAAATAACTTATTTTATTTTATTTTAGGAGAAAAAAAAAAAATTTATTATGAATTCCAGTATTTAAGAGAGTTCATCAAAAATTTTTTGCTTCATGAAAAATAAAATAAAATGTAATCTGGAGTTGAATGTTTTTCTACCTTAACTGCTTTGACATTTTTTCTTGCACTAATGTTGCTTTTTTTGTTGTTTTGTTTTTCTGCAAATCATGATACAGTTTGGTGTTATTTTTTTCCACTTTAATGAAATTGTTAAAAGAATAATTGTTTTCAAGTAGCAGATGCAGATTTAATAAGACTGAAACAAACAAACAAACAAATGCTTAAACACTTCCTTTCTAGCTGAAATGCACAGCAACTGGAAAAACAGGAATAACTAAATTACAGACAAAAATCTCAACAGGTTTATCTTAAGCTGTATTTCTCTGAGAAGTTGTGCAAATTAGTTCCTTAATCTGATGCTTATGTATCTTTTATGCTATTATTTTTTATTGTTTTCTGACTTTCCTTCCCTTGGTTAGGAGCATTTCCAGCTTTTCAAAATGCTGAATAAAGTAGTAATGATGCTAGCAGGTAGATTGCTAAATGCTTTGCTTTATAAAAACATAGTTACTCCCAGGAATACATTTAAAAAATTAGGTAAAATTTTCTCATCTGCATCACTTTTCATCTGTTATTGTTCTTTCTTCTCATTCAAGCAAGATCAAGTGTGCATAGAGAGGCATTTAATACATGGTGCTTTGTGGTGGATTTGTTAGATATTACTACTTTTCTAATATTTGCAAAAATATTAAAGATTGCAGAGATATTTTTTATAAAACACTCTGATTTCACTGAGTCACTCTTGATCAATTTATTTTGATTCTACGTTAAGTAAACATAGTGCAGTGACATTTGCACTAGTGTGTTGGTTTACACCCTCTTTAATTATAACCAGTCTCTAAAGCACTTTCACATACTCTTAAATATAGCTGACCCTTTCTATATAATTTCATTTGGCTGTTAGTGTTTGGAGAACATCCAGCAAAGCACTTCAGCAAATTCAATAAGGTACATACTGTAATTAATATAAAATCCAATAATGATGGCAAACCAGCCTTTCTAGAGAATGCCTGTTAAGACATCATAATTTGACTATTGGCATAAATATTTTTATGGAATTACATAACAAGAGTAGTTTAGAACTCATCCTATCTTAAAATACAAGCTCTAAATACAGTGCTGTTCATGCAAATCATATCAAACATACTGTATGGATACTTTAAATTGTAGAGGGCGAATAAGCATACTGGAAATTTATATTACTATTTGTCTTGTGTTACAGCTGTGGAGGATGTATTTTCATTTCAAGGTTTGGCTTTACATTTACTTCAATAGCAAAAAATGCCAAAGAGATGCAGTGAGCTGTGTTGTTATTCAAATATTTGTTTCAGCGTTTATATTCATCTATGACTATGCGTAAAGGAGATAGAAATAGTATCTTTCATCAATAGCCATTAAGTAAAATCAAGCAGTTAGGGAAATTTCACTTTGTGACATATATGCTCCCTTAAAATATCTATTCTGTATGTCAAACCGGATAATGTAAAAGTGGATTTTAATGGGAATAATGTATCTGACTTTATTTTAAGTGTACCTATCATTCTATATTTGACAGGCAGCATCATAAGACTTTCTAAAATGCAATAATTTTGGCATTCTTCTCTGTAATGACCTGTCCACCCAGAAGAATTTCTAAACTAGAAGAATGAATCTGGGTCTGAACAGAAAAATAAACTCCTCACAATCAGCTTGTTTTCAAGATGCTTCCAATGTTATTATTCCATTAATAATGCATTTTTAGTTGTCAAAACTGATCAGCATCATAGTTTTTTTCCTAGGTACTGTTTATTATAAATCACTTCACAACAATACATTATTTTGAGGTGAATAAGAAACAAAACCATTCACTGTCAACTGGAATTAACAGTCAGGAAGCTCTAGTCTTTTAGATGGGAAATAGAAAAATTAGCATTCAGAGATCTGTTTTAAAATATCAGAATGTACTTGTTGACTTAAGAAAATGAACAATGTGTAGTCAGGCAGAAAGATTAAAGTTATCTGAAACATTTCCTAATTGCTCTTGTTGGCTAATGAGAAAGTAATGTTAGAGGAATAACAACTTTTCTGAGACTCAGTTGGGGTTTGTATCACATGTAAAATAGATATTATATTTTATGAAGAACCCTCTCAAGAAATCAGAACTGTTTTAATCAAACTTTACTGTTGTAACAATATGTTAATGTTATCCTCAGACCTTTTAAGACCCTATTGTTTATCAGTTACAGAAAGAATTCAATTTCCACACTATGTTTATGTATGTTGAATAGAGAGAAGACATTCCATCAGAGAGATCCCCATTGCTAGAACAGATGGGCATTGTCTCAGTACTGTTAAACAGGGCGATATGGAACATTTTATTTCACACATAATGCAAACCTAGTAAAATTAGCTCTTTTCTGTGCTTTTGACACTTTGGTGGAGAAAATCTATTCTCACCTGGGGAGATGAGTATAAAACATCTGAGTTTTGACTTGGGGAATTTTATATGTAAAAACTGACATTTTCTTTTTTTGTTTTTTAACCCACTGCCCCAGGTCCCTAGAAAAGCCTGTTAAATGCTAGTGAGAAAAAACTGTGACGTTCGACTTTCTTTTGTCTTATGTAAAAAATCAGTTTTCATACTAAATTATTTTTATAATTTCAATAAAAGAAATTATAGTTAGTTCCTTCTCTTTAGTAATGAGTTTCACCCCTGGTGATTTCAAGAGCTCTCTATGAATCTGATCAAATGTCATTACTTAAGATGGGAAATTGAGTCATAAGGAGATGATAGTATGACGGACTTCATAAGCAAATAAAAGGTATATGTCATTATCACTGAAAAAAGCTCCAGCCATTCTTGTGCTTTAGTCTTGATTTCCAGTAATAAATGCAGAGGAGTCAAGGTACCCTTGAGAGAAATATCTTGGAGAGTAGTCATAATCCACAGATCTTACTGAAATATTACAAACTGTCAGGATACTTGTCTGTTAAATGTCTTCAGAGCTCCAAAATATTCAAAAAATCTTGGAGCACTTCCCCTGAACTCCTCAAACAGGTGGTGGTAGTTCCCTAACTACAATATTGGTAAAATAGTTTTGAGTATTGTGTTCTCATGCTTGCACATGTCAATGAATCTCTTCCAGCATCTTTGCATTCTTCAGCATCAAACAGTACAGACTGGAAAGAACAAAAACAAAAAAGTCTTTAATTGCAAGCTTTCTTCTAAAGAATATGAATTACCCATATGGTCATTTCCTGCTAGCTATCTTAAGTTAATAAAACTCTAAAAAGAAAGAAAATATTAGGACTCTCCAAAAGGATATACCTTGTCACACAAGCTTAAGGCACAAGAGTGTCTTAAGAGTAACTGTAAAAACTTTTCCTGTAAATCTGAAAACTTTTCATATACTCTAGTTAGCTCATCTGCTAGATTGTTCCATTCAACTATTTGATTTTCTTTCTTCTATGTTTGTAATATGGCATAAAATGCTAAAGGAGTGTAACTGTACCCAAACGAGTAGGTGTTCACTCAGTGCAGATGAGTAAATTTATCCACATACCTCACTAAACTACTTCCATTTTCAGATAAATAAATAACAGACAATAGCCAGGTGAATAATTCTCTGGCAGCAACTTCATTTCTAAGAGGATTCCAAGGCTTCAAATACATTTAATGGCACAATCCAAACTGCAAGGAAAAAAAAAAAAATGTTCGCTCCAATTTTTTAGCCTATCTGGGATGTTCTAACCTAGTGCAAATAAGTAGAAAGGCAACCCTGAAACAAATTAAAAGAAAAAAAAAAAAAAAATCAACAACTCTTAGAAAATTGAAGAAAAAAAAATAAGGACGTTAGGTCATCTATCATTCCAGATTCCTAGTAGGATGACGAAAATTTTCATATCATTATTAAGTGACTTTTTCTTGGGAATCTTTTACCATGGGCAGAATCTCTGCAAGCAGGTCTACACGTAGATCCTGAGCAAATACCCAACATAGATGGCTAGGATTAACTACTACACAAAACATCAGGTATGCTCACCATTGCATAAGTTGTTAGTGAGGTGGAAAATATCAGCTTTGAAACAAATCCATCCTTAATAAATGATCAGCCTCCAGAGTTCTTTTCTTTTCCTTCTATGTCAATGTTGTTATTTCTGCCATTGTGTTTACTTTTCTTTTCTTGCAGAATGTTAACTAATGTACTCCCTCTCAGCCCAAAAACATTAAACTAGGTCTGAGGTCCTATGGCAATGTTTCATGATGCTGAACTGCAGGCTAGGTCTCTGAATCCCTATCCTACAAGTTACAGGACACTTTTTATCACCATCAACTACAAACATTAATAGCTAATATCAAGGGTTATTTGTGCATTGTGCAGCATCTCTTTCCAAAATTACAATATATACCAGTACACTTTGACATACACATCCACTCTTAAACAAAATAGCAAAATTCCAAAGCACTATCTGTAGTTCTATATTTATGTGATTTATTTTAAACTTTGATCAAGGAAATAGAAAATATTTTTAAATATTATATAGAAATTATTTACTTATTACTTTTACTTAGACAATACCTGCATGAAGACAAAGTTAAATATACATATTATCTTTGCAGATAGAATTTTATTTAAAAACTTCAGCTGTTCACTTTCATTGCGGCCAAGCCTGACTATTTAACACTCCTCTGTGATGCTTAAAATTTAATGATTATTTTTCCCCCTATGGCTTTCCTAACTTAGAAAAGAGGGTTAGAAAGAGTGCTTTGATTTGTACAAGTGCACCATAGCCTGTTGCACACCATTCTGATCTGAGGGCTGTCACTTCTTCCAGCCATCAAGCCACTTCTGAAGAACCAGAAACCTGTCAAGTACTACTTTCCGTCAAAAAGCAAAAAGGAAATACACATTTTGATCTGGAAATTCATCTTGGACCATGTACATGGACTTGCCGATGACAATTGCCTCTCCATGAGTATATAACATTTTTCTTGTATGCTTACATGAAGTCTGTATCAATCAAAGCATACTTGAGTATGTGACAAGATGCTGAACTTAAGAAGTCTGAAGTCCCAGATGATTTTCTAGTTAAATAGAATGTGAAGGAGATAAGAGCTTTTGACCAAAAAATACTTCTCTCATTGTAAGAAACTGCATTGCCACAGGGAAAAAAATCCAGTTGAAGCTACTTTTCACAGATTTTAGAACTAAGAAATTTTAAAAACAAGTTAAAAATAAAAACAAATAAAATCATTTCAGCAGTGAGAACCACAGCTAGGTAATGACAAGTATTTCATCAAGGTAAAGATTTATAATTCTTGAGGTAAATGATCAAGGTAAAGATTTATAATTCTTGAGGTAAATGAGTGGTTATTATTTAACATATAAAAAAAAACACTTAAAATATATTAATAGGACTAGATATTCCATATTTACATTATCAGTTCCAAGTGGAGAATCATCTGTAATTCTTGACTGTAATAAGATTTATTTATGCTAAACATGTATAAGCTGAAAAATATTGTTGTTGACAACAACATGGGAGAATAAGTTTATCAGGGTTTCCAAAACTAGAAAAGCTTTCCTTTGCTGTGCCATGACCATGAGCTTTTCTCTCAGATCCCTTCAGTTTTCAAGAACTATTACATTCTCAATAACCTTAAAATAGTGTGTAGACCTAGTGTTGGTCCTAATGACTTTACCTAGTGTAAAGACCTGCTGCTTGTTCCATCCTACTTCCCTGACATGAGTAAAGTTTGTTATCCTCAGTCCTGGTAATAATTTAACCTATTGGCTTAAACAATATTCTGTTCACATGTGGTAGAGAACAATATTGTTTTCAAAGAATTACTTCAGAGACTTTCTTCTCATGACACTTAAATATATGCAAACTGATGAATAACCTTTATATGTTATGAATTCAGAGACTCTGCAAATATTTTTAGCTATGCAAATTTCTCTTTTGAGCCAGCTTTTTTTTCAACATTATCTTTTTTCTCTTTCTCCATTGTAGCAAAAATCTTTTTTCTGAGTTTATTATCCAACCTCAGTAATACAGTTTCTAAAACATGACACTATATCACAAGCATGCCTTGGCACTAATGTTTTTCTAAGGTCAGCAATAGAAGTTGTACACCCAGAGACAGTGACTTTTAGGATATCAAATACCAGCAGAGAAAAATTACTATTTTGAATATAAATTTTGGCTAAAACTAAAATTACTTGACTGCTATAGCATTTCAGCTCTACTGATGGCTCTTTTAGAGATACAAGTACCAAAAAGATTCAGAAAATGCAAAAGTCAAAGTATATTAAGAGGGTATCTTATCAAGAGATAAAATTAATTGTGACAGTTATAAATGTTGTTTCTGCTCATTTATAACATCTAATATGTCCATACTATATTAATTTAAAATACTCATATTATTCAAATTGATCCTTGACTTCATTTCATGAATTGCATTGCTTTTCATCCTTGACTACATATTTTTTCTCAAACTATATATATATATACAATCCCACAATTATTATTTCTTTACTATTATTACACCTATCTTTATGCAATGCAAACATGTTTTCAGACAGCCAGAAAATACTGCCCACTCCAATCTGCAGGTATGTAATATTCAAGCATCATTAAAACAAAGAGTTGTTCAGATGCAATGCCAAGAAAGTACCCGAGGATGCTGCAACTATCTCTACAATCATACTACTACTTTTTTAATTCCCTGTGTCTCCTCTAGGTACAAACACGCTTCACATTTTCCTTATTTTCTCCTTTCCAATTTTGGATATCCTCATTGCATGTGATATAATGGCAGGTGAACCAAGGGAGGCCATATAATTATTCACTAAGCTGTTCATTAAAATTCTACTCTTCTAATTTTACACATTGAATGGTTCCACTTGCTTCTTCTTTTTTTTTTTTTTTCTTTTTTTAATTTTTTGAGACAACATCATTGTATTTTTCTGCTCAGTGCAGTGCAAAGGAGTGCTAGGAAGATTCTGTGTAGCTTCAAAGGAAGGTTTGCAAATAGAAACTTGCGATACTTCTTTGAAGCAGAGATTCCAGAGACAATAAACACTCTCAGAAAACCTCCAAGATGCTAACAGAGGTAGGGAAACAGATCTTGGCAGTTACTCCAAGGAAAAAAAAAGCCTTTGCACACTGACCAATATTCCAATTATAAGGTAGAATAGACAGTGACTAATCTTGGCCACCTTCTAAAACTTCAAGCTTTTTTTCTTTTAACCTATCAGTCTTTCCTCACAGGTAATTTCTCAAAGATAATATAGATAAATTAAGAAAAAAATTTAGATTTTTTTTCCTGATTTCTAGAGAAGTACTCATTAATGAAACTACTCCATTATAGCTGACAATCCCAGGATTTTCCTAGATCTATCAATTTTTTCCAAGTTCCTAGATGTGTCAAATATGAATATTTGTGGGTCATTTCAGGCAGGGAGAACATCATTATCATCCTTCAGCTGCAGAATTTCCAAAAATATAATGTTTTCACCAGAAAACCTGTGCTATATAGTGGATCATATGAGGCAAGATACAAACACTTTTCTGTTGTTCATCAAAGGATGCAGTCAGATTAATTCTTTTCTCCTACAAAGTCTTTTCTTCCCCATTGTCTCACTCAAGCTGGTGAAGAGACATAATACTAATGTGAAAAACTTACCTGAAATGCTCCCTGCTCTTTTCCTTACAGTGTACCACAACTGAAGCATTTACTACGCCTGAGGAAAGAAGTCTGAAGAGACGTTTCCTGTAATCACAGGTCTGAGGGCAAAAGCAACATGGTAAAATAGATAAAAGCTGCAAACTGTGGCCTTGTTAGGCTGACATGTCTGAGGAGCCTATTAAAGAAGCCTGAATTGTACGGAGTTTAAGCGAATGACAAAATTGTTCTTTGTCTTATCAGAGCTTCAAAGGTTGATGAAATTCCATTTGTATTTTTTTGCTTCACTCAGCAAAGTATCTGATAAGACTATGGAACAGCATGGTTAGAATTATGATTCCAGCAGGTGATGATTCCAGAAGATGATCCTGAAAAGACTGCAGTGCCACCTGGGGATATACTCGCTAACGGTCTGGGAGCTTGTCTATCCACAGAAGCTTTTGCATTTTCTGTCATGTAAGTAGAAGAACATGGCTCTCCAGAGAGGTTGTGGGGTTTCCTTCTCTGGAGACATTCAAAACCCACTTGGACGTTTTCCTATGTGACCTGATCTAGGTGTTCCTGCTTTGGCAGTGGATTGGACTAGATGATCTTTCAAGGTCCCTTCTGATCCCTGACATTCTGTGATTCTGTGATTCTATGTAACATCAAAGCAGACTGCTAACGGGAAGGACTCTTTTAGGAGATAAGTATATGAAATAAAAAAGTAGCACAAGCTCCTTCAGGGAAATTTTCTAATCATGCCCTCAAAGTAATGACTATACTCTCAGACATAGGGACCTTTCACTAAGGGTCAACTGTGGGAGCTCATGCCTACAGCTAGATACAATAGGACCAGCAGGAAACACTGTATTTTCATCACTGCCTGCCAGAAAGCTCACTTCTCATCTTGTGTCATGGACTGAAAGGAAAGACAAGAAGGAAGAAGTCTTTGAGAATTGAAGGCACAAAGGAACAATGACAGTTAGAATCATCATACCTAATACTGGAGCTGCTGATGTTCAGCAGAACACAAACTGGTCCAGCCCAATTTTTTTTGAGACAAAGCCTCTAAAGGGCAAGACTGCACACAAAGAAAATCTTTCAAAGATAGAAGATATGTCCGAATAGAATAACAAATTGATGGAATGAGGAGGACATCTTCTTCTTCATATTAGGTTCTGACCTGTCCTTTTGCTTTTTTAAGCAAATGAAATACTAAAGCTAATCACTGTAATGATTGTATCATATTTCTGACTATTTGAGAATGTCCATTGTGCACACTTTTATCAGCATGATCTTGATTTCAGATGTATACATTGCAAAATGATTCATTGCTGAGGGAAATCACTCTTTAGGGTCATGAGGTTCATTCCAGAGCATGATGCCAATATTTTATGCAAGAGCTGAAGACTCCACAAACAACTCTTTCACCTCATGAAAAAGAAAGATATGTTCTCATACACACCCAGGAGAAAAATTATTCTCCATTCTCTGAAGGTGGTCCAAAATTTAAAGATGTTCAGATATTTGATGCTAGATACATAGTACTGAAAGCACTGCTCAGTTGTTATTTTAAGCTCTATGAAAGACATCTCTGCCAAGTGCTCTAGGTAAGCTACAACAAGGCTCAGAGAGGATTACAATGCCCTGCATTTCACACAGTATAAAATGCTAGGGGTATGATGCTGAGCATCAGGAACCATCTTTATCTACACATTTACTTGGACAAAACTACTCTATTTCTGCTCCTCTTCCCTCCACCCATGGCTGAAGATGGTGATGAAAAGGTGCCAAACTGAGAACACTAACATTAATTGCAAAAGAAGATAGTAGGATTTATCCTATGCCTGAATTTAATCAGCTAGAAGATTAATCTGTACATTAGGTGCCTCATACAATGATGTGCTACAAAGCAATCAAGAGTATGACCAGCATGCGAGAGCATACATCAAAGTTTCTACTGAACGTAGCTTCAGTAATCCATTCTCGGTTGTTTTGTTTTTTTTTTTTGTTGTTGTTGTTTGTTTTGTTTTGTTTTTTACTTATCAGACCTTTTGTCTCCTTCAAACTTCAAAAAAGTTAATTTTATACTGTCACAAAATTATCAACATATGTTTTCAGAAATAATAACTCAAATCATGACCTACAGTGTCTTGTTAGAAGCAAAATTGCTTGCTGATCATATCCTATTTATTATTTTACCTTGTGGTCTGTCAGATAGGTGATTTTTAATCCACTTAATGTGTGCCATGTTGATTTTGTATCTTTCTTATCCAATGCATTCTGTGACATGAAACTAAATGTTCTGTAGAAGTCTAAGTATATTGTATCAACATTATTACTTTATCATCCTAACTTGTAATCTCACAAAAATATCAAATTAGTTTGACAAGATCTATTTTCCATAAAACCATGTTGATTGGCATTAATTATATTTCCTTCCTTTCATTATTAATCAAGTCACATACCAGTTATCCCATTGTTTCCCTCAGAATTGATGTCAGGTTAACATCACTGTATTTACCCCACTTTCTTGTTTCTCCTTTCCCATCCTTGTTAATTTTCTTGTCGTTTGCTAGGAATTTTATATTGTTCAAAGAACTGTTAAGAAAGGAAATCCCTAAATTTACTAGTTGCTGTTTCTGTCTCACATCTGTAACAAAATTTTCTTTATCAAAATCCCGATTCTTTTCCTACATAGAAGAAATGTTTAGTAGATACTTTTGACTTTTTCACATAGTTACTGCTCAATCTAAATGTACTTGCCTAGCAATGAACTTGTGCCATTTTGAGAACAATTTTTGTTTTAATTTACATAAAAATTTCCCAGTTCTTCACAGCTAAATATTTTTCTTCAGTCCTTTCAATTCCGTTCAAGTTTTCTGCTTTTCTTTGCTTCTTTATTTGTTGTAATTAACTTTGCATTTCTTCCAACAGCTACACATGCTTTTGTTATTTTTCTAGCTGTCTTCATCTTCATTTAGCATTACAGTTGTTTTTGTAACCTCTTGTTCCTTCTTTTCATAGTTGTAACACTGATATTTGAGAGAACAGTAAAATGTTATCAATAGCCCTGTATAATAATTTCTTCTTCCTTTTTTCTAATTCTGTCCTTTCAAAAGATGTGCTTTTTAATCATTTTCAGTTTTCACAACTTGATCCTTGTGCTAAGAGCCCAATTCAACAAAATACTGAAGCTACTGTGAGATGTGAAAGAGAGCCTGATTTCTTAGAGACTGGTATCCACAACAGATTCTAAAATTCAGAATTAATGGTGTATTTCTATTCTGCCGGTTGAGGGTGGAATCCAGGCAGACAAACCACTATTAAGCAGAAAGGTAGCTGAAGCTAGCTGATAAAGAACTTTATGTGAGATTTGTTTGTAGGTCTAGCATTTTCTAGAGCCTTCGGAATATACATTATTCTTGTTCACTACCTTTCATTTACTGCCCAGAGTTCAGAACTTTCTCCTATTGACTGGTACCTACATTAGTCCTTCCCAAGAACTGAGTAGCCTTCCCTCTTTTGTTTCAGAAGATGACCAGTGACTTGTCCCAATAGAAAGTAAAAATGGATCAAGGTGATTTTTCCCTTATATGTCCCAGTTAGCATGATAACCCCAGTTTTACATATAGATATTTAATTATACAATATTACATTAAGCACTTAACTATCAGAATAAAATTAACAAAGAAAATGGATATAATTCCAAGATATGGAGTTACCTGTTTATATTCTGCTTACCTGCATGCTTCTAATTCCACAAATTTTGCATTCCTTTCCACATTTCTCCAGGAAAGATTAATACTCAAATATTTTGTAATCTATGAAGGAGGAGGTTCTCCAGAAACTGAGAGCGAAGCCCTGTCTAAATTGTATGAAACACATTTGAATTCTTCCACTTTCTTAATGACTATGGTAGCTAGTAGAGTAGACAGACATCATTTGAAACAGCTTTTTTTAGGGAATATTTTAAGATTGTTAGCTTATCTTTCATTTACAAATTTTCTTCTTTGATTTCAGTTAAACTTGGGATTATAAAGGTATTCTCTGCTTAATTTCTGTATTGTGGAGTGTGTTCCTCAGGGTAATTGTAAACTTATTAAAAAATACAGAAACGAAAGCTTTAGGAAATTTTCAGATTCAAATGAAATTCTAATACTGTAACTATAGTTTGAAAGAACTGACTGTTTGAAGCTCAGTACCTGTATGTTTAACGGTTTGGTGTAAGGAAGCAGTCTGAAGAAGTGTGAGAAATAATATTTGTTTTTGTTGGTGGTGGTAATGGTTTGGGGTTTTTTTTCATGAAAAGTTAACAGATCTTAATGGTTAAAAGCATTTGGATATCCAACTAACATCAGGAGCTGTGAATCATTTTGCTCCAATTTCAAGGGACTAGAAGATAGCCAGCCTTCCTTTTGCTCGCAACTTCTTTAAGTCATTCACACAAAGATGGCTGTTTCACTCCAAAAGACCACAGGCACAGCCAAATACTCCTTTGAAACTCCTGTTAAATAAGAATAGAGCAGAGTATTCAAGCAACAATGAACCACACCTGGTGCACATGACATCTAAACTTCTTAAAACCTACTTCTAATTAAATTTCAAATGAAAATTGAAAGTTTTGTTTTGATTTGTTAAGTCCTGTTTAACACAGGGTGTGTTATGTAAGAAACTAATTCTTTTCTTATCCTCTGACTCAACAGCAAAGCTCAGCTTGGGTGCTTATACTGATGGACCATAAGGTTTCCTATTGTAGGGGCTCAGGCAAAACATTTTCAAGGCATTTGAGTTCCAGAGGACATTCAGCAGCACAGAGACAAAAGACTCTAGTCTTCTAGACATATCACAAAACCTGCACCTTTATTTAGGCATTTCCAGATGCTGAGTGAATGAAGATTGTTATGGAGGACAGTTATTACTTATGAAATGCCATGTAGAATGTAGAATTTTTGTTCTAGTACTAGTCTCTTCTCTCTGATTATAGTACTGATGATGAGGTAACAGCATGGAGCTGCTGACGTTCATTTTGGATATTAAGATTATTCATCAGAGGGTGATCAGGCCCTGCAACAAGCTCCCTAGGGCAATGGTCATGGCCCCAAGCTGACAAAGTTCAAGGAGTGTCTGGGCAAAGCCCTCAGACATAAGGTTTGGATTTTGTGTCATCCTGTGTGGAGCCAGGAGTTGGACTCTATGATCGTTTAGGTCCCCTTCCAATTCCAAATATTCTATAAGTCTACAATTTAGTTGCACTCATACTTCAAAACAGTTTACACGTTATTAAGTGAATATGTTAAATAAGATCTTCTACCAAATTTACGCTGTTAAAAATAATTTTTTAAATACACATAAACTTATTTAAATAAACTGGTGGCCATACAAACTGAGATAAGGGTATTTAAGTCCAAGATGAGAGTAGTGCAATCTGACCTGTGAATTTTAACTTTCCCAACTGAAGGATTTCAATAACATTTGCTGTCTTTCTACTCGCTGAAGAGTTCTGAGCCATTCAGTTTGTGCAATCATACATCCAGGACTCTTGACCCCTGAACTTCTTCTCCAGATTAATCAGAGTCGATGTAAAAATCCTTTCTCAAGCTCACAGGAAACCCTTGATCACCTTTACAAACTTTCCTGTTTTTTTCGTAGGAAAATTCAGAAATAATGTCGCAATTACAAGTCTACTTAAAATTTATGTATGTATGTATATTTCCTAAGCATAAGTAGGCAAATAAAAATAATCATGTTCTTATAAATATGATGATGATAATGATGCAAATATGGCATTGTGTGTGCTTAATTTTTTTTCTTGTTTTTCAAAAGACGCAGTTATCACCATCTGTAGATTTATATAAATGAAACAATATGCATACTTCTAATAGAAAAGGAATTACTACTAAAATAAAAGAAATTTAACAGAAATATAATATAAATTGATATACTATGCTTTCAGATGGTTTAGCGGAAAAACAGACTTCTAGACATTATAAATCATATAAAACTTTAATTAATTAAACTTGAAATTGTGTATGTTCTATTTTTTTTAAGCTAAATTTACCACATACGTGTTTGTTTTGACTTTATGGGAAGAATTCTGTATGTATAAGAGGGCTGTTCTGAAAGTAATACCTCCTTTTTATCATGTTTACCCATGACATCAGAGGTTGGTGGTATGGCAGCAGAGATTAAAACTTCCCACCAGTATTCTATTATATTTTGTTGCTGTATGACAAATGACAGCAGAGGGGCAGACAGACAAAATAGCATCTGACATGGAAGTGTGCATGAAGCAAAGTTGTATCACTGAACTCCTCTATGAGGAAAATATGGCTCACATTAACATTCGTTGATGCTTGCTGAATGCTGATGGAGACCAAACAGTGAGTTTGAGCACAATGAGGCAGTGGGTGCTGCCTTTCAGCAGTAGTGACCACAATAGTGGGTCACCTCTGCTGGTGCGTATTTTTACTAGTGTGGCATATATGCTCTTGTTCATTGCTGGTAAAAATGCATAGCTAATGGTGGTGACTATGTTGAAAAATAGTCTTTTGTATCAGAGAATTTCCATTATCAGATAGTGTTATTGTGTTCTTTGAAGCTATTTCAGTTTCCATGGAAATAAATAACACATTACTTTTGGAGTAACCTGTGTGTGCATGTGTGTGTGCACGTACATACTTACCTACATACATACATATACATATCTCTTCTGGTTGCACAGCAATGTAGAAAAGAAAGTTTTGTGGGGGACTTTGTAGCAGAACAATATGTAACAGCTGCCTTCCTTTCTCTCAGAAAAGATATAAAGGATTGTTTTTCCTTTTACAGTGATCCCTTAAGTCATGGCAACCTTCTCCAATTGCCATTAATTCGACACCCTGACAACTTAAAGACAACAGCAGCACATGAGATCTAAAAGGAATTATGTCTAATTTTCACTGCTAATGCATTGTATCTGCAGAATTGATATTAAAGGTAATTCTGCACATCATATCTTGAAACCAGATATCAGGAGAGGATGATGAACAAATTGAAACCTTTTGTGGGAAAGAATTTGACCAAATCCTAACATTCCATAGACCATTCTCTTGAAATTGATAAGACTTTTGTAAATCATTCCAGTGACTTTGAAGAGATGAAAAGATAAAACCTGTAACAGTAAATACGCAATAGGAAAGGAAATATTTCCATGGAAAAAATTTAAGTTCATGTTCAGGAATATTTCAAATACTTAGTTTGACTTTGAAAATAAATATAAGCTAATAATTTTCTCAGTTTTTTTTTTTTTTTCATTAGCTTTATTTTAAGCACTGTAATTTCTGCAAATTTGAATTACAAAGACTTGTGTATCTGACAACATCTTATTTTTCCAATTAGGCCTCCCTCCACATTCATGTATAAGGAATGGGCTGATTTGCTACAAAAATTTTTATACACAACATGGAAAAAGCATCTACAACCCCAACCTTGGCTCAGAACTAAAAGAGCAGATGAAGTGGATGAAATTCAGCCTTTACTAATCTGCCTATTCCTAAACAGTTATTAGATCTTCAGAATAATTACGAGCAGTTGTTAACTGACTCACATATCAGATCCAGAAGTCAAGAGTGTACAGAATGTCTTTTAAATTCCCCCCATACAGGGAACAAGATAGTCTACAGTTCATTTTTAGCCACTCCTTGAACCATGGAGGTAGAATGATGTCATTGCTCTTCATCTTCCACCCTACATTATCATGGTGCAAACCATCAACATCAGATTTTGTTAGATCTAGGCTCAGAATCCATCACTGATTCAAAACAGGTGTTTTTAAATATCACAGTTTATACACTTGGAGTGTTTGGTTTGGTTTTATTTTGGGTGAGGAAGAATGTTAAAAATAGGATACAAGGAAGATGATATTGGCATACTATATATCTAAAATACTTTCAGTGCTCAAGATGAAAGATTTCCATGAATTTTCCTTAAAGTATTACAAAACTTTAATTTAGAAAACCTATATCTTCAAATGATAACTTATTTTGAAATTGAAATTGAAGACAGTGGTATACATAGAATAATGTCAATTTAACAGTGAGATAAAAAGCAAATCAGGTGCTTCTAACAATGATTTTCTTTGTCTGAAACCAAATAATTCAATTTTCTTTTGGTAAGAATCCTACAAATCTTGTCTCCCTCCCTCTTTTTCTCCCTCCCTTTTTTTCTCCCTTCCTCCTTTCCTCTCTCCCTCTCTCCCTTTCTTCCTTCCTTTTCTTGATAATAAAATCTTTTATAACTTTACCATCAGTGAGTGAAGGCACATTCTGTTGGTTACCACTTATGTACCACAAGTTTTGAAGCATGTTACTGAAGACATTGTAGTTTAGTTGTGTTACGCTCATAGTGATATACATTTTCTCTTAAGTGATTCTCTTTTTCTGTAGGAAGAAAGTGTTTACTGAAATTTATAAATTACGTCTTTCAGCTAGATTTTAAATCTAATTTTCAGAAATTCATATTTGCTTTGGAAGTGCTAAAGGTCAGTTTGTTTAGATGATTCCATGGGTTCCCTATGTATCAGTACTTTGGTGCATGTAATCATAAGTAGTTTCTTTAAGTAGTGTTTTTCATTAATATTTTTCAAAATTCCTCAAGTGATTTCCCGTGAAAAGGGAGGATCTAATTGGATTTTTAATCCCTAGCTAATCAAGCAGCACATTGCATATATGTGTTTTGTATAGGAACTGAAAAGTTCTTTCCACTGCCCTATTATAAGAAGACAAGTATGGATGTAACTTGAATCAGTAGAAAAATAACTCAGTAAAGTCCCTATACTGTATAGATGTTACATGAAAACAATGTTCTCCTTTCTTTAAAATGCAGCCAGTGCCTAGCCTTTGATGAAGCTCTGGAATAATAGAGTGCCATGGGCTATTTTCTTCTCGTTTCTATAGCTCAATACAGTGCTTGTCTCTTCTGTTTGTTTTCAGCTAATTGCCTCAAGATCTAATAAGTTAGTGATGATGTACGTTGAGCACCAGTGACCCCTTGCCAAAAGAAATATTATGTTGCACCAAAGTTTAAGGAGGTAGGTTTTTTTCAGTCAAATATGTTTTCCCTAAAAGGCTCTGATTTCCACTGTGTAGGTTGTAAGTGGCATTCATGATTGCACTGGTTCTTTTAAATGGCTAAGCCAGAAATAACATGTGAGAGTAAAAGCCGATGTAGAGGCCAAATCCGAACCTACTTGTGTTCTCTTACTGTTATAAGGCTTTGGTATTTGTTATTCAGTATGCCTCAAAGGAAAAAGACTTAAGAAATTTCAGACAATGTTCAACATTAATCAGATGTTTACTTACATTTTTTCTCAATGAATATAATTTTAATGATTTTATTTAAAATGTTCCTTACCCATTTTCTTCTTGCTACAGCAAAGAAATTCATGGAAAACAAAGATATTAGTATCTTTACTTTCAATGATATTGAAATTAATAACATGCTGAAGCAAGTAATAGAATGAAGATTGTAGAGAGAACTTACTGATTCTGCATTAAATAATATTACACAAATTGCAAGTTAAAATATATTTTCTTCTTCACTAAACAAAACACTGCTCTGAGAATGTTCAGTTATATCAGATGCAAAATCTCTTTTCTGAGATTTTCCAACTTTTTTTAATGGAAGCTGCACTCTCTTTTCCAAGATGTCTAGGAGATAGTCTTCTACAGAAAAAGGCAAAAATTCAGAGTGTTATGGAAGTGGAAAAAACAAAAACAAAAACAAACAAACAAACAAAAAAAACGAAACAAAACATTTGCCTTGTGTGTATAGTCATCATATGCTTCGGTAAAAGATTTTTTCATGTTACAGGGCAGCACCAAAAATGGTCTAACTTTGTAATACCCTAGATGATATAAAGTCCCTAACTGAGTTACCTTCATGCTTGCTGGAATGAACAGCTCCAAGTTCAGTGGAAATGCTCACAAAGGGGTCCCAAAAAGCCAGCTTGATGGCAAATAGCTCTTTCAAGTAGCCATCTCGAAACACAGTTGGAGGTTTGTGGTGGAAACCTAGAGCACAGCTAAGTGATACTAGGTTGATTTAACTATTCTCTGTCGCTACTTTTTTTTCTCCTTTTTTAGCTTGCACACTCTTGCCCTGTCTTTTGCACTAAGATGTTTGTGCTGTTAGTGAGATAGTTCATTTAACAGTCTGGCAGAAAACTAAACCCCTGAGGAAAGGAAAATATTTCCTGTGATAAGGAACTGAACATGCAGCTCAACAGAAATAAAAGCCTGCAAGATCTGAGGAGGAAAAGGCACATTCTTATAATTTAAAACGTTGTGAAACTGCACCCAGCTAAACTTGGATTACTTTGGCCCTACTTCCTACTTTCCCTGACTGAGTGCTACTTCCACACCTTTCATACCCTTACTGGCTCCAATTTGGCCAAGTGGTGATCTATCTTAGAAAACTATTCTCTGAAAAAAAATAATTTAAAAAAAAAAAAGTTATCAGTCATGCAACTACTACAGAACAGGAGGTATGGGTACATGGCTACATATCATGTGTATGGGACACGATCCAAGTTCTTTTCCATGCCCGAAGGGAGATGAGCTTGCATTTTTTCAGTGTTCAGGTGAGTGCACAGGCACAGACAGGCTATAGAGTATGATGACATTGAGAGCTCACACCCTGATCTAGTGACTATTGTGCATAAACAGTGAAACATGCACTACATCAGAGACGGGAAGCCAAGACTAAAGTTAATTTGCCTCAGGACTGTATCCTTTTCCACACCCTGTGTTTCTGATTCTCTCAAGCAGTTTGTTGTCCCACAGCATTAAAATAATTGCATCACAAAACAGTCAAAACCATATGCTGCCGTATAGAAGATCCGAAAGAGAAAGAAGAAATGAAACAAGGTGCCCTACACCTTGTGTGACTGCTCTAGTCACTAAACTGTTGGATGTTGGACAATGTTATTTTCTGCTTTTGTGTCTCTTTACATTGTGCCAAGTCATTTCTTACCTCAGGAAAACATATACCGTTCTGGGTGAGGTAAGTGGAGGAAATACTGCTCTGAAAGCTTTCTACACTTAATTGAGTGTCTAAACTGCTTGGACTTCCCCATAGAAGAGGCAGCTATCACAAGGCCCAGGGATGAGCATGTGGATGTAAAGGCAGATGAACTCATGAGAAAAAAAACAAGCCTATGAATTTCTGGATGATATTGGTCAGATGGCAGCTGAGAAGGAATCTTGAGGCTCAATGTCTTGGATTTAAATGTGGAGATCTAAGTCTTTTGCCTTTTAGGATACAGAGGTGTCAGGAAATAATTTCAAGAAAAGTAATAAACCAAAACATATACATATACAGCCTAGTTGAGCTATTAAGAAAACAAAACCAAACCAACCAAACAAAAAAGAGTTATATATATTTCATATTTATTATTATATATTTATTTTGTATTTTATACATAGATATATTTTATTTAAATTTGCTACTATATCAGATATTATCCAGAGTTCACATCTAATTTTATGTGATAAATAGGGAAACTTCTGGGATTTATGTACTAAATATCAGGAAATTGGTTGAAACTGATAAAAAGTAATGAATAATGTATAATGAAACAAATGAGTGACCGTGACATACTAGGAGCAGAAGCACATCACAGTACTCTGCTTAACAAGTAAATATAAGGAACATATGAACTTGTGCTTTCAAAATAGCTAAAATTGCTTCTATAGAGTTTTTATGTAGTCCTAAACTCTCATTCAGGTTCTGCTTTCAGTTGGAAAATATGTACAAGAAAAATTCTAGCTATAAAGGATTATTTATTTATTTATTTATTTATTTGCAGGTAATACATTAATAGCTAGGAATCTCACGAATTCTTAATACAGCTAACAACATTTAGTATCAGTAAGAAAAAGAGTTTACAATAATATTATGATTTAGTTTTATCATTGCATTTTCTTAGACATTGGAATTACTTCTCTTGATATATGTATATAAATACAACTGCCAGTTAGAAAGGGTTAAAAAATGGTATGACAACATTTGCAAATGCCAGTGCTCTTCATATTGGTCAAAATTAGAGAAGACTTTGAGAAGCTTCACAGGGACTTATTGAAGCTAATACAGTTGGTATTTTCATGGTAGTTAAGAATCAGTGACTTTCTAATGAAAAGAAATGTACTCTGGAGAGAATAATGTAAAGTCAATGAGATTGATGCTGGGCTTAAAGTCAAGTGTTTATGTGACTGCCATGCTGAATAAAGATGGCATTAGATTCTTAAAGATAATTCACTACTATATACATTGAATCTTGAAATCTTAATGATTCTTTACCATTTAAAACTATTATCTATTTAGAGCAACACTGCCTTTTTATTTATTTTTTCAAGTTATTTTTTCATCTAAAAAAAGTTATCCAATTTGCAGTATCATTTACAATCACAGAACCATTGTTAAATAAGTTTTTACTACAATAATCAACATTATAAAATTGTGTAGTCAGGCTGGGAGGACTAGAAGGATTTCCCCAAGTCACTGGAACTTATTCAAGAAAGATACAAATTTACCAAGAATGTCCATTTTTTCTAGACAGCAGAATATATACATTTATTTTCCCCATGGTGTCACTTCCTCTTGTCTTGGATTAAATGTCCAGTGTAGTATTTAGTTCTTCCATTATTTTATGATGTTGTTAAATATGTATTGTTCCATACTTGAGAACAAGTTGACAATATATTATCTAGAATGAAAGAAATAAAAATATATGTTGCATGCATGAGTGTTGATTACTTGCAACATTGTTTTGTGTAGTGTGATTTAACCCCTTTTCTGATTGAGATCATGTTTGCTATTCCCTTTGTTTAAAATATGTCTAAGAATTCTATTTCTACTGCAAAAATAAATGATGAATTATTTATACATACCAATTATTTATTATCATTTATGCAAAGCTTGTCATATTATGCATGCATAAAGGGATTAAATCACTGTTAACCCATAATGCCTTTAGGGGTATTATACGATAGGCAAAAGGTTGCTTATGTTTACTATTGTAGATAAACATATACATTAAGAACATACATTTTGTTTATACAAATTGCCATGCTGAGTATCAGTTCTGTTAGGAAAATTAAGTGTTTATTGAGCAATTGGTTTTCTAAGTAATGCTCAATCTATTTAATGCAGTACACTTACTTTCTCTAGATTTAAAATATAAGCTTTTTTCAACTACTGATACTCAAGTAGAATTTAATTCAAATCTGAGGAATGGTAGTATAAGAATGAAGGCCTTCTTTTTCTTTGCTTTCTCTGTGCATCCCAAGGCAGCACCTTCATCAGTAAATGATGCATCACTGCACTTTAGGATTAAAATAAGTAGATACAATCTATAAAATGTCAAAATAATACAATTTTCTATTACTTCCAGTCAGTCTGAACTATAAGGCAAATTCAGGAAGACAGAAGTTTTACACTAGCATAAATAGATGGAAAAATTAGATGCAGCTGCTTTAATGGAGAACAAAGTGGTAGTACATCTATGTAGTGTGTAGGCCAAAATTATGTTTAGTGTTAAAATAATAAAGTGGTCCATATGTTTTGTCATCGTGCTGTAAAAATAAGATCTTTTATGAGGTTTGTATAAAAAACACTTTTTCAGCTTTACTAAACAAAGAATTAAGAATTAATTCTTTAAAAGGGATTAGGTTATCATATGTGTGCTTAAGGACATTTCATGTGATGGCAGTGTGAGAATAATTCAGCAAGAGTCAAATGACAACTATTTAATGCAGTCACTCTCCAAAGCTGCAGTATCTTGTTACAAATATGGTTCAGGTCACAGTCTAAACACAGTTAAAGGTCTCAACCTAGTTCCTGAAGAATGTGAGTTCACATAACAAAACCTGGCCCTCGAAAGCACACATGCAAGTCTCTAATCACGGCATTTTTGTTCTCATCTTTTCTTGTCGCTATTCAGCAAAGCAACATGATGGTTTCTTAACCTATCTCAGTTCTACTCCCACAGTGGCTTAATTTGTTTCTGTTCACTTCAGAACCTAGGTCCCAAGGATCTGTTGTTTTAGCTGTCATGGCACTTTTAAGATTTTCCTAAGGAGCCAGCACAAACACGTGGGAACATATCCCGATGCTGAAGGCTGAGAAATTGAAAATAACACCAAGTCCTCTGGCAACAGTACTGGGAACAGTTAAGTGATCTTGATCAACCAAACTGAAGGAAAATGTATAGTTGTTATTGTATGTTGATTATGAAAAGGTCAGGTCAGAAAAACAACATCTTTTCCTAATTTAGACAGACTACAATTAAGTCGAAGGTTGCCATTGTTTTCAGTAGGTTTTCATACTGGATATTGCAGGCTTGATTAACCAAAATCTTTTTCCATACATAGCTCCAAACTAGAAAGAAACCCTTCTGAATGCCAACTCTTAGGGTTTAGCACAGGCCCATCTGCCATGCTCATTCACGCCTGAAACCCAGCATAAGCTCTTGAGGTGAACTTTACACTAAAAGCATTCATAGGGAACAAGAAGCTTCAGCTCTGATTCAAAATCAAGCCTTAAAAGATAGCCCCACTAACAAACAGTTTTTTACATCGCAGATTAATGCCATTACAACTTAATGCTCACTAGCTGCAAGAGTAGCCTTTTTTTAACCAGCTGCACTGAAGCAATATGCTGCAAATAAGACTATCCCCTTGTTTAGGCTGATTTGACAGCAGAGAAATGCCCTGATCTATACTGTGTTATTCTGATTAAAACCAATACAAGTGAGATCAAAATCAAGTCCACTGACTGTAAAAAGCAAAAGAATGTATTAAAAGAAAAGGTAGTTTGAGGGCAAGTAAAACCTCTAGCTTGTTTTTTTAATTAATATTTTCTTTTTGCAACATAGCCCCAGGCATCCAAATATATATTCTTCTAATCCCACTTGACCTCAACACAAATGTTTATGCCAAGGGTTTTCTCATGTTCCCAAGACTGGGGCTTAGGATAATGGATTCTACCAAAGGGCATTCTTGCATTTTTCTTCTCTCCTTTCATTTTGAACCACCTTTCTATCCATGTTTTAATCCTGATTCTCATCTGTCCCATAGATATGGTCTCGTGTATAATATTCCTATGGATAATACACTAAGGGCCCTGCCTACTGTAATCAGTACTAATGAGTGCCTTCTTACCTTCTAGCTACAGAGCTGAAGTAAAATAGGTTCTGTTTCAGAGAGAAACTCTGTACATGTTGTTGCTATCTTATTTCTGCATAGACAATCCATGAAGTCAAATATTCATTACTTACTATAAAAACAGTAAGAAGAGCAGATTTTGAAATTTATTTGCTGATTGAAATAACAGATTTTAAAAAGAAATATTCCTTTTTTTTTTCTTTCAGTTGCTGTCATGATTTTTGCAAAAGATCAGAAATAGCACTGCTGTCAAAAAATGAAAAGATCAGCATTTCATTCTGTGTTAGAGTTGCCAGAAATGATGCACAAGATTTTTGTGTGCAATTCTGTGTGCAATTCTTAGTCTGTCTGAAAATGCAGATTCACACTGTAACTGTGTTTATAAAACTAGTCAAAGTAGCATATAAAAATGTTGTCACTTGTATTTATTAATCAAAATGAGCTTGCTTTGAAACTTTGACTCATGCAAATTAGTAACAGAAAATTAAGATGGAATTTTCTTTTATTTATCTGTAAACACTTTGATGTGTTTCCCTTGGTGTACAATAAAAAGTGTTGTGATATTTTTGTAATATTACCACTAATGCCTCAAGTTTAATTTTAGATGTAAAAGTTTGTCTTGTATACTATCTTGAACATTTCAAAGAGTTCGCAAAAAATCTTGATAAAACTTATTGTTCCACATCTGAAAAAAGGAAAATGTACCAACGTAAAATATTTAAAAGTAAAAGCTTGTATTTACTGCCTGCCAAGTTACGTTTGAATTGTGTTTTATTTGTAATAATGGTGACATGACTCTCAAAATATCCTGATGTAATTTAATTATTTTTAAGAACATTTTAATAATAAAAGGGAAAAATAGAAAGCCAATGAATGTAAAAATTATTATTTTATAAAGTAAACAGGGGAAGCATCCTGCTAGTTTGACTACTTCTCATTTTTGAATTTTTATTGCTTATGTGTAGATGTTTTTTATTCTCATTCCCATAATAATAAATTTTATATAAAACACATTTAATATTGTTTTTGCATTTTTTTTTGTCTTCAGTAAGAATAGCAACTAATCAACACTAGAGCCTCAGAATGTGATTATGATTCATACTGATTGACTGCATGACAGCAATGGAATTTAAGAAATGTAAGAGGATTATTACAGAACATATTCTACTTTGCAGAATAAGAATAAACACCAATTAACCTATAACAGATTTTTAAAAATCAAGATCGGAATCTAGAAGTAAAAATCAGAATATAATTCCCTGAGTCAGTATTTATATCCTGTCTTCTCTTTAGAGCATCCTTATTTAGGATTTCTGGTAAGTTTGCAATGGAGCCTACAAAGAATGTTACTATACTTCACAGTATTTGAACTCAGGACTATGACTGTTCTTAAATTGCATTTCCAAAATGGATTACTAATAGCCATTTATGGGAGATACTGATGGATGATAAGTTTCTGGTTGTTTCCTCCTGAAGGAAAAACACAAAATGTCATAACATTTTTCATCAGAGTTAATCATTGTTCAAGGATTCTGAAGAATAAACATTTCAAATTTTGATAACTGATTATGGAGGAGAAATAATTTTAAAACTGTTGCAAAATACAAACAGGTTGTAGTATGTAAAACACAATTCCCCATGTAGTCATATGCACATACACTGATATTCATTCCCTGAATCTTAAAGTAATTTAAAAGGATAATTAGTGTGTAGTGTCTGAATTGGCTCCTCAGAGGGTTAGTGTCCATCCTGTTTGTCACTGTTTCTAGCCTAATCCTGTCTAATGAGGGTTTATGTTAACATGGCTAAGCACTTGCCGATATGCGCTACCAAGCTATCTAAGCTTAGAGAAGACATGCTGTTCAAATGTCACTGCCGTTGGCTATCATGCTATAAGATACTGATTATTGCTTATTATGTTTCATATTCAAGAAGCTGCCACTTGTGCTTGTTTGTAGACTCTTGTAGTTCTTATGTAGGTAACAAAAAATGTCTGTGTTTTTCCTAGGTTTAAATTTTAATCTCTTTACTTGCATACCTGTTAATAATTCTCTGTGAGGGGCAATACCTTTGATTTCCTGCTTTAAAGCATTTAGAGCAGAACTATGAGAAAAATAAAAACAGAATTTAAGCATTGGTGAATATGTATATATATTTATATTTTTAAATGTTTATGCAAATGCAAATATGTATATACTTCAACATATTTGGAATATGCTAGAGGTTTTCCTTTAAGATAAGACAATAATTTCTTTTTTTCTCTTTCTTTTGTCCTTGCTTTAGAAGCTACTTGACTCTGTGGAACATTATAAATCACAGTCAGGCCACTTCTCACTGGCTAGTTATGACTATTCTTTGCAGGTAGGAAGACATCCTATTAGAGACTGAAACCAGAGGTCAGCCTTCAGATCTGAGATTTGGTTCAAGTTTGTTTTTTCTTCCTGTCCAGGGAAGGTAAAGATTCACTCTTGTTATAATTGCTTACATTAGCTATTTCTACACTGCTGCTAAAAAGAAGCCTCAGGAGTGCACACAAGCAGCTGACTAGCATGTACTCTCCTATCTACACTACTGCCCGTCAGGTTGCCTAAGGCCAGCCTTAAGGCAGCCCATGAGCAGTTTGTTTGGGCATATATGGAGAAGTGCTAAGCTACTAGACACATCAGGGATAGAAGGTCCTGACCATTGACTCCCCTACAGATGCAACACAAATGTATCAGGACAGACCTTGACACAGTTTCAAGTGTGCTTGGCAAGACCACTGCACATTCCTTACCTTCTGAAGAAGAGTCCTCTTGATTGTGAACAGCCCTGCCTAGGAACAGACCCAGATCATTCAGAGATTTTGCAGGGTGCCACCACTAAAGGCTGAGCTACAGAGTGCAAGGGGCAGCAGCATCTGGCACTCTGCTATGCCTCACCATAGCCTGGGCCCCACCTTTGCAGTTTTCCAATTTTCACCTTAAAATCTCAGACAGTCTGATTTAGTGTGGATGAAGTGGATATTATTGTAATTCACCAAAACAAAAGTGCATGTATTTGTATGTGTGTGCTTAAGCCTATAATCCCACAATAAATTAGCCTGGATGCTTACATTTTTGACCAGCTAAATAAATGCGAGCATTGCTGATGTATATAGTTGTAGTAGATAGAATACAAAGCTGCAACTCAGAGTTCATCTGGGAGTTTTGTGGAAGACCATTTCTCTTTCCATTGTCTTCTTGCAATAGCTGAGTAAAATGAAGATTTGGATGGTGTCAGCACCCAGGTAAAATTCAGTCAATGAATGCTGCAAAGTTTTGTGAATCATACTTTTCTATGAATCTGAGTTAAAAACTAACTGTTATGAAAGATGAAACTGAGAGAATTAAGTGGTGAATTTTTAATATTAAAACATATTGGTAAAAATAGCCTCAACTAGCTTGGAAGAAATGTTACTATAATTAGAGAATTAGCAGGTAATGACAATCTCTATTTCCCCTTTTTAATATTTTTCCTCAATCATTTGAAACCCTTAGAACTACATTAAATGTGATGCTGATTTGAGTTGGAGAAAAATCTAGAAAAAAAATCTTTTTTTTTTTAATTAGTAATTGACAGTATGTCTAAATAGAATCAAATGTTAACATTCTACAGAATAAGTCATAACTATCTCATTTTAAAGCTGACATCATTATCATCACACAATAGAAAAATATTTCTCTTTGGTAATTATTAACAAGATCATAACAACAAGCTTCCTGTCAGAAGAATTACCATATTGTGTCCAATACACTGGCCATCCCAGCCGCATCTTCTGGATAAGTGGTTGATGATGCCAGGAAAAAAAAAACAAATTCAGTATGACTGTTTATCTAAGGTATCTCTTACAATCTGAAAAGCAGGGAATTGAGTGAGCTTACACCTATATGTTGCAAATTGTGTTTACAACACCCTCTGTGCACTTGGAATAAACACGTCCATCTTTTATAGTTTATTCATAATTTTTCTTTCTTGGGAAAAGTTTCAGCAAATATGGACAAAATCACTGTCTGAAAATTTCTAGTACTCACTGTATTTGACTATATTTGGGTACCAAATATTAAAATCCTTTGATAATATTAAATGGTGAAGTTGTACATGTAAATTAGAGTCAATTGCCCTCCAACCTGATATGTTTTCAACCTGTTGAATCATTTCTGATATGATCATCTTCTTCAAGTTTGAAGATGATTTTTAAGAAGTAACCCCATTCCTCATTTAGCTATTGCCTGGAAAAATAGGTATTTTATTATTAACTTCTAAAATTTTTTTGTGTCATGAGCTTTGATGGAAAAAAAGTAATTGGCTATAAATGAGGATGAGAATCTATTGAGAAAGTTTCCTAATAACATGCCTCTATATCCTTTATGTATTGTCATTTATAAATTTCATTTTCTCAAGAGATAGTCATGGTATCCCTTGTTCCCATAGGGTTATAATCACTGTAGGGAATATGATTTCCTCAGTTGCCAGAGCTCTTCCTTCCTAGAGACTAAAGTAAGAGTCCCACTGAGCTTTCTTGGGCTAGAAGCCATGAAGGTTATTTTCTGCTATAACAGTCCTGCAGTAATTAGTAATTACTGAAAGCTGAATCTGGTCCATTGTTAATTTATTTAAATCACTTAATTTCATTATATCATAGGCAAATTACAGGGACAGTTACAGTTTTGGCCATGCAAAACTGTCCATGGCCAAGATGTATAATGTTTCTCTAATTTGTCTCCAAGGGAATTTAATTAATTGTGAAGTGGACAATATGGCAAATGCTGGAATTTGTATTACTCATTAGCTCAATAAAAAGTTGAAATCCTGCTCCACTCATCCTAAGTGGGAGGGACCAAAAGGCTGTTGGAGAAAAAAGGTAGAGGCCTTTGTGCAGCTGCTTCTTTTGTCCTAGTGGCAATCACAGTTTTGACTTCTATTACTTGAGGCTATTTATCAGTAAAAACACACTAGAATGGATCCACTGGTCCAGTTAGCCCACCAAGCATCTAAAATTGAAAAACAGATGATTTCTACCATCCCACAAGTTCCTCAGCTAATTAATTTTCTCCCTCCTCTCACCACATAAAGCAATCCTATCAGAGGAAGTGCGAGCAGAAGAAAGAGAATGGAGAAAATGTAGAGATGCCATATTCACAAGAGCCAACTTTGGGTTGTTATACATTATATTAAAGCTATGATTTTTCAGTGAATTTCTATCTTTATAGTGAACATTTCACACAATAACTGACAAATTCTGCAGCAGTTTAACACTTGTATCAGTCATTTGAAATATACAACTACATTATTCTATTGTTAATGAGTTTCAAGTGCATAATAAATTAAACTAATTGACATCCCTTGACCAATAATAAAGTGAATTTCTTTACAGTTGAAATAAAAGTTTCTACTATTCATGCATGTTCACAAATTTCAGAAAATTAATCATGTTTTAGCATCATGGAAATAAATATTTGTCACAAAACAGATACTGGTTTTTGCTGTATGTTCCTAAAGTATGCTTTTAACTTGTTCTTTTCATTGAGTGTTCACAGTTTAAACTTGTCAAGGCAAACAGGTTTCTGTATCCAACTAAGCAGTGCATCTATCTACCAAATCTGAATCTTCTGCTTACATGGATGGTGTTCACTAATGAGTATTGTGACTATCCAAGAATACGAATGAAGATTCAGTCTTGAACTGAGGACTCAACCTGAATATGATCCATTTAATAAAGCTGAATTTCCTGAGGAAGATGAAGTATAGCAAGTACACATGCATTCCAGTTATTCTCATGCTAGAATTCTCAAAAGTTTACAGTAAGTACAAAAACCTGGTTTGCTTTAGTAAGGAGGTTTATCCTACATTTGGCATTATAAGCCAATTATATTGCTACTCCTGCATTTCTTTTGGTTACAGCATACAGAATAGGTAGCCAGAACAAAGCCACAGGGAAAAAACAAACAAACAAAAAAACAGTAAATAGCATTATCAACTTTAAAGAGATGAAACCTTTTCTTCAAAATTGGATCACAAACTTTACTGAGGTTCTCAAGAAATATTACATACATTTCCAATACATATTAAAAACAACAAGTAAAAGAAACTGGATTAGATAAATTGATTAGGATTCCTGAGCAAGAAGACTGATGGCTTTCTAAATATCTTCATTATATATATTAATGACTACACGCTTGATACTATGGTTTTGGAGTTAACTGCAAGGTCTATAATAAAATATTTTTGGATAAAAGACTCAGAAATTATTCATCTATGTCAATGCATTTTTCAGTTTTCCTTTAAAGAATATTCACAGACTATTTTGGTTCAAGCTGACTGGAGTTGTATTAAAATATAATAATACATAAAATATAATTAAAATATTTTTATTTTATTTTGAATCTGTACCTGATGACTGAGACTGTCATGGACTTACTATCTGACAGGAAGAATCACTCAATCCTGACATCATACAAAGGACATGAAACACACAAATAAAACAAAAATAATTTTAAGTGCAACTCAAAAATAAATTTCACCCAGTAAAAATTCTCTAAATCATTATCTGCATTTTTCTGCTAAGTATTTTTTAATATTTTCATGGTCAGTTATGTGCCATCTCTAATGTGCCACTCTTTCCCTCATTGAACGCCATGTGAAAGGAAAGGAGCTAAGAGGCCAGAGAACTGTGGCAAAAGAGAAGTACGCATTTTGCATACTATTTTGTTCTGATGTCAAAGCACTATGCCTTAAAATACAGTGAAGAAGTGCACTGAATCATTGCTTCTGCGGATCAGAATATTTTATTCACAGTACTTTCAGCAGAAGTCCATAATAATGGGAAGAAATACTCCAGCATCTTGCATTTGTGGCAGTAAATTCTATGCTCACAGTGAGGTTTTTCAAAGCACAAGGCAGAGTCATCCTCGAGTCTCTCATGGGCATGCAGTTTGTTCCTTTAGTAAGCATGCTTGAAACCACCATTACCAAGCTCGTGAGGGCTGTCACCATAAATGGCATATAGAAACTCAGGACAAATATCATAATTTTAAATGTATGCAGTTCTTAAATAAAACAAAACTAATCTAAATAATTCGTAATTTTCAGTTGCATTAACTTAAAGTTATACTGCAGCGTTTGAAATGCTTCTTTTCAAATAGGAAAGCCTATTTAAATATACATTCATGGGAAGTTATATATACATGGTGTACATTAAAAAATTTACTATTCAACATTACATACTTCATACATAAAAAAGTCTCAAAATTTTACATTTTATTGAGAGTACATTGGTTTCTACTGTAAGTGTATTTTGGCAAGTTGCTCTGAAAGACCTCACTGTCACATTTAGCATAAATGTAATTTTTCTGTACTTCATCAACATTGTCTTTAAGCTGTTCTCCATAGGGAAAATTAGTTGGGCAATAGGTCAAATCACTTTCAGTTCCCATTCGATGCAAGTGCACTTAGCTAACTATGACCAATTAAATCATTGTGATTTCTGAGAGAAAAACATTTGCTCTACAGAATCCCCCTTCCAACTAATGAATCACTATTTACTAATTTCAAGTACAGCTTTGAGAAGCCATCAGATTGTAGAATTCTGTTAATTATGAACTGAAATGTCAGAGGCTTTGTTTCATGGAATTACTACAAAAAGCAAGTTTGTCTGTCATTTACTTCTCAGATATTCCGACCTCCTGACTGTTTAAAATAAAATTTAAAATCTCAAAACAAATCACAATCTAAACCACTTAATCTCAACTGACTCTGTTGAAATCACTGTGGGATGAATTGACAGGCCTTGAAATATGTGTTACAATGAGATAGTTAAAGATCAGAATGTATTTAACAGAACAGACTAAAGAGGATTAATCTTCATCTGCAAGCATCTGTACAAGAAGATATCTGATGTTAGAGGGTTCTTCAGTTAAACAGGGAAAGTTTTTGTAATTCAACCAAAACACAAACAAGCAAATGTATAAAGTTGTGGGTAACTTCAACAACAAAAACTTTATAAGAAGTGAACAAGTTTTTCCATACTCTTGTCCCAAGAGGAGGGACAAGATTTCCTAAAAGCTCGTAAGTCCCCTAGCAGAACAAAGGCAGGTGTGGCAGAGCTCCAAACTGCAACCTCAAAGGTTCAAGTACAGTTTCCACCCACCACTGGAGTTACCTGACTGTCTCCCCAGCTCCTTAGAGAGCTCTCTGGGCACTGTGCCCACAAAAAGCCCCACCTGAGTAGAACATGTTTGCAACCAAGCTCTTACTGGTATCTGGAAAGCAGGAGCTGCTCTGCTTGCAGCTCTGTGTAGTGCCAACCTGCATGTAGGCAGAGATTTCATGTGTGCATAGGTACACTTTATGACAGGTCCCACACAAAATGTGACCACACGTGTTTCCTTTAAAAGCAAAGTAACAGCTGTATTGTTGCCTACCTCTTACAGATTCCCTAGAGACTGGAGCATTTGAGGCTCAGTCAATATCCTCTGTCTGAAAAGATTAAGAGCCACAGTTCCCCTCTCCTAGGAGACTGCATTAACCACAAGACACACAGCTGGGAAAGGAGGGGGCTGTTGCTTTTGAAACCCTTCATCTGCAGAGGAAATGATGCAATACCCATGGAAGATGTCAGGAGGAGCGCAAGAGGGAACATGACTTTGTGGCCTAGTGCCTATAGCATTTATCTGGGAGAGGGCAGACCTAGATTCTAGTCCTTACATTGAGAACTGTTTCTGTATGTTTTTTATTAAATAGTTGTTAGTTATGGATATTACAGGGCTAGGTTAATGAGGTTATTGAAATTAAATCTCTCACATTTCAGATAAATATTAATGAGAAAAACAGTGATCTATCATACAAACTCTTTGCTGGATAAAGAACTGACTAGAGAGCTGGGCACAGAGAGTGATAGTGAATACAGCTAAATTCAGCTGGTGACTGGTCGTGAATGGTGTTTCTCAGGGTCGGTATTTGGGCCTGTTCTATTTAATATCTTTATTGGATGAGGGCATTGAGTGGACCCTCAGTAAGTCTGCAGACAACTTCAGGTTGGAAGGATGCGTCCATTTGCCTGAGGTAGGAAGGCCCTACAGAAGCATCTGGATAGGCTGGATTGATGGGCTGAGGCCAATGGGATGGAGTACAAGACCAAGTGCTGGGTCCTGCACTTTGGATGCAACAACTCCAGTCAGCACCACAGGCTTGCAGCAGAGTGTCTGGAAGACTGCATAGAAGAAATGGACCTGGGAGTGTTGGTCAAGCAGTGTGCCTGGGTAGCCAAGAAAGCGAATGGCATCCTGGCTAGTATCAGAAATAATGTTGCCAGCAGGAGCAGAGAAGTGGTCATCTGTCTGTACTCAGCTCTGGTGAGGCTGCACCTTGAGTACTGTGTTAAGTTCTGGGCCCCTCACTACAAGAGAGGCACTGAGGCTCTGAATTGTATTCAGAGAAGGGCAACAAAGCTGATGAGGGATTTGGTGCACAAGCCTTATGAGGAGCACCTGTCGAAACTGGGATAGTTCTGGAGAAGAGGAGGCTCAGGGGAGACCTTATCTCTCTTTACAACTACCTGAAGGGAGGTTGTGGTGAGGTGGGAGTCAGCCTCTACTCCCTTCTGACTAGCAATAGGACTAGAAGGAATGTCCTCAAGTTGTGCTAGGGGAGATTCAGGTTGAACATTAGGAAAAAATTCTTCTCTGAAAGAGTGGCTGGAAATGGAACAGGCTGCCCAAGAGGTGGTAGGGCATTGTCACAGCAATTGTTCAAGAAATGTTTAGATGTTGTACTGAAAGACGCAGGAAATATTGGTGGTAGGTAGATAGTTGGACTGGATGATCTTGGAGGTCTCTTCCAACTGTGATTCTATGATTCTATGAAGCAATAGCACCTATGACAGGAAGTCTTTTGAAAGAAAGCACTGAATGATTCTTTAAAGAAGTCAGCACTGATGGGCGGGAGGGAGCCTGGCTCTGGAGACAGTAGAGGTATTCTGGGCCCCTGACCAGACAGTGTGATGCAATTCTCATCAACAGAACTAAACAAACCACCTTTCTCCCAAAAACAAGGATAACCATATCCCAGGTTCTGTCTAGGAGTTCTCCTTGACTTCTCTGCCCGCTGGGCACTGTATGGAAGAGTATTTTCTGGGCTGGCCCAACCCAGGTCAGAGCATGCTACAAATTTAATGGGATGGATGACTGCCTGCCAGGGCTCAACTGTATGACTTGGCCTGCCAGAGATATTTTACGGGGAAAATGGTAGCTAAGAGTAGCACTGGAGCTGGGAAATCTAATCAAAATTTCCTATGTGTTATAAATCATCTGTATGATATATTTATCGACATTTTTCCAGATGCACTAGCAAATGAAGTTACTTTTATCTTCAGTGTTTTTCATGCTCAATAAAAATTTATTTTACACAAAAATGCTCTTTTTGGGGGGAGCATTCCAATTAAAAATTTTAAAAACAGCTGTTTTACAACATTAATGAAATTACTCCAAGTGTACGCACAGTAACCCAAAATTCTCAAGTGGCATAATGCATGCAAGTTTCCATCTCAAACTAGCACCTTTTGGCAGTGTCTCTAAATAACGGAATTCTTGTGAGCTCTTACTGATCCTTTCTCTTAAAACATGAGGTCTTTAGCTCAGAAAAGAAAAGATGGAATTAAATGTCTAAGCTTACTTTAAAAATATGTGCTGAGATTATGATAAATAAAGAAGCAATAGTCAAGTGGAATTTAAAATTATTCACAGCACTAAGGGGACAATGTTCCTTTTAAAACAGAATACATATTGTGAATTTCATGACTGCAGCCTACTGAGGGAAACTTAGACAGCAATTATTTTATTTTCGTCTACAAAGAGGAGAATTATGAGGCAGCAGTTAACTGACAAACTACCTGTGAAAATCACGACTGGAACAGCTGACATGAAATTAATTATTCTTAGTAATGCCTCAGAAAGCTAGCACTACATACATACTTATGAACAAACTTCCTGTGGAAAAGAAATCTTGTAATTCATTCTTAGAATGGCCTGAAATGTCTAAGTTTCAGACTGTTTCTTTGGTGTTTTAGAATTTACTGTCAAGTTAATTAACTAACTACTGAGCAAAATAGAGACTAGGTATTTGACTGGTGTCTCTTAGAAGCTGCTGAACAGATGCACTGAAACAAGCAAGCAAAAAACAGGTAGACATGCTAGTCAAAGAACACTAGACTTTAAAGAAAGTACCTGAAGAGCTTTCTCAGGAAAAAGAAAACAACAACAAACCAAATTTATTATTTTTATGCATTGTGACACAATGTATAGTTATATATTTACAAACCATTTTTTTCTTCATGGGACTCTTATTCAGATTGATTATTAATTATTTTTTCTCCCATTTTTCCTTAGCTTCAGAAAATTTTAATGTAATTCACTCCTGAGACAAGCTTTTGTTTTAACCACTTAATTCCTGAAGATCATTCAGATCAAAAGTATTATCCTGGAGAATTCCAGGAATTTAAAGGAACTTTTCCTTAAATATTTTCTTGAAACAATGCAATAGAAATGATAAGTGTTATTATAATTTTTTTTTGTCAATACTTTCACTAGTCCTCTGTTATTAATAAGAAATCTTCAGCGCTTTACAGTCATTTACCAAAGAATTTCAAACTCAGTATATTCCTTAGTCTGTCTAGCACTCTGTTTTATAAAGTTGGTATATCTGTTTTTTAAATTCCTGGTATGTAAAGGCCATCTGTCCCACTTTTCTACTGAGATTATCTTTGCAGAAGTGCAGAACACTAACCTTGCTTAGTTTCTTGAAATGTGTTATTGGTAGAGACAGATGAAGAATTTCACTACCTGTATATGAGGGCAGGAAACCAGGGGAAGAAAAGAGAAGGAAAGCAGAAATCTGAATGAGTTTGGTTTTTTTTTTTAAAAAAAAAGACGTAATAATTGTGCTATCTGCAAGAATATGTTTTTTTTCAATAACTTTTTGTTCAGTAAACAGAAGTTCTAACAAAGAAAGTCACATAAATGACTCCCTTTATGATAGCAGATGGTTTGATTTTATGACCTATCTACCAACAAATCAGCTTATAAATAACCCACTACCTTGCTTTGTATCCAGTCAGGGAACTATGAACCAAATGGTAAGAGGGGTGCTTTGCCTGCCATTCTCAGGAGAGGAAGATGGTTAACTTAGTACTGTAATAACAATTTGAGTGTACCCTCTAATCCCTATCAAGCCCAATAGTTCATATTGCTTCATAAAAGGACATTCCATTGTGACCCAGAGACCTACAGTGATAAAGAGTTTGTCTGACTTCCGTGTCAAGCCATTGATTTTTATTATGCCTTTCACCACTAGATTAAAGAGCTCATTTGTACCCGCTCTTGTTTCTCTTCATGAATGATACATTGCAATCAAGTCACCTCTCAACCTTCTCTTTCATTAGCCGTGATATTGTTTTTGCAACTCTCTTCTGAACCTTCTTCATTTTCTATAATCTTCTAAAAATTACTGTTTTGGTACCATATATAGGATTTTAATAAGGGTTTTGAGCAGTACTGGATGCAAATATTTCTCCATGCTATTTGCTCATTCCCTATTCAAAAAGCTTACAACAGCATTAATCCCTTCTATCCCAGTAATACATAAACGTTCATGTTGAGTGACTTCTACACTATAAGCAGTATATGTAGTTCAGAGCTGTTAGAAGGAGCTAAAGAATAAACTGCTATGTATGCTATATTGAACTTCCTAAATAAACTTAGTGAATTTATTATTGGTTTTGATTAATTCTTGATTATTTACTGTGTTCATTTTTGGTCCCCTTGCTACAAGAATCGTAGAATCATAGAATGGTTTGGGTTGGAAGGGACCTTTAAGATAGTCCAGTTCCAGTCCCCCTGCTGTAGGCAGGGACATCTCTCACTAGACCAGGTTGCTCAAAGCCCCATCCAGCCTGGCCTTGAATGCTTCCTGGGAGGGGACATCCACAAACTCGCTGGGCAACCTGTTCCAGTGTCTCACCACCCACACAGCAAAGAATTTCTTCTTAACATCTAGTATAAATCTACCGTCTTTCAGTTTAAAACCATTTACTCTTTGTCCTATTGCTACTTGCCTTTATAAGGCTTACCTGGAAGCCCCTTCAGGTACTGGAAGGCTGCTATAAGGTCTCTCCCAGAGCCTTCTGTTCTCTAGACTGAAAAACCCCAGTTCTCACAGCCTGTTCTCCCTGTAGAGGAGGTGCTCCAGCCCTCTGATCATCTCTGTGGCCATCCTCTGAGCCTTCTCCAACAGCTTGATGTTCTTCTTGTGTTGAGGGCTCCAGAACTGATGCAGAACTCCTGGTGGGGTCCCACAAGAGTGGAGTAGAGGGGCAGAATCACCTCCCTCCTTTTGCTAGTCATGCTTCTCTTGATGCAACCCAGGATACGTTTGGCCTTCTGGGCTGCAAGTGTACATTGCCAACTGATGTTGAGTCTTCCATCAACCAGTGCCACCAAATCCTTCTCCTCAGGGCTGCTTTCAAGCTATTCTCCACTAAACCTGTATCTGTGCTTGGGATTGCCCCAGCCCAAGTGCAGGAATTTGCATGTGGCTTTGTTCAGCTTCATAATGTTGGCATGGGCTCACTTCTCAAGCCTGCCCAGGTCCCTCTGGATAGTATCCATAGATATTGAGGCCCTGGAGCATGTCCAGAGGAGGGCAACAAAGCTGTGAAGAATCTGGAGCATAAGTCTTTTGGGGAGCAGCTGAGGGAAATTGATTGTTTAGTCTGGAGAAGAGGAAGTTCAGGGGAGACCTTATTGCTCTCTACAATGATCTGAAAGGAAATTGCAGTGAGGTGAGTGTTGGCCTGTTCTCCCAGGTAACAGCGACAAGATGAGAGGTCATGTCCTTATGTTGTACTAGGGGAGGTTCAGGTTGGATATTAGGAAAAATTTCTTCTTTGAAAGTGCAGTCAGGCACTGGCACAGGCTGCCCAGGGAGGAAGTGGAGTCACCATCCCTGCAGGTGTTCAAGATACCTGTGGATATTGCACTGGGGGAAATAGCTGTGGGTATGATGGAGATGGGTGGTGATGAGATGACAGTTGAACTAGAAAGTCTTTAATGTCTTTTCCAACATTCATGATTTCCAACCTTCATGATTATCTGAGTCAGATAACTTCATTATACAGAATTGCACTGTGGTGTCTTTTAGAAGCATCACATGCAGTAATAAAACAAAATGGCAATAGAATACAAGCTTTGCTGTTAAATGAAGTGAGGAGCTGAATAAACATAAATATAAGGGATCTTCTGTGGCACTCAAAACAGTATTGGTTATATCTGAGAGTCAGTAATTAAAGCAAATCATCAATTTACTCTGATCTAGGCTGATCAGACTAGAGCTGATTTCAGAAAGAGACAGGACAGTACATGCAAACAGAAGTTCTCATAATTCTTTATTGAATTCCTGAGCAAAAGAAATAGTTGCAAAGAAGCTTCTTCAATTGTACAAATAAAAAATATAAACATATAAAGACAATATATTATAAAATTTTGTTTTACTTAGAAGCCACACAACTATTGCTAGTTTAAGTGTATTTAGGCTAAAAAAAAAAAAAAAAAAAATTATAGAGCGAATTGAATGTTTTTTGTTTTTAACTTGTCTTTTTTCTCCTTCATATAATCCAGCTACTGTGTGTAACATCATGTCATGGATTAGGATGTGATTATCAAGCTTCACAGTGTATGCACACCAGGATATATTTGGTAGCTATCTAAAAGCAACTACTGTTGCATTTAGTGTATTTCTATTGTTATTCTGTAGTGTATTTCTATTGATAGTGAGTTTGTGGGTATGTAGTAGTAGGCACAGTAGATAGACTATTTCATATTATTGCACTTTTTTTTTTAATTTCCAAACCTAATATTTGACAGTATTTTGTGTTTCTTTTTTTCGTTATTTGTTTGTTTTCTTGTTTTCTGATACTTTGTGGTATTCATGTGCCTAATGTTTCACACTTAAATAACCTATCAAGTTTTCATGAATACCTTTGGTTGATATCATGTCTAATTTAGAGATACAGAATTTGATGAGCAAGGCTTAAAGGAAGTATTTTTAATCTTGAGTGTCTGTAATTATATGCTTCGGTCATTCTTTGGTACTCCTATATGTGATCTGCCTTTTTTCAAATCTGACTTACCCATATCAGCAATGAGGTCAGAGGGACTTGAGAATACCCAGAACTTCAGACAGTCATGCCATTCAAATAGATAAGTAATAAATTTTTATGTCCAAGTTTCAAAACTTGTTTTTACTTTTTTTTTTTTTTTGCTAAATATCATTCCTCAGGGAAGGAAGAATCAGTGGGTTAGGACCCATAAATTACCCACTTCGTGCCTCTTGCTTTGAGTGTCAGCTTCATAAATACTTGACTGTTTATCCTGACATTCATGTCTGAGTGCCATGGCATGTGTGTTGTGCTCATTTTTTTGTTGCTATTGTTGTTTCTTCCTTTTATTTTAGTCATTTGAATTGTTAGCATGGATTTTTGGGCCAAGGGAGAGTATTTTCCTTAAAGCTGAAGAAATACTCGTTCTAATTTAAAAGCAAGAAGCTTAGCATTGAGTCAGTGTATACAGAACTCCTGTTGTCATGTTGTCCAAATGTAGGACTAAAAGGAACAAAATATTTGGTGTTGGTTTCATCAACAAGAAACTGTCAGATCAACTGAGAAGTCTTCAGCAGCAAACTGAACCTCAAGTCAAACTAAGTTTGTCCAAGTATCATTATTTTTAAATTATGTTAATGTCTATATGTCTTCAGCCTGATCTGAAAAAGAAAATGCCAGCAATCTACATTTAAAGTTGTGTTAATCTACCATAGCAAACAATCATGGAAATTCCACCCCCAGAGAGGTGTTCAGTACCCTGGTGCTCCTAGTTATTCTTCTCCTGGCTATGGAGGTCGGATCGGCCTTGTATCCCTAAGCCCTTCCTTGATGGTATACTCCCACTGCCCCTGGCCATCAGCCCACACAGAAATTCCGGCTTGTAGGACATCCTGACAGGCATTTCTATCTGCTGTACTTTGAGATAGATCACTTAAAATGTTTACAAATTTCTTCTTAAATAAGAACAATAGGCAAGTGGGATATGAAATGTTGTTTCTACCTGAAATGATTTGCTTTTCTACTGGCTCACAGTAGAAAAGGAAAATCATGTCTTTGGTACTGTACCAACCTAAGGAGACCTGTAAGAAGAATGCTAGATTATTGATTAGGAATTAGTGAGAGTGTTTTTCTTAGGTGGTTCACAGGTCATTAATATGAAACTTTTATTTCTATTATATCTGGTAATTTTTTATAAATGTGTCATATAGCTCAATATGTTGTACTTGCAAGTGCAAAAGTACAGTATAGTTCCAAAGTTAAGTTGGATTATTGTATTATGTAGATTTGCTAATATTTCAGTTTCAGAATACTAATTCTCTGAACAACAGCATTTTATAGTACCCTGTATATAATAACTGCAATCTCTCCCCATTTTTTTTTAATATGAATTTGGTTAAAATCAATAAATCTATGGATATTTGTAAGAAAAATCATCTTTGGTCTCTAGGCCTAACAGTCTAATAATGTTACCTATGAACTAGAAACAAAAGAAAAGGTACAGAACAATGGCTAAAATATAATCTCTAAGTATCTATATATGTACACACTTATGTAGGTACACATTATATATATATATTTATTGTATATATGTATATTACATATCCATATTTATTATATATTATTTGCACTGCTGTTATTCACCAGCAATTTCTGAGCAGCTGAATCTGAGCTGCTAAGCATTCTGTGATGGGTTACACAGAGCTTAACATTACACACAAATATTGCTGTGTATGTGGGGGTCCTTCTTTTCTAATTCTACAAAGAATGCTGTCTTCAGTCAAAATCTTTAATCCTCATATCCTATAGCGTTTATGGCAAGAAGTGAAGAGGTCTATTAAGAGAGGCATTTCAATTCCCCCTCAGGCCAAAAGAAAAACATGTTATTTCTAATGCCAGCACTGTGGCCTCATATACTAGGAAAGTAGTGACATTTTGATACAGTCAGGGGCAGCTCTGAATTACGTGGTGCTGCTGTTCATATAATCTGGAGCTTAAGTACTTAGTGGAGCCTTCTCTCTATATCTACATCTTTGTTTCTTTGCCAGACAAGGTACTGTCTGCAGGGAATGCAGCAACACTGATGTTGGGTTTCAGCTAGCCTGTGTTTTGTGGGTTTCCTCACATACTGTGTGCCACTAGTGGCCAAATTGCATCATTTGAACAATTCAAATATTAACAGTTCCCTTGTTGGAAATGTATCAAGTATTGGTTCAAGAACTCAATCAGTGGCTGTGAGGGGATCAATCCATAAGTAGCTGGTAAGTATGACACTGCCTTGATCCCCTTGAAACCCAGATAAACACTTGGCCTGTCCCCAGATTCAAGTAGAAAGGCTCTGTGGAGAAATATTCCAATGCCTTGGTTATGACTCTGCTTTCTTCATCTCTTCTTAATATGTCTTGTAGTTTTGTCTTACTGCCAGTAAGCTTTGGGTATGCAAGTTCTGAGGATCAAAATGTTGCTGGAGTAATCTGCATGTTTTTTTCCTTTTTATCTATAATGATGTAAAAAAAAGTATATAATCTTGTTCATCTTACATTTTGCAGTTAGATTTCTGCAGTTTATTCTTAATCACACTTTGCAAATTTAGCAAATAAGATTGGTATTTAGGAAAACACATAGCTGAAGGAGCTGAATATATAAAACTGGCTCAATAATAAAGCTACAATGAAAGAAGCTCAATACAAGATCTACTGAACTTCAATAAGAACCTTGCAATGAGCCAAAGAGAACTTGCAACCCTGAGCCATGCAGTGACAGGCAAGTTAATCAGACTGAGACCATCAGTAATTATTCTGATAATTATGGTAGCATTTGGCCAGATATCATGTACATTCTGTTATATAAATGTCTGCCTTGGTGGATGGAGTGCAGCCTGGACTTTTTCAAACATCTCTTGAAAGGTTATTTTCCATGTTCCCTAGGACAGATGAACTAATTACAGTGGCTGTGGTGCCTATGATTATGCTGCCATTTCAATTTTCTAGCCATCAGTTATTCTGTGCTCCTATAAAACTTGTGCAAATACTGCAGGATAGAAATCCGAGCTGTGAAATGTTGAGTCTCCACCAAAGAACACCCCACCAAACCGTCAAGTTAGCAAGCATGTGTTCAGCAGCCACTCTTGATACTACAGACATCTGTATAACGGTCAAGATGTGGATGGGAAAATAATCATCTGAAATATGCACCTTGATCTCATTATTGTTTATAAAAATCTAAAATGTGGAAGTCAAGACTACTGGGCCAGTGTCTTTTTAGTGGCATGCGGCAATAGAACAAGGGGCAATGGGTGGAAACTGGAACACAGGAAGTTCCATGAAAACACAAGGAAGAACATCTTTACTGTCAGAATGATGGAGTACTGGAAAAGGCTGCTCAAGAGATTGTGGAGTGTTCTTCTCTGCAGGTATTCAAGAGTCATCTGGTCACTCTTCTATGTGACATACTGTAGGAAACCTGCTTTATCAGGAGGTTGGTCTAGATGATCTCCAGAGGTCCCTTCCAAACCCTACAATTCTGTGGTTCTGCGATCATATAAGCACAGAAAGAACAACTTTTATCAGTGTAAACAGAGGGATTCTATCACCATCCATTTGGAATTTCACTCCTTGGATAGATTTGCTTACCACCTGCTATGAATGACTGCACCACTGAATAGAAGAATATTCCATGTTTCAGAATTCTTTTTAAAAATTTTTGTGAAAACATGCACAATTTTTCACTTTCACTTGGAGTGATAATGAGTTTTATTGGATAACAGCTAAAAAAAATTGTTGAAAATTGCAGTTGTGCTGCATAGACTATTAGACTATTTTCTTAGAAAGAAACCATGAAGCTATTAATACTAATGAAACAAAAGGAGTGTGAGAACTTGGCGCATTACACTAACTTGAAAGATGAAAGATAAAGCATATGCAAAATTCACTCATTCGCTGCATAGCAATGAGTTTTCCATTGGTGCCCATTGGCTGAAATGTAGCTTAGAAAAAAATCTTGAAGTTGGACATATACCAATTCTCCTATGGTCCTTTGACATTTTTGATGAGTATATGCAATATTTGAGTGTCTGAACAGCAAAATTATTTGAAAAAAGACACTCCATGGTACATCTCAGTAAACTAATACTGAGATCAAAACACGATTGCAAATGGAGAATCCATTTAATTTCAAGTATTTAAATAAGAAAAGACACAAAGATATTAAGACCTCAAATGAAAAATGTGAATTAGATGAAAAGATGAAAAGTGGTAAGGGATAGAAATTGAAGGACTATGATGGTTACAGTAGGACTCAATAAGATTTTCCCATGTGAACAGAAGCAAATGGTATATGTCTGTCGCACTGGCACTTCCAAAATGTTAATACTCTACACTCCGATCTCATCAGGTTATCCTATGGGATGTGTCATATGAATACAAGTATTTCAATGTGCCAAAAGTGAGCTTGGTGTGAACTAATTCCCTCACCTACATTTCTATGAAGCATTACAAAGAAGCACTTACAGAATCGGTATGTGAACTGTTTTGATGAAGTATTTAAGATAATATTACAAAGCAGTTGGAAGCATGCTCTGTCCTGAGGGTATCAGATCTTACGTGGCAGTGCTCACATAATTATCCTAAGATGGATTGCCATGTTACTCCCTGGGCCTCTGTCTGGAATAAATCCCACAACCAGCTAGAGGAAGAAAAATGTGACTTGCAGGACTAGCATGAGTCTTATTACATCCCAAGACTCTAAAGAGAGACAAAATGTTTTCAATCAGTGATTTTTTTTTTTTTAAGCAGCACTCACTTCTAGCTTCTTCAGGGAATTCTAGTGGTAGCCCCAACCTCTCCCACCCTCCCCCCCAGAAATAAAATATAATAAAAAATTAGCTGAGGTATTACTTTTGAGCTGAGCCAACCTTTAAACTATGTCTCATGTTTTAGTAATGTTCCTTAAATTGACTGGCTAGTCTTAAATGAATGACATCGCATGTCTATAATTATTCAATATTTTCTTCATTGAGGTACTTCTGCATTCCTTATGAGGCTGGATTTGCAGTGTACACATCCCACCCCACAAGTAGATGTTGCCAAGTTATTGACAAAGATATGTCATGCTGACAAAAATGTTTTACCAAGTTTCTGTACCAGTTTTGCTAAAAAGACAAATATCGGCAGGAGTTCTTTGAGAACAAAATAGCATCTGACATGCTTAAGAGATGTGAAGCCTTTGCAAGTTGCACCTGAAAATCTGCTAATATGAACTATGCTCCCGCACAGCTATAGAATTCAAAGTAAAAAGTACCATTACTCTTAATCTATAGAGATGGGACTTGTAAGCCCACTCTCAGGTTGTTACTTGAGTTTTCTCTTCAACGCTTCTAAATTGTCAGAACCAGAACTAGCTGCTATTCCAATAAAAGAGGCTGAAGACTACATAGGAATGAAAACAGATGTATTTCTTCTCAGTAAACAGATAGAGTGCAGGCTACTGAAGCAGTTTAAGGTTGTCACTGCTGATGATAATCAGCATCTGAACATTCAAAGAATGAAAGAGACACTTAATTCCCAAGGTATGTCAAGCTCTTTTGACAGTTCCAGTGGAGCTGTGTATGTTGTAAAGAACTGCCTCGAATGCTAGTAAGTACCTCTGGGTCTTTTGATTCAACTACGAATAAAAATCTATGACAAAGAAGTCCAAAACATTATTTTCACTTATTTGATTTTAGAACTTCCTCCTTTTTTTAAACTCCTTGCCTCCTGTTATTCCTGAAGTTGTCAGGAAGATTTCTAATGGCTTCACCTTTAGTTCAGCTTTTGAAACACTAAGAAACAGAATATCAGTGTTGTGCAGACTTTTTTTTTCCTGTTCCTTTATTGTAACTTTAAAGTAAGGTGACTGAAGTCTGATTTTTGCTGAGCTTCTTTAAAATAGCAACACTACGTATGGGGCATTTTTGAGATAAAAATATGATAGCAAACATATTTCTACAGATATACAATACTGCCAAAAAAGAGAATCTTTCCAAAAATTGAAGCTTTAAAATCACTTTAACTCTTTCCTTGTCTTTCTATCCTCAGCAAAAACTGTGTTGCAACTACATGCAGAATTCTAGCCACATAAACACCTTTCAAACATACCTTTTTGCATCAAAATTACCAGTAAAACTGACTAGGAAAATGTTTATTTCCCTGTTATAGTACACTGATTTCTACCAATTCAGAAACTGATGAGATCTTTTATGATCTTTTCTATATGTTTATTTGTCCCTGCAACCCTTTTCTAAGAAGGGTAGATCTGATTCCCAACTCTACCATGCAGGTTCTAACTGTGGCTTAGTTGGTGGAATGGACTCCTCTGATGAGGTATAGACCAGGAAAGCTTTGCAATGTCATTGATCCACCTGGCAGAGCTGCTACATTTTTTCTGAACTGAGCAGTAGCACGAAGATATATTAATTCAATTCTTTTTTAGGTTGTACTAATTGGTCCATAAGGAATGCAACACTGACCTGTCTCTATGGCCTCCAGATCCCAGGCTGGTTCAGCTCATTCAGAGTACTACACTGAACTGAATCATACTGTATAGCTTCTTGCTTCAGCTAGATCTTCTTTTACTGGGATGCATAAGACCTGAAAACTAGACACAGACTTTGCAGATATCAGATGTAAAATCAAATCAGATGACAATCTACTGTCAGATTGCTGTGTGTTGTGGAAAACATTGATAAAACTAGGCCAATATATTATTCTTGCAAGTTTTCCAAGCAGAAAAAGTACTTGAGAACTTGTGTGATTCTATAAACACAGTGTAGACATAGCAGCCAACGAGCAAATTTTGTGAAACAGTATCTATTTCATTCATTCTGACAGTTAGCAGACAAAGTCTTACAATGTCTAAATATATCTGGATGAATCCCTTCTTTTAACAGTTAATCATTTGGTTTTTTATGTGTAACTTATCACAGGCCATTTTCTGGCCTGTATATGTATAACAACCAAAGGGTCATTGGTAGTAATGATGTAATATTTAATGAATAAATTCTCTTTCCTCCAGTTTTCACTTGATACATTTTCTGAGACATCTCTCTTCTGCTCTTTCTACTTAACCACTGGGTTTAATATTTCTTAGAAAAAAAGTGACTATGTGCTCTTTACACATCTTCTAATGTACAAACTATTCTTAGCCTCAGGAAGATCTTATATTTCTCTTTCTTTGAACCATTGCAAACATGGTGAAAACATATGTTTGGATTTTTTCCATCATTACTGACATGCCCTTGAACTTTGGCTATTTGGACAGGAGATAAAGTAGTATTTACTTTTAAAAATGAAGTACGGAGGAAATCAACGCAGCGAAAATATCAGCTACAAAATCTTAAATATTCGAAAAATAATGTGATGAAACAATTCAGAAAATATTATTATCAAATAAAGATAGGGATGTATAAAACTAAGTAGAAAAAAATAAAACCTGTTATACAAAAACTGAATATTAAGTGACTTTTAATTTTAAAAATTTGTCCATGAATGTCATTTTTTTACACTGATGTTGTATCTATCTGTGGTAGAATACCTGCATCTCACAAAAGTTGTGATGGACCACTTAGTCATCTTAAACTCTTCTCCCTTCAGAAGTAAAGGTTGTTCTTGAAACTGTGTCTTCCACATTGGAAATGGCATGTTTTGGATGCATAAGAGAAGTAGTCTGACTAACAGAGAGCAGTGAAGTGCAGAATGGATGCAGACTTTTTAACTAAAAAACATAAAGCAAAAATATTTTGACTCCACAGTGTTCTAATATTTTCTGTTAATCAAAAATGTACGAACTATATAGTTCAGTACTTCTTAAGTAAATTTAGGCATACATTTTCATTCTGTATTTTCCATGTTTTAGATTTTCCACTTCAATTTGAGATGAATGATTGAATTCTATGAGAGAGATCCTAATTTTTTTTTCTTTTTTTGGCTACATTAGTGACAAAAAATAAATCAAACTTTTTTTTTTTTAATGTCTATATGATAAATACATCTGTTCACTCAATGTATTCATTAACCATGTAATTATTTAAATAAATGCTTCTTTTATAAAATAAAAAAAAAATCCAAAATTGGTTTAAATTTGATGTCTTCCCCTCCAGCTACATCAAAAAATTTGCCAAACATTGCATGTGTCTTAAGAAGGCTGGCTTTAGCTGAAATTATATGCATAAACCTGAGGCAGGATATAGTTGAACTTACATCTTATGGGGAATATTTTGATAAACACACTAGAGATTTGATACATGCAAAGCAAGGTCAAGTGAAAGGAACAAAAAAAATTGTAAAAAATTAGAAAGCTTCTTCATACAGCATATGGTTTCTTGCCATGTATATCCTTGAAAGTTATTTTACAGAAACTAAAAAATAACAGTGTTCAACAGCACACTTTTTTTAGAATGTTATTCCTTTCTGAGTCATGTTTTTTGTACTGATCAAAAAACTAGGGTCAGTAGTCATGATAATAAATGTTTGCCTTTTTATATCATGAGTGTTACGTGAGCCATGTTTTGGCACAAAATAATAGAGCAATATGTTTGGCAACAATTAATAGTTACACCCCTGTCTATTTGCAAAAGAACTTGTTATACTTTTAGTTCACATTAAGGTATTCTTTATATCAATTGTGTGACCTTTGCCAAGAAAAAAAAATGCTGAGTCCTATGCAACTATTAACTGATGAGAAAGTGGAATCTTTCGTTCTGCCAATTACAGACAGTAATTGCCATGTAATGAAGTTAATGTTTTGTAGAATTTACAACCTGATATTAATGGTGTTTCTTTTCCACCCTCTCTTATCCCACTTAATTTTCGCTCAGCTTTTTCACAACAAAAGAAACAGGACAATGCGTGAAGGCTCATTAATTCTATTTAGTTTTGATTTCTCCCTCTTTTTTCTGCCCACCTCCTGGAGGTGAAACAAGAACCATGCCATCAGGCCTTTCCATAAACTCTGGTTCACGTAAGGGTGAAAGTTACAGCCTCCACATAGCAGCTTGTGCTGTATAAAAGCTTCCCTTTCAATTTCAGCTCAGGACATTTAATGGCCATGCCGTTTTATTGCCTTCTTGATCACCAGTTACACCAGGAAGAACAATGGGCCCAACGTTTAAATGAAGGCCACAAATTTGCCTTCATTTGCCAATGTGTTCCATAGCAACACTTTCTTTGGAAGCTGGGGCTGCCTAATTACAAGGATGAAGATGGATCAGGGTTTAAGAAAGGCTCTCAACCTCAGCACAATATGCTAACCTAACTGTACTCTCTGTAGGCCTACTGTATTATCCTGACCCCAACCTGCCCTCCTAACACTCTGCCTGACCTCCTGCTTCTGAAAGGAAACCCTGCCTGCCCTCGCTATCTCCAGCCTCACTGCAAGATTCAGGAGGGTGCTGCTGAATTCAGTGACAACAGCATCTAGGAAAAATAAATCATAAGACAAGAACTAGACAAATTGAGGAACTGCAGGGTACTGAAAGCATTTCCACATTATTTTGTTTCGCCACTAATGGCCAAAACAAATAAATCAGGATGTGATAATTTCTGTCTCCTTTGCAGGGCAAAAGCAAAATACCATACCTTTTTTGTTGTAGCTAATGGCATGGCGGGGGTATTAGAGAGGTTTGTTGCTTTACTGGGATTTTTATTGACTACTAACATATTGAAAGTAAATATATATTGGAAAGTAGGGTAAGAATAGCACGAAAACTTTGGAATAAAATTGTATAAAACCTCATGGTTTAGAGTTTTGTAAATTACAGACATTTTCCTCTTATAAGACTATTTTTTTAATACAACTTTATGATTACATGTATTTGTTTGCATAAATCATTCTCCTGAATATTTTAATTTGGATTCTTTCTACACAATATTATACAACCAATGTGTCTATTATGCACATTGTGTCATCTCCCCCCAAATCTGGGGTTGACTCATTCAGCAGGATGTGCAGCCAGAACAGATCCACTGAAGTAAAAGATTCATCATCATGGAAAGTTCTACCAAATTAATTCTGGAAACATGCATTAGCACAGATATTCTCAGGTTTGATGTATAAAACTGATGACATTTTTTTCTTGCCATGTCTTGCCATGGTATCCAAATTATCCTAACCCAAGTTAGTTCAAAACTTTACAATCTGTGTGTGGTCCTAGAAAATCTCCAGTAGCAAATAAATATTTGCAGGATTGAGGCCTTTGTGGAAGAAAAAAAAAAGTGTGGGCTAATTGTTACAACATAACTATGCAATAATAAACTCTATTTGCATTTGTTGCAAGGAAAAGTATAAGAATTTCAGTTTTAATTTTAGCTTTCATGTTTCTTATCTTCTAAGACTATAAACATTTAAACTTAACACTATAGTAACGTAAGGCTAAAACTATAGCGACTTAAGACTTTGTGTCCAGATTTTCAACATGAAATATAACAGAAAGTTCAGACTTTCTTGGCTAGGATAACCTACAATCATGCCATTTTGTTGTTGTTGTTGTTGTTGTTGTTGTTGTGGCTCCATTGCCATGATGCACAGGAATCTCCAAGGAGAAACAAATTCTCTTTTCCTGAGAAAACTAACTGCATATAATCACAGAGATTTCTGAGAAAAAAAAAGAAAAATACAGATAAATCTACTTAGAAGTAATTTTTGCCATATTGGAAATATTTTAGTCTCAAAGCTAAATGATTGTATTTAACCTGTGTCAAAACTTCCAGTGACAGAGCTGCACAGTGGAAGTTTAAACACTTCACATTTTATTATACATTGCCTTTCTCCTGTGCATACAAATGCTATCCACAAAATGGACACACCAATTACTACATTAAAATTTATAGATTAGTTATGTTTTTATTACACCATGATAAAAAATAAATTTTCTATGACAAAATTGTACTTTCATATTTCCTCTCTAATAAATACTTGAACAGACTTTTTAGCTACATTCTCAATATTGACATATGTTGTACAAAAGCTTTCTGACCAAAAGATGAGACAACATATGAGTATTTTTTAAAAGACCTATAACAATAGCAATTCATCAAGCTGAAGGAAATATACTGCACTACATTCAAAAAGATGAGTATATTTCTATCGTTTTAGCATAAATAATCAGGAGAAATGAGAGAGTAAGGGTAGAAGAGAGGAGGAGGGCATCTTTTGAAATTAAAATGAAACATGGGCAAATGTTAGCTCATTAGAAGGTAAATATGGGGGGTGACATCCTTCTAGTACAATGTAGGCTTTCAGAAAGTGTCTTCACCTAACAGTCTAGCTCCCATCACATTTATACAGAAGGCAGCTGCACCAAGTTACCGGATATGCAAAATCGAACATGATCTAAATGAGGTTGAAGTGCCAAATAGCTATAATTCTTAAATCACCACAAACATGTCTTGAATGTATAGGAATGTCTTGGTTTCATTTTATGCTGAATTCCATCAGCAGAGTAATTAGAATGGACAACAGTTCTGTGGGGTGTTATCAAGAATCAGAGAGACTTCATGCTGTCTCTGTAATTCCAAGACACAGCAATATTAAAAAAACTTAGTAGTTGTATTTTACAGTGAGTTAAATACATTACACTCAGAGTTTAAAAATCATCGGACATATGGCTACATTAATTATTCAAAACCAGCTGAAATGAATTCTAAATAAGAATATGCCAAAACTTTCAAGGCTTTAAAATCTCTAAGTGGTAGGCTGTAACTGTGTTTCCATACCTGAAGTGGTTTGGTAGGGAACTGTGCTTTGACAACTGCAGTAAGACAGCAGCAGTGAGCTAAATGAGAGATCAAAATGGGGTTCAAAATATTATTACATAATCTAGCTTTATTACTTAATAGTAAGGATAAGATTCTGATCTTTTATATTGCTTGGACGATGAAAACATGAAGGCCTGTTTCTAAGCAGAAGGAGCAAGCTCTCTAAATGATGCAGCTAGCATCAGAAGTGACTGTTGAAATGGTGAACTTGAGTGCCAGATATTTTAATTTGTCTACAGACATCCTTGTGGGCAGGGTGGGGCAAGTTGACGCATTTTTAATACAGAACTTTTTCTTCCTGAGTTACAGCTGACAGGTTGGCTCCCACATCTGTGACTGTCTGTGCACTGGAGAACATTGCTGAGCCAAAGAGGGAGGAAGAACAGAATATTGAAAGGACAAGTACTTAAAAATTATATCACCTGTCTGGTATGCAATTTGGTTTTGAATTCTTTGTAGAAATTCATTAGAAGCAATACTTTGAGTGGAGGTTTTTATTATCCATCTTTCAGTCTGCACTGATATCCAAAGGAACATGCAAATATTTAGCAGATTCCCAACACTTCAGTGTTACAGCAAGACATTTGCATAGTCTTTTCTTTTTCCCTGTTTCTGCTTTTTTTTCCTTGGGGAAAAAAAAAAAAAATTGTTTTGGATTTATTTTTTCTACAAGCTACCCAACAAAAGATTGTCATATGAGCTCATGAGAAAATATATGGGTTTGAACCTTTGTAAGCACAATACTAAAACAAGATAAATTTGAAAAAAAAAAAAGGAAAATAAAGGAAAATTAAAAAAAAAAAAAAGAAAATAATTTGTACCTTCATAGTTAATTATTAGAAAGTAAGCAAAGAATTTGTGTTCAATAATGGGACTGATCTTGTTCAGTTATTTAACTAAAAATCTGAACTATAAAACGAGGCTCACTCAGCAAGTTTGCAGACGATACTAAACTGGAGATAGATGTTTAATGCAGAGCTTAAGTTTAGGGCAAATTTAAGATATTTGACTATTAGGACAACAGAAACTTTGGGTTCAACAACGTATGCAAAGTTCTTCAACTACATCCTCATGAATTGAGATGTTCAGGCTGGATATTAGAAAAATAAAAGTCTTTGTTAAGAAGGAAAAGTAGCATTTATATGAATACGGAATTATCTTACAGTACCCAAAGGCATAGTAGAATCTCTGACAATTAAAGTTTTCAAAATTTGTCTGGAAACTTGGTGACCTTATCTAGGTGTTGCTGATAGTCCTTTTAAAGGCGAGACTAGATGTCTCCAGAAATCTCTTTCAATCACTTCTATGATTTCAAGAAGCCAGGTAGAAAAGCAAATGTAAAAGTTTAGGTGGGGTCCACTACAGAGGAAAATCAGAAATTGAATATGGAATACAAAGCAGCACTGAAAGTAAGCTTCTATTTCAAAAATATACTCCAAAAGTAATGCCTCCTATTTGATTATGTTGACCTGTGATGACAGACATGGATGTTAATGGTATGGCAGTAGATGTTGAACCTTTCCACCAATATTATGTTACATTTTGTTATGTTATGACAGATGGCAGCAGAGGGGCAGTTTGACAAAATGGCATCTGACATGGAAGTGCGTATGAAGCAAAGGTATGGAATTGAATTCCTCTGTGCAGAAAAAAATTGCACCCATTGACATTCACTGATATTTACTGAATGTTTATGAAGACTAAATGATGGTTGTGAACATAGTAATGCAATGGGTGGTAGCAAATCTCAACAATGGCAACAGCAATGTGAAAGACAAGCCATGTTTTGGACAGCCATGCACAACTGCCATGCTGCAAAATCAAGAGTCTCAACCAGCTCATACACACAAACTGGCAGTTTGTGACTAGGAATCTGTATACTGATATCATCTTCAATATGTTAGAAACAATAGTAACAATGTTGGTATCTTGTAAAATTTGTGCCAGATTGATTCCACAATTGCTCACAGACAGAGAGAGCACCATATGCAACTACGAATATGCAGCTTAAGGTTCTTCTTCATTCGAAAAATATTATTACAATCCTTAAGCAATTAAACTATGCCAATTTCACATTCTCCTTTACTCCAGGAAAGCAAAAAGGTCAACAGATAAACCCTAAACAAGAGGGTATGTAGGAATGCTTAGAAGGATAGATGTAGTTCTTTAAGCAAGTTAAAGCTTTAATTCAAAGTATTTTCATAATTTTTGTCACAAAGATTTATTTTAAACAATAATGCAATTAACCATATGTAAGGCAAAGACTCTACTGTCTTATAATTTTCAGGTTCCTTCTCCTCATCCATGCTGATTAGAATGCCTTGGTAAATTAGTGCACAGAGAAGTACAATCCACTTTTTTCAGAAAGACATTTGATCAAACCTGTGTATATTTGATTTTTTATGCTTTTGCAAAGAAGCAAAATCTTTCAAAGGACAGTGACCATGTTTACAAGTTAGGAATACCTAGTGTACATCCAGAGACAATTCCTGGAGGGTTTCAAAAAGTAATAAATGTTGTCTCAAGGATAAAGATAGCCAGTTCCACAACTCAATTGCTTGCAGAGGAACCTTCAGAGAATTCTTTACCTTGTGGCACTTTGTACATTGCTGTTTACCCAGTGTTCCGGGATGTTTCTTTAATATAAGTCCTGTTATTATGTGGAATGAATCCAAGCATGAATTCATAGTCCCTCTTAAATGGGTGATAGCTGAACTGCCTTTCTTTTTTATTAAAAAATAATAATAAATAGATGAAGAATAACTAAGTATTAGTAATCATCTTCTAAGCACATGGCATTCTTGAATGAAGTTACAAACATATAAGATATATGAGCATAAAATGAAAAAACATTCTAACATTTCAGTTAGAGGTTCCTCAAGATTATCACAAAGTAGGAAGTATATATTATTTATATATTAGATTACTAGAATTGTAATTTCTTCAGGCACCCTTCATTTACAGCCTATTAATATATGAACAGGAGAACTGAAGGAAGTTACATTAGGACTCTTTTTGTTTGTTTGTTTGTTTGTTTGTTTGTGTCTTAAATGACTTGATTTTGATTTCATATATGTTAACACTTGTTTGTGTTGATTATTGAAATTTTCAATTCAGACACGGTCATCTCCTACAGTCAAGTTTGCCCAAACTATGGGCTAAACATAGCTTATGGTAATATTAAAATAATGCTAGGAAGCCAGAATAAATTTGATGGCTGCATTTGTAACTATGAAGAATATCTTCTAAAGCAGAATACAATGAACAAATTCAACTCAACATCATTCAACACACTGGGCAAAATGTATCACAGAGATTTAATCAAAATCCAAACATTAATAATTGGATATACACCCTGACATTTCCTGGGCTGCCAAATAAGACTCCCAGCTTATTTCACAATGGGTAAACATCTGTGAAAGGAAACATCAAAAAAATACTGGTAACTAGATACAAGTAATTGAACCTCTCCACCTTTTAGCTTCTATGCAACATGTAAAACACATATTTCTTATTATTTTTCACTTTTTAGTTAGCTTATCTTATGGATAGACTCCCAGGGCCAATGCTGGAAAGAAAAAATAAATGAAAGCAGAATAACTGAACCAGTAATGTAATGTAACATGGTTGATTCACTAATGAGACATTACAACATAGCACAGCATAGCATAGAATGAATAGAATAGCTCCGTTGGAAGGGACCTTCAGAGATTATCAAGTCCCTTTGTTCTCTGTCACCGGTAGGGCAGCAGGGAGAAGAGATCAGTATCTCCCTCTCCATTTTTCCTCCTCAGAAAGTTGCAGAGAGCAATGAGGTCTCCTCTGAGCCTTCTTCAGGCTAAACAAGCCAAAGGTTCCCAGCCTTTCATTATAGGACATGCCTTTCAGCCCTTTAGCAGTTAAATTGCCTTCCTTTTTATATTGTGGTCTCCATAACCACACACTATATTCCAGATAAAGCTGCAACGATGTTAAATGCAGTGTAAGAATCACCACTTTTGACTGCCTGACTGTTCTATGTTTAAAATCTTAAAATGCAGTTTGTCCCTTGGCTGCCAAGGCACACTTCTGCCTCATGTTGTGACTGCTGTCACTAGCACCTTCACGTCCCTTTCTCCTGAGCTATTTTCCAGCCACTCATTTCCCAGTCTGTATCTGTGCCTGGCATTACTGCATCCCAGGTGCAGCACCTGGCATTTTCCTTTGTTGAACTTCATGCCATTGATTACTGCCGAATGCTCCAATCTATCTAGATTCTTCTGAAAGGCCTCTTACCCTTTGAGAGCCAACTGCACTTCCCCTTTTAACATCGCCAGCAAAATTCCTGAGGATGCATTGAACTCTTAAATTCAGATCTTTGTAAAAATGTTGAACAGGACTTGTCCTAGAAGTGAAATACCACTAAGCCCTGGAAAAGACTGCTGTAAAAATGAACACCATGATAGTAAGTCTCTTTTCATCAGACACATTTCTTAATACAGATATCATTTGAGTACACTGAAAATTGAGTTTATTTCGGTACCTTTAGTACGAATATCATCAACCTTAACTCAGATGTAGATGCTGAGAAATCAGTAAAGGATACAATAAGAACTCAGCTGACAAATAGGACATTTCCAGCTGTGTTAAGGAATACAAACAGTGAATGATACATTAGACAAGAATGATATATGCTCTGATTTACAATTGAATTAGCTGTTTTTTTCTTTCAAACCTTGCAAATACATGAACAGAAGACCGTAGATATATCAGAATGCTGCACAAGGATGAGTTATAAACAGGTACGTTCACAATGAATGATTCCTACTCTTAAATTACTACCTAGAGTTAAAAAAAATGCATATTGTGCCTATGCCTTGATTACAACACTTGATAATATTACAGGAATGCATAATTAAAAAAAAAAAAAAAACTGAGCAAGAGGAATAATGAATGTTACCAATTTGGTAGATGCAGTTCAACATTTATTATCTTTATGTACTTATCAATATCAGTCAAAACCCTTTTGGCAAACTTGCAGTGTCATGTTTTCCTATCCAGTAAAATAAATTGTTTCAAAACATGTGTAGCAAACACTGACATAAAGAAAATGCTTTCATTGTAATAAAAGGAGGTAGTTTTAATGCAGTTCATAAACAAGTCATGCAACATAGCAAAAGCTCCTAATTATTTCTGCAATTTACGTAGATAAAGGCAAAATTAATGCCTCCTATTTATTTCTGTGGAAACTACAGTGGATACAAAGAGCACGAAAACAATCTTTGACAGAGCAAATTCCCACCTATAAAACACTATTTTTAACAGTCACCACCATTAGCTATGCATTTTCACTGGCAATGAACAAGAGCCTGCATGCTGCACTCTTAACAATCACGGCCATCCAGAATGTGGCTTTCACTTCACTGTTGCCACTGCCAAAATACACCATCAACCACATCACTGTGCTCATACGCACACTGATTGGTATCCATAAACATTCAGCAAGCACTGATGAATGTCAATGGGTGTAATTTTTTCTGCACACAATAATTCAGTGACACCTTTGTTTCATATGCACTTCCATGTCAGACACCATTGTGTCAAACTGCCCCTCTGCTTCCATCTGTCATATGGCAACAAAATATAAGAGAATATTGGCAGGAACATTCAACATCCACTGCCATACCACCAGCATCCACTTCTCTCATCACAGGCCAACATAATAATGTATTTCAGAGCTGCCCTCACATCTTGAAATGTATGAGGACTGCTTCAAAAGTGTCTTGAAAGGAACAAGGGCTGTTCTGAAAGTCTGTCAGGATTCACTAAACCAATGTGAGGCTAAACGTACAGTTTCCTGGATTACATCATTACCAGTGACAGTGTGGAGTTAAACTAGAAGTCTGTGGAGTGCAACATGTGCTTTTTCCATTGAAGAAAAAGTTCAAGACACAGTTCTTAGCAGGTAAAGTTATGTGCACTGTCTTTTGGGATAGGAAATAGGTGATCCTTCCAGATTTCCTAGAAACCAGACAAACCATCAGCTCTGACTACTACATCACAAAACTGACTAAGCTGAAGGCTTGAACTTCCAGAGACAGGCCAGAGAAGGAGACAACCTTCATCTTGCAGCACAGTAATGTTGATACCAATTCAAATACCAATTTGAAGATCATAGAGCAGACTGCTAATCTTGTCTGGTCTGTACTAACATACTACCTCTATATAGTCCAGATTTGGTGCCTTCTTACTTCCATCTGTTCAGGCCAAGGAAAGATGAAGGTCCTGTGAGTACAAAATTGTGCTAGCAATGATTCCATCATAGGAGCTATGAAACAGTGGGTTGCATCCACTAGTGCAGATTTTTATGAGTGCTGCATGTTTATTGTTGGCAAAAATGCAATTATTGGTGGTGACTATGCTGAAAAAGAGTACATGTAGTACATGTAACTGAGAATTTTCTCTATCAAACAGTATTATTGCCCACCTTGTATCTGTTGTAGTTTCGATGGAAATAAATAGGAGGCATTACTTTCAGAGCAATCTACATACTTAATGGTTAAACAACTGAATCCTGTTCAAGTTCAAGAATCTCAGGCTTGGAAAGCAATAGGGATGGTTAATAAAGATGTTGTCATTGAGCTAGTTATACAACACAGGCTTTTGTACTGTCTGCCTTATGAAAGCAAAAATATACAAAGAGCAAACATGGACAATTCAGCAAGGGACAGTATTTATACCTGATATTTATTTTTCTATATATTTTATTTTAAAAGTAGCATTACAACTAGATGTGCTAGGAAAGGATTTCTGTTGCATGGAAATTATGTTTTCTCAGAACTTTGAACTTTAATATGTAGATGCACACCAATAAATTCGCCTGAATGCACACTTCTTTGTCTTTTTAAATACTAAATATGGAGTTATTTAATTGTGAAATAATCTCTCTCTTTCATATCTGACATGCAAAAAGAGACCATAATATGCATTTACCAGTTTACATGATTGAACATAAATGCTGATTCTTTTTATACTGTTCTTTTCTGTTTCTGTTTCTTTTTATAATGTTGTGTTAGACGTGAAATAAAGTTAGCAGGTTGTTGGGGTTTTTTTTGTTTTGTTTTGTTTTGCTTTTTTCTCCCAACACCATTAGTCAGTGCCAGGTTCTGATGACCTTTTATTGCAGTATGATGTAATACAGGTTGGATCACCATTCAGTAATCTCAGCAGTCTGTGAGTTATGGTATAAGTGTAAGTATAATCCTTTGTGTCTTTTGAATTTTATCTCTTCTGTATCATATGGGATGTTACGATACATTCCTTTCAGGAAGAATAGCATCAAACGGATTAGACAAACATTGTGGAGCTTTGAACACAAAGGATCACAGTTTACATCACATGTTCAAACACGTGCATAAGCAGTTATCATTCTCAGCAGGACTGCTATTGAAATCTTTATATCCAAGAATGACAACATGGAATTTGACAAGTGACTGGCAGAGACTTTGATATAATTTCCAAAACCACGGCAAAAAATGTTACTTGTTCTCAGGTAAAGAGAAAACTAAATATATACAATCCAGCTTTACCCAAGAATGGACTTAGCAACTCAAAGTTCAGTTCGTGTATCTGTTTGTCAGGAATTTTTCCCTGACAAACTGCAGTTTGTTCCTGCAGAAATAATATTCAGTGGCTGAACATTCAGAAATATTCTTTTTCATTTTCTAAAGAGTGATTTCCTGAGTATTTTTAATTCAGTATCAGTTATCTGTTTCTATATATTCACAAACAATCTTATGAAAATACATAGTTCTGTATATATTTAGGTGTATTCTCATCAATACTTAAGAAACAGTAATATTGTTCCTTTCAGGGAAATCCATATAAAATACTCTAAATTAGTGATTTGTTTCTTTCCACCCAGGAAGACAAAACAGAATAAATTATTTAAAAGCTGTACTTAATATTAAAGAAATGTGAATTGAAACAACTCTGATATCTGATATCTTAGATGTGGTGCATCTTGGCATGATTATTTTACATAAGACACATCATCATTTGCCTATCAGACTTCTCTTGAATAACATAAAATCCTATTCCAGTTGAGTCATCTTGATGATGCTAATTTGATCTTGCTAATCTTTCTGTGAATTTAATGAAAGAAAGAGAGAGATTTTTATATACTTACATGGAAAATACTTATTCTCCCTCCAGCATCAGGTTAATAGTGGCACAATCTGAAGTAAATTGCCTTACTGTAGAGTAACATGAGAAATTTCCACATTTATTCTTACACAAATTGAATAATTTTAACATTTTGGAAAGCTGTGACATTCTAATAAAATATGTTATATTATGGTTGTAAAACAGAAAATATACTGTACAGCAGAGGCCACATTACCCCCCATTTGTTTGATTTGTAAGTTAGAGTATGGCCAAAAGAATAACTGAATTTTTATACCTTCCCCAAGTGTCTCTTGTGACTTCTAACACAGTTACTGACCATTTTTGGGTCTGGAGAACAGTAGAGTTTTATGAGTGGGTGCTCAACAGTGAGAACTTCAGGCTGAGCTCCTCTGCTTTTAGAGCAGGGAACAGTTGAATGGTAGGTCTAGTCTAACTGTCTGGGCACCTTTTAAATCTCTTGATTGTCTGTAAGCAAAGCCTTGATCAGACTACACAAAATAGACTTCTAACTTACAGACAGTTAATATTAGGTGAGATTAGTTTTGTTACCAAATGCATTTCTTCATCATGTGGTTTGATCACACCATAATAAGCCTTAGTAAGATTGTGGCTTGAATAGCTGTTTGCTGCAGAAATGAGTAAAGAAACTTGTAGCAGTCTCTAGCTTTTTCCTTTGAACAAAAACATGTCATTTCATGGTTTTCTGTTTCATTTTGCCTAGATTTGTTGCCAAAGTTCAGCAATAATTGTATAATTACTATAAAATCCTATGCATCAATCCTACGTGGATAAAAAATAGATGGTGAATTATTTAAATACAAAGTATACTGCAGATAGGTCTTGAGTTCCAAGCTGATGACAAAGGAAAATGTCAGAAATAGGTTAAACAGTAAGCAATTAAACTAAAATTCTCTCATTAAAAATGTAAAATTTGGATATCAGTTTTCATCCAGGCAATAAAGGATACAGCATGCTACACACAGAAATTAAAAATGACAGATGTGTATAGTAAACAAACAAATTAGTAAGACCTGGCCTAAATGAAAAGGGTATTATTACACATTTAAGTTAGTTGCCATTTCTCCTTTTTTTTTCAATATTCCAATTAAAGTTAACTTGAAGGTTAACTACTTTCATCTTTATCATCTTTGTGATAGTGTTAGCACTCTTATTGAGGCATCACAAAAATTATATGCATCTCAAAAATTCAGCTAATTATCACTGAACTAGTCACTTCTTACACAGAATGAGTTTAACATTTTCAAGACAATAGTTATGACGCATTTGTCTGAAATTATTGAAATGTGGCATCTCTTGTACATCTTTCCTTTCTTAAGCTCAGTCTGACATTGCATCTTCACTGGCTGGATAAAAGAAAAGTTTTCAGTGTTGGCTATTTTTGGTTTGGTTGCTTGGTGTTGTTTTTGTTTTGTTTTGTTTTGTAGTTTTTACAGATTTAACATCAAGAGTGTACAAATGGAAATCTTCAAAAGGATTGAGTTTTGTATTCAAGTTTGTCTTTGCATTTGGAATGCAAGGATTTTTCATGTACTATCAGCACGAGCAGGATGTAAAGATTTGTGCTAATTAAGCATCTGAAAATTCAATATTGTGTCCATTTATTTTAAGTAAAATGAATTATGAGGACTATGTTTCCAATAAGAAAATTATTACACAGCATTTCATGAGGTTGACAATAGATTCTGGAGGATTTTTTTGGCTCCTAAATTATTCAAAAAAGTCTGGAGAAAGTATGAAGAAGTCAAACTCAGCAGCTTTGAAATATTTCTTAATGTTGTCATTTAAGTTTGGTTAAACTCAGAATTGTGTTGGCTTTCAGGATAAAGAAGGATAAAAGACAAAGCTTTAAGAAAATAATGTATTGAAATAATTTTCTACATCTTTAAAGAAAAACTTTAGAGCTGAGTACTGCTCTGTGAATGCATTATTCAGTGAATTTTGTCATTTCTCATTAAATAAATTATTCAATAAGTTTTCCTCTAAGATTTGACTAGGTCTATAGTGGATATAACAATTTTCATTGAGCATATTACTTAACAAAAGTTTGTAATAACTGAAAAAAATTGTTCAATACAAATTTTTCCCTAGAATTTTCCCACATTTATCCTTTCTTTTTTCAAAAGTATTAAAACATAATTTTCACATCAAAATACAGATGAGACAGCTTTGGAAAATTGATGAAGTGAATAATTCTTTTTTGCCCTGAAATTTTGTTATAATTCAAAAAGGAGATGAATGTGAAATGTATTTGACCTATTGTTATTGCATTAATTTACTACTGCAAATGTTCTCTTGGAATTTCAGCTCCACAGGGTAGTGCTTGTGGAATTCTCAGAGTGTGGAACTCTTCTGGTGAAAAACTATCTTTTAATAGTATAAGGTACAACATTCAAATTTCTGGTTTGAATTATTAGATTTGGTTTGGTTGATTGTTATTTATTTTTTGTTTGTTTATTTTCCTTGTGCCTTTAGAAAGGTTGGCTTCAAGTCTCTCACTCGATGGTCTCTTATAATTCCAACCTGCATTTTCTTAGGGCAATTTATTCATAGGCTAAGCATTCATTGTTGAGCTTAAAAAGCTTCTCTTTGTCCCTGATTTATTTCTGTCGTGATGAATAAACAAAGACAATGAAAACATAGCAATGTATTCTTTTTCAGTCTTTTCCTTTTCCTTTTTTTTTTTTTTTTTTAAATAGGGGAAAACAAGCCTTTTTACTCTTTCACACCCTCCTAGTTCTTAAGTTGTAATCAAAAGAACAGTATAGGTATTTTAATAAAGCAAGTCTAACCATGAATAAAGCATCCTTTCTAATGAATAGCAACTATCATGAAAAGAAAAAGTCAATGTCTTGCCCCAAAGCACTACAGCTCAGACTCAACATCATTCTATGTTGTTCTGAATTTTTATGTTTCTTCTTTCTGGTAAGCGCATTGGTAAGATTTAGGGACTTTCTTCCCAAGGAAGAAACCATGTGCAATTTATTCAGAATATCCTTATCCTTTCTTTGATCTCTCTCTTGAACTGGGTATCTAAGCTACCAACAATGAAAAACTAAGAGCCATAGGTTGGTGAGGTAGAAAGCAAGCAAAAATTTGAAGATTGTTAGTGAAGACCTTCAAATGAGATATTTTCGGTCTCCATCTACAATATTGTTATTATCTCCTTGATTTAACGGTTCATGATGATAGACATGCTGATCTATTCCCAAATGTCACAAAACCCCTTCCTTGCAGTTAAATCTATTCAGGAAATTAAATGAGGTGCACAGGTAATACAGTGCCTGCACTGCATGATTCATGATTCATTAGATAACTCAAGACAGCATATAAACAAGACAACAGGCTACAGTGGTTGTTAAAGGAAATTAACAGAAACTCTCATTAGCTCAAACTCTACTCAAGGCTTCAAATCTTGACCAATAATTCAAATCTCAGAGAATACTATATCACAGTTTGGAAATATATTGGTAATGTCTGAATTAAAGAACTTGCAGATTAAGTTTGCTCTGTCAGTTAACATTAATGGAGACTTCAACTGCTCCTTAAATCTTCAAACTCAGATCCTCAGCACAAAAGTTTATTTCAACAATGTACTTTAACATAATTAGATTTCATGGCCAAGCTTTTATACTTCATAATTTCTGAATTTTCTTTGATAAAGCTTTATCCCTCCAGTTATGTTTTTACCCAACAGGTATTAGCCAAGGAATGGTGTGCTGTTGATTCTTGCAGGGTCTTTGACAAAGGGCAGTATCTCCGTGATTAGCAGATTATGTAGATCTGACTTCTTTCCAATCAGCTCTCTGACTTGTTTTCATACATAAAAAAAGTGTTTTGAAACCAAATTTTGAAGAAATATTGCAAAACAGCATTGTTTTTAAAAATCTTTTTGCTTATTTCAGGAAAAAAAAGAAAAAAAATAGCAAATAGAAATAACAAAATGGTCGACTGCAAACTCATAGCAAAAACCTGGTTTAAGTCAGTAAAACTTAGCACATTCTGTTAGATTTTCATTTGCTGTCATCAAAACCTTCTATGCAATCAAGTGTGTGGAAAATGTAGGAATGTTAGCCTTTCATGGAAATAGCAAGCTTGGAATCGGAATTATATAGGAAATATATATTACAGCTCTTTCCTCAATAGCATCACAAGCGAGAAAAAAAAACATACAAAAGAAATTTTGATATTTGGACAAAAATCACAAGCAGTGAAGCATCTCTCTTTCATATTTAATAAAGATTTTCCCAGTCGGCTGCAGCTGATGATAAGTATAATATCTTTAAATGGTTAATCCAAGGATCACGGCTCAAGTTCTTTATGTGGTTAGGAGCAAGGAAATCTGTTAGTAGCCTCAGTGTGCATTTCATAAATCCAAGGATTTTTTTTATTCCTTTTTTTCTTTCTTTTTTTTTTTTCTTTTTGGTTTGGCTTTCTACTATATCTTAAATGCTTTATTTTTTCAGAGGAGAGATAAGACTTGGTTCTTCACATAAAACTACAGCTTAGCCATTACTTAGTCTTTCTCTGTTACAGAAAAGGTCCTGTCTGTGCACAGATGTCTCAGATTAAATTGTATCTCACAGTCCTTACAGTGCTCAGTACTAGATGAACTGCCAAAAGGGCCGTAGGCAAGAACTAAATTGCTTTGGTTTCAGTACACAGTGAATTTGGCTCAGACAAGCTGAATCAGTACATTAAATGCGAATCCCTCACAGATTTGAAAGCAGCCTTTAGCACAATTATTGACTGTGAGTGATGATTATGTCTAATTGAAGGAGACTTTTGCTACCTGTAGCTCAGTTGGAGTCCATGAGAGCCACAGCAAGGCACTGCATCTTAATTCAATGTTCCAGCTTGAAAGAAGCAATTGAACCTAAATCCTGAAGTGTATACACATGGTCGATAAACTTTAATAAACTTTACAGGTTCAGTAACTAGACTGAGTGTATATAATTCAATTTTTTAATTCGGGAAAGAAAATAGCTAACAAGTATGTTAGGCTACAATAATGCATTAGCTCATCTCATACAGAGGCCTTCTCAGTAAAAGATATAGTTTCATGCTTGTCTTTGGAACAAGTCATAAATCTGCTGTTCTATACTTTATATTAATGCTCTATAGGTGGAAGATTACAGGATTACTTGAGTATTGCTGAATTTCCAGTAAATCTGGAAATAAAGAGAGAAATAAAGTAATTTGACAATTTTGCATCTTTTGCAAAAGAAATTATGCCAATAGTAAAGAAAACGAAATGTTTTTCTTAATAGATTCTGCCACCTTCCTCAAGATTTCTTGACGTTTTCAAAGTAAAGCAACCAAAAACGATGATATTCTATGTTTTAATCCTTCCAAAAAAAGTTATTATTTTTCTCAATGAACAAAAATAGATACTCTCAGGGGCCCTGCAGTCAGAATTGTATTTTCCTTCTGTTCTATGAAAAATAAAATTCTGTCAGTGCATTCACACAAACATTTCTCTCCCACACACATTTATTGTGACCTATTAGATCCTTTCTAGACTTAGATTAGGTTCCCTTGGCATCATTATTATGATAACATTCATGAAAAGCTCTGTGCCAATGCATTTTTCATATTTTCCATGAACATGTATCTATCAGAATCATGAAAACTTTCCATTAAAATTGCTCCTTTGCTGAATAATTTATACAGAGGTCATAAATAAGCCCTACAGAACATTCATTTCTTCATTCCAGGGGTTTCATTATAAATTTTGTAGGCCTGTGCTTTTAGAAAAGAAAAATTACCTTGAATGTTGTTTTCAAACACGGTATGTACTATAGGCTGTGTGAGCAATAGGGAATGCAAGGTGAAAAGAGAGGTCTGTGGCAACAGTTTGGTAAAGTCCTTCCATAATCAATGGCACACAAAATGCTTAGAGTTATTATGAGGTATCTGTGATTGCTATGTGTAGACAAGCCCGCATGACTTCACAACTCTACTTGTACTTTGTGTTATTTTGGACCAGCAAAACAAAAAGTAGGGTATGTCAGAACTAGCAGAACTCTCTCTAGCATCCTTTATATATGCTTGCTATAATTTCCTAGAGTTAAAGAAAGAAAAACCCTTAAAATTGTCTGTGGGCAGAAATGCTTACATTCATAGACTGACCAAGCTTTGTCTTGGACTAACAGTTTAGTCAATGATCAGACTTAGCCAATAGGTGAGCTGTCTTCCTGTTTCTACACACTCTACTGTGGGGTTTCCAGATATATGATAAGAACGAGGATGCTTTCATGCCTCGGATAGCGTCCTAATTAGATTGTTCTCGAGTGGGGAAGCACGACTGTACTCAATATGAGTGATCAAGCTTCACTTTATTGTTGCACACATAGGTTTCCAATACACATGTATTCGCTTACTATTGGTGCACGACGTTGGCTGCTAGGTGGGCTGCTCAGCCTTAACCAATGCTCAGTCAGCATTCATCCCTGTGCTGCTAAGCCAGTTTACTTCTCAGCCCCTCCCACATCCACAGAGCACAGCTGCAGATGTGGGCCCGCTGTTTACATGCTGCCCCAAGGACGTTGTGACTCCTATCTAACTCCTAGTATTTTCTCATGGGTATGCACTCTGTGCCGCTGCACCAGCTATGCTCATACATATTCTCATGGCCGCCCTGCTCTTGCAGCCATTCCCCAACACTTTCAAGCATTTCAAGGAAGCTATGCTGCAGCCATTTCTTCTGTACTTCCCTGAGCTTTATTTTTTTTTTAATTAATTCCTGCTAAATTTATTTTCCTGCATTCACACCTCTTTGTCTCTTCTCTTCGTTCCAACCAGATCTACCCTTTCAGACATGTTGTCCCTACCACAATTCTTTTCAGATTTTATTTCTAATAAAAATGACTTGCATTGATTTTTTTTCTAAACTTCACCACTATCACTTAATTAATGACTCATTAATTTTAATCAAACAGTCACCATCTCATACTCTCAGATTCATATGTGAACTTTGTAGTTTCAGCTAAGCATCTTGTATTTAGTTTCCCTAATTCATCTGTGTGCTCTATTAACCTGCCTGGCATTTTTCCATTCTCAGTCTCATCCTTCCGTCCATATTGCCTCTAATTTACCTGGAATATTTCCTTTCCAATTCCAGTCAAATTTCAGTTGTGCCATCTTTCTCTTCTCAGTCTTTCTGCTTTCACTGAATCATTCATAGGGCAAATCTTTTGTAATGACAGACCAGGTGAACAAACTACGTAACACCAATTCTGATTTCCAATTGTACATTGTCTCACAGCAAAATTATTGGGTTATTCTTTGGGGAATTTTTACCCAATGTGGTCAACACTCCAAGTTTTTTGGGGAAAAAATACTGTTTCGTTGAATTAGATTTTATCAACCTAAATAACAATGCATTAGCATATGCAAAATGCAGTTTATTCAACATTAATAATGGGTTGCTGTTTATGATAGCTAAAGGTTTAGCTAAATCAGGCCGATTTTTCAGTCCAGCTATTTTCTAAAATATAAAGCAGCCATAACATCTGAAAAGAAGAATCTTGGCAATTTTAAATATAGACAGAATAAGCTGAAAAACCAAGTTGAAATAAAAAGAAATCAGGAAGAAATCAGGGATGTGACAAGAGAAACTTCAGAGCAAAGAAGCTTTGTCAAATTTAAAAGCAAATAAAACCTGTATTTTAAAAAGCAGCCATGAAATACTGTTCATTATTGTGCCAAACAGTCCTTTAAAATAACAGGAATTTTATATGAGGGGCAACAGTGAGAATGAACTGAAATTCTTTTTGTGATATGGGGCTTGGTGAACTGACATATTCCAAGCAGTCTCTGAAATCTGAAATTTGCTGTTTCAATCAAGAATACACATCAAAAATTTGAATAGTGACATCAACATAGCATTACATTTTAACAGTCAAACAACAGAGAACAATTGTCTTTCTAATAAAACATACAAGACAGTAAGATGCAGCTTATCTTAGGAGACCAGCATATCTCAGGTAGGGTTTTGAGACATGATCTTCAATAAACACTAGTAAATTTAGAGACTTATTTTTATGCAAAAATTTATGAAGTTTAGTAACCTTCCTCAGTATCGTTTTTTCTATAAAGCTGTAATTTATAAAACACTGCTTGCTGCTAACCTTTTTGCAGAAAGAAAGATTAAATACTTTCAGATAATCAAATACTGAAAAGACACATACAGCTTTTACAATAAAAAAAAATGATAGTTTGAGGAAATTGTGACATGAAGAGGAAATTGGAAATTTATATTAAAATTATTGCATATATTTGAGACCTATTTATTTCTACTTACGGGAGCCAAACTGTCATGTACATATATGCAGAACTGGCTACTAAGTCAGTAAAACTCAGTAACACACTATTGCTAGAATTTTTTCATGCTGCTGAATTTTATTATTTTTCACCATGCTTATCCTGCATTAGCTGCATTTTCATAGAAAGATTCAATGAAAATTTTATAGCCACTTCTCAATATGAGTTCAGTGATTTTTTTCTTATCTTCATTTCTTTGACAGCTTTGGCATCTTTAATCCAGTCTGGATAGGCTTGAAATCCACATATTTCTATTTATCCAGAGAAGAGTATTTTGCTGTCCTCAAAATTACATATTTCTTGACAATACAAATATATCTTTACTGGGTTTCTAGAGGCTTGTCACTTAAACCTCCAGCCTTCTGCTCCCCATTACCTTGTTCCCTAAATACCAATTCCACTGAGTGCCCTGTCTTTCTACACTCAATCTCCAGCACAGAAGAACACAGATAAAGGGAGTAGCTTTTGACTCAGAAATGAAATTACTGTAAGGGAAGCCAGTAGGTTGCTTGCAGTGATCAGTTCATGCTTCTTTTGACTGTTCACAGCTCCCTGCAACTTTTTTTGTTTTTGAAAATAATGTCATACACCTACACTAGGAAATAAGTGAGATTCAGCCTTTCTGGGCAATATACGTCTTCCAGTACCAAATATGGAAAATCTTCAATTCTGTGTTTCCATACCATTGTGCTAGCAAACCGTAGCTCAGGTTCTATATCCACAACCAAGGCCAGAAACCTCACACAGATATTCTCTTAAGCACAGCATCCTGAGAAAGCAGTAAGTCCTACAGAATTTTTAGTTCAGCAGAGCCAGAAGCTGGTGTTTTTCACAAAGGCAGCAAGTCATCTACTCAGTGACCAGTGACATCTCCCTTTCTGAGCAGAGGGGCAAGCTGAATTACATTCTGTATGAATGTATGAATACCGAATTACTTTCAGTGTATGTGAACAAATTAAACTTTCAATGTACAAAATAACAGCAGAAAATTACTATCGAAACACTAAAAATTTGTACATTGACTACTCAGGATACAGTTCTATAATCCACTGTGGATGTTTCCATGCAGAAAATCACAGCTTATTCTTACTAGAAATTTCTTTACAAAGGATAGAATTCTGTGTCGAGGATCAAAAAGTCCGAAGTTTTAAACAGAGCTGGTCAAAACTGTTACTTCACACAAAATAAATACATTTAGAAAAAAAACTTTCTTGAAATAGTGCATGAAAATGACATACTTCTCTTTTGAGATTTCAATGAAATTTTAAAAATGAAAAGCAAACTCTCACTCCTATTTACAAATTCATCAAAAGATTGTGTTTTCATGGAAGTATTTTTCTTCATGACATTCTGTATTTAAAAAAATGAAATTAAAACAGACTTTGAAACGTTATTTTGAATCTGAAACTTGCAATTTTAAAGTTATTTTCATTTCACTAGCTTTATTTCAGTCATATCCTTTTATTATAAAAATGAGACTGGAGAAAAGTATTTCAATCATTTTTAAAATCGAAAATAATATGTTTTCATTATATAAAAATACTTTTTTTTTTTCTGTTTTTTCACTGAAACATAACATCTAGTTTTTAGCCAGATAGATCCATGTTCCCAAAGGCCCTACGCATCCCTCTGTGTACAGATATGTTATAAAGAAATAACAACAGTGTTTTTGTTTGCTGATAGCACTGGGTTGGCATCTAGTTATGTTTCATTGTATATTTCAGAGCATATACTTTATGTGATCAAACTTGTTCAACAGTGTGTAGTTTGGGCTACTTCTGATCACTTAAAAAACTTGGAAGAGGCATCAAAGTGATTTGTGACAATTCACATAAAAAATATTCTACTAGCAAATATTGATTCTATATTTACTAACAGATAACATGAGAAAACAGCAGTGGGTATGGAATGGCTGTTGCTGAATATAAGATGAATTTGTAATGTTTATAATTGCTTTTTGAGGTTCCAGGAAAACGCATGTATGCACTGATGAGTGTGAACTTTAGATATCATACGTATTAAACATTTCAGATTGCATTTCTTAAAATTATTTAAAAACTACTAAGAAAAATATACACCTTCCAACTAAAAATATAAGAGATGTTAGGACCTTATAATACCTTAAATCTGATATTGCCACTGACTACCAAATGTAGTTACCACAAGCTTTTAAGTTCTGTCTTCTTCAAAAAATATATATAAAATTAATAATCAGAACTTGAATTTGGGGATCTGTTCTATGCACTTGGATATATCCACAACATATAGTAATTATAGTTATTGCGTATTCTCAGTGGGAAAAAAAAGTCTACTTTACTCTGTTGAATTTATTGTAATCAACAGCTAGTTAACTAGTAACTAGTAAAAAAAAAAATGTAACTAGTTAAAAAAAAAAAGCTAAATTATGTCTGTTTGTTTTTGCTTTTTTTTTTTTTTTTTTTTACAATTACGCACCCAATAGGTTCTGAAGGAATAAGTACAGATGGTCAAGTAAAAGGTGTTGAAAAAAAAATTGACTTTCCAGGAAGAACCCTAGCACTTTCTCAGAAATCCTTTACTTTTAAAATGTTTTACATTTTATGAATTGATATTCTTCAGTTTTGGAGTACCTCTCACAATAAAAGCTTTGGTTGGCACATAGTAAACTAGTTATCTCAATAATTCAGTTTAGCTAAAAGTGAGAAAATAATTGGAAATCCAAATAAAATATTAAGAGCAAAATAAATCATTTTTAAGTCAGGAAACACTGAATGCTGATTCTTTCAGTGTGGCTACTCAGTCTTATGGTATCTATATATTTTTATTATATCTACAACTAAAAGAAACTCTGCATTTAACAAGGAGATAAGACTTTGAAATTATTTCATATCCAATGCCAGGGCACACATTTTCAGCACTGTTTGCCAAACACTCTGGAAAGTAGAAGTCAGAGATTCAGTGTGTAATTTTGCTTGTGAATGTATAAACGGCCTGATTGTGTTTTGAAATCCACAGTCAAGGAAAGAATTATGTTTTCAGCACAATAAAACTATGCACTATGTGTACCTGAACAACCAATACTAAACAACTAATTGACAAATAAGTAAACCAGAATGGTACTTCATCTTTCATTTATTGCTCATTCACCTAGATATTTCTGCTGCTTCTAGGTCTCCACCACACATGGATGCATCTGTCAGTCACTTTAGTGGGGCAACATACCAGACTCTCTATGTAAATTATATTTGTTCCGCAACCACTGTGGAATTTTCTGTGCAGTATTTTACCATTTTATGCTATTTTATTTCCTGGGCAACTTTTAGTCCAATTCTAGTTCCTATCTCTCTAAACTCAGGTCTAGTTACCTGTCCTTAATTTTCTTTTATACCTTGGACAACAGATTTCAGCAGGAGGTGCTTTTGTTAATAGGCAGTTTGAAAGTTAGCTACATACATAGAGTTCTATTAGATAGGAGCACTGTGTGAATGTTTCACAATGCACCAAACAAAACAAAAAAAAGAAGGTAAATGAGGATGTTTTTCACATTAAAATGATCATTTTCATTTTATCTGTGTCGTATCACTTAGACATTGTTTTTCACTAAAAATTTGAAGCATAAGATGCAAAATTCAAGACTCCCACTAGAAATTCTGACCAACAGGAACATATAAATACTACAAGTATTGTAAGCAGCCACCCTTAAAATGTTCAGGTTACAGGCAAAAAGAAGTCAGGAGATTTTTGTTGGTGATGTTACTGCTATTCTGTTCCAAAGTTTCCTCATTTAAGATAAAGATGATGGCCTTCTTACATCCATGATGGGATCTTGGGCTACTTCTTATTTTCTAAGATGAATTATATCTTTAAACTGAGAACACAGTAACACAGCATGGCACTAAATGACTGCCTTTTGACCAAGTCACCTATAAAGATTTCCAGAAAAGCATTAATATCCAAGTCACAACATCTCATCCTACGTGCAGAAGATTTTTTTTCTGAAAAATCAGAAGAGCGTATTTTAACAGCCTAGGTAAATCAAGTTTCACTGCACTTTCAAAGCCACCTTTAAAACTAATTCTAAATACATTGCCCAAAGTCTTGTGAAATTTAAAAATGTTTAAATTCTGATCCCAAAAACAGTATTGTTATATGGAGCAGAAATTATTACTCTGTGATGAAATATCAAAAACAGCTTGCAGTAGGTGCAAGCTTTAGATAGAATAATTAGTTCTTTGTTGAATCAGTATGACTTTCCATGCCCAACTTCTGTGACAATGATGGGCAAAGCACAGTTTAAGGGTAGATGAAAAGATTGTTTTCAATGCTGCACAGCAGCAATACACTGGGCATCAGGCTTTGCACCATAGGATAGAAATCTGCAATCTTTATCTTGAAGTTTTGTCTAATTTTCACAAAAAAATTAAGGTTGACATGGCATTTCAGAAATATTTGATATGTGGTTATTAATTCTATTTTCGTTAATGGATTTAACATTTTTTAAACCTGCTGCTCAGATTCGTTATTTAGCTTGCTGTGAACAACAGCAGTTTTTACTTGTCAGGGAATCTTCCATAGAGCATAAAGTCTTATCTCTTGTTAGTGGCCCTGAAAGGTGACTGATGAAGGAATTTGTATGGTAAAAGTGAAATAAAAGTGTGATAAAAGTGTGACAACCCACTTAATAATTGTTTCCATTGAAGCAGAAAATACCATGTTTGCTAGTACCATTTAATGATATCTCAAAGTGACTTTCGGGTTAGGAAAGCAGAACACTGGAAGTCTAGGCTAAGCAGGAATATTTGTGGGCCTTTTCTACAGTTTAGTATGGGCAATAGCCAATTGGTCAAGGTGCCTGAAGTAGATTGTCACATAAGCCTAATACACTAAAGCAACTAGAATTTCTCTAGTTCTACAAGCATCGTATTGGTTAAATGTCATTCTGCTTTATAGCCAACTTTTTTCCCTACACACACACACACACACACTCAAGTGGGATAGTTCCTGGATTATTCCAGCCTGCTTGAAAACGGTTGAGCACCCACAAGCAGCTTTTTATGTCTTTCCTCACCAACTGCATGTCATTTCAGCAAACAGATGCAATTTGATAAGGGCTCCTTATTATGGACATTTTATCTTAGAAGGAAAATGAATAACTGTTTTCCCTTTTCTTTGCAACACACAAACTCCCTTACATTCACACATTATGCAAACTTCAAGAAGGAAGCAGTTAGCATGTTGGAAAACCAGCATTGATAACACTTGAGCAGAGCAGTCTGTAGCAGCCTCTTTAGTTTCACGACAGGCACATTAGTCTGAATGTTAGCTACTTCTCCTTAATTGGATTGCTTGCATAAATTGCAATACAAGGTGGACATGCGATAGCTTTCTTTTTCACCAATCAGTCATGTCAAAAGAACCTTATGTATTTTATATAGAAAGAAGAAAAAAATGATAATTTGAAGAGATGAGAAGATGGTGCAGGGTAAAAGCTGATATTCTTCGTTTATAACAGATAGCCCCAAGTTGTAGAGGCCATTATTTCTTGCATTTTCAGAGCAAATGAACTTGACAGATGGCTGTGTCACCTAAAACCCTACCTACCAACTTGATTATGCAGAAAACAATACAATAGAAAAGAAATCATTACTGAAGGAACCTGGTTAGTCCACAGAGGGCTGAGCAGTGCAGAAGAACAAAATTACAGTTGTGGAATTGAACAGCAAGAATACATTTAACATAAAGTGGGTTACAGCAAGGCAATCAGTCATGGCTAAAGCTATTGTCTGGGCTTGCTTGCATGGTATATGAAGTAATCTGTCATCTACCACTGAATTTATGCTTAGTTTATAGTAGAAAAATACAAAGGTTTTGCCAGGGCATGTTCTGGTAGTTTTAAGTAGCTCAACTGTGGATCAATGAAATTAAAATTATGGGAATTCAGAACACTTTTCTGCTTCTTATGCGTTTTGGAGAACATTAACACTAAAGTAACTTCTCTACCCTTCTCTTTTACCCAAACATTAAGCAAACCACACCACTTAAAGAAAGGTAAAGCATCCTGGGCACAAGAAAAATTCACCACTGGTCCAGTTTGCACAGCACCATCATTACTCCACAAAAGGTTGCATTGGATTTACTATAAGTCTGGCTGCAGAAGCTATGGAATAGCACACATAAAACAGGCATAAAACAGGGCAGCAACTATTCCTGGTGGCCCGGATCCCATTTCATTGATTATTACACATTCTTTGAAAAATGATAAAAAATTTTATCAGTGTTATTGCATGATCTCATACATCATTCTCAACAAAATGGTTTTCCAGTCTCTGTTCCTCTCAACAGTGTCAAGCCACACTATCTACTATTATGCACTTGAGGGCTTACCATCTGCTTAAAATTCATGTTTACTAATTAAGTATTATAATCTTCATTTATTTTAATTCCTTTCCACAAAACAATGATCAAGTCATGAACCAAAAAAATCACACACAGAAAATTTAGAGGTAATTTCATACAAGATACACAAATGTGATAGGTGTTCTCTTAAGTATTTAAACTTCGGTCTGTGACTTAAATAGAGCCAAGATTTTTCACGTTGTACATATTAATCACTAAATGCAATAAATTTTGTGAATTTTTCAGACAGCTAGGAAAGGAAAATTAAAAATTGATAAGAAAAAAAGAAAATTAAAAAAGGCAAAACTTCCTTATTTATCCTTATTTATTTATGGATCAGTTAATGAATGTATCCCTCCAGAGGGGGAAAAAAATACAAAAAAGAAAAATAGGCATTAATTCTATTACTTAATTGGAGGTAGGGAATAGAAAATAATCTTTTAAACATAGAATCACAAAATAGATTTAAAAAAATAAAATAAACCAGAGAATTACCACCACTGAATTTTTTGTCAACCTGTAATTATTTTTCTAAATTTAAACAGTTTAGATACATATCAATAACTGTCTATTAGGACTCAAATAGTAAATAAAACACAATGTGCATAGATTTGTGCTATCATCAAATGACTTTCAATGTAACATTGAAAATAAGCAAAATCATTTATTAATGCAGTTTCCTTCATAAAATTCAATGAGGGAATGCACAACATCTCTTTTTTTTCACATTCTATAGAACATCTTTCTTTAAAAAAAACAAAAACAAAAACAAAAGCAAAAAAAAAACACCGACAACAAACATTATATGGATTATAAAGAAAATTTGAAAAGACCCCAAATTATCCAGATTTTAAACACACCTACATCACTCTACACCTTTTCCTTCTCACCTCATTCCTTCTTTCACTCATGTAATCCAGCACTGTGTGCTGGATTAGTAACAGGTGGGTTTGTTAATATATTGGGTGCATTAAAAAGGGCCTTGTGCAGATGGTGGAGAGTTAAGACTACCAAGAAAAGTGACAGTAGTTGCATGGGAAAAGCCTCTCTACACAAAGTGGATTTCATTCACAGGAATTGACTTTGTCTTTCAGGTGCCAGGCCTCTGTATGTGGCAGATTTCCTGTCCTTTTTGCGTCAGTCAAATGCTGACATCACTTGGAACTCACCCCAGTGGCTGGTTAGCAAAGATCCAGGAGTAAGACTCTCACGCTTAGAACTCCTTGGCACCTGGAGAACAAAGTCAAAAAGATGGATAGGCTCACAAAAAAACAAAAAAGATCTCAGCGTTCAAAACTCTGGTTCTCACAACTTGTTACCATGTTAAAACTATTTTAGTTAAGACAGTCCACAACTTGTAACATTTTTTAGCCTGATTTTATAATCTGATTTCTGCAGATTAAGTATTCAATATTTCCACAAGACTACAATCAGTAACAGCTCAAACATCTTTACCTCATCTACCTTTTTATTCCCTTGGAACTTGATCTGGAGAATCTTTGGAATACTTAGAGATTGAGCTTACTTCACAGAAAAAGTCAAGAGTTCACATATTTATTTAAGAGTTTAGGGATAGCTGTGTAAATAGGACTCAGACCAAAAACACTGTCTGTAACATTTTTTTGTTGGTGCAAGACTTCCAGATCTCAGCAGAATTAATGCTTTTGATAAGCTGGCATACATCCAAAAGCCCCATGCTTGACTGTAATACAGTCCAAGATAACCATATCAAACTAACAAACAAACCAAAAAAGGGGTTTGACTATTTGGTGACACAAAGCTTTGTTACATGAAGTTTTTCAAGTCCAGAAGAGTGCATGAGCAATAAAGAGGTGCATTTGGTAGCCCAAACAGGGCAACTTAGACTGTAGATATTCCTTTGCATTAAGCTTATTCTGAAAGATACTTGGGAAATACATGTCCAAAACAGAGATTACTAATTTTTTTTTTTTTTTAACATAGAGAACAAAGCAAAACTAAATATTTCTGTGAGATAGCACATCATCCACTCTGAAGCTCAAAAAGCTCTTAAGCAGTTTCAGAACTTGTAAAACTACACAGTTTCTATTAAAAACAGAGAAAGTGAGTATGGCAAATGGTCCAGCCATCTTCACAAACATTGACCCTAGTTACAGCAGAACAAAACATCCTATTTTTGTTTCTACTGCACTGAGAAAAACAAAGATTAAAAAGCAGATTTGCAACTCCTGAAAGAATTTACAAAAAAACATCTTCAGTCTTGACACTGTCAAATTTTTTCATATTCTACCAAACCACAACTCTTCTGATCTTGTCTCAGAAAGTCACTTTTTTTTCTTATTCAGAATTTAGACACAGACACACAGATATCTTTATCTGTCTATATATTTATCTATATGTTGATACCAACAGAGATATTACTCATGCACGTATATACGCATTTGAAGATGAAAGTCTGGAACATAATGAGATTTTTCAATCATTGATTCCAATTCAGCTCATTTTTGTAAGATTCTATTTTATTTTCTCATTATTACTTGATTTCTGAACTTTTTCTCCTTCTGAAAGATCACCAGAATGTTCCACAAGAAACTAGGGGTTGAAACAAGAAATATAAGAACACAATTTTTTGATGTTCCCTCTGAAAATCTTTGGAAGGCAGTGTTTCAACATTAAAAGTGTGAAGATTACTGTGGGGATACACCTGACTTTTAGATAGGAACAATTAAATTCTAGAGACAATATTGATGATATTGATAGGAGTTAATCACCTCAAATTCTATATCAAGCTGGGATAAAATCTGGCAATTTCAAATCAATTCAAGTTCTCTTTCCATCCTTGATCAATTACATCTTAAAAGAACTGAATATCTCACTTCATTTCCAATTAAATAAATTCCTTTAGGATAAAAATATTTTGAACACTAAGTGTTGTTCTATTTTACCCAAAAAGCTCAGAGCTCAACAACTAGCAGGACAGCAGATAACTTTATCAAAACCATCCCCATATCTTCCTGACTTCTACTAGATATTGTACTCCACTCCTTTCATATGCTTTCATATCTTTGCCAGAACTACCCACTCTGAATACTCAGATTCCCAATATCCGTTAGATTAATGATAGGATAGGAAGTAACTGTGATCCTCTTCTGCTGATGTACTCTACACTGAACAAAACAATCTTTTAACAGTAAACAGCAAATTACAAGAATTACATCCTCCCTCTTCTATCCTCTGTCTCTGTTTATGCTTCATCCAGGGCAGATTTTGATCTCAATTTGGTCATTTCCTGGTGTACTGTAACCATGGAACCTGAATCAAAGATATGTGGTCCTCACAAGCTAAAAATTGCTTTGAGGAGTAACTTTCTCATGCTTCATGCTTAGCATATCAGCTGCTTGCTCATCTAAATTTTGATGTATTTTTCTGTAGGGTAAGTAATCCAAAGCTTTTCAGTTACTGCATGAAATGAATGTATGTATGATTAATCGTCCTATTCCATAATATTAACCACTAGGGATATTTTTCTTGGGTTAGTGGTTTGGGTGCTCAAGGGATCACAAAATTTTAAGGGAAAAAAAAAATAATAATAATAAAAGTGTATTTCATCATCTAATTCCTCTCCTGAGAAGGACTGTATTGTACTGTATGTCAGATAATTGTTGCTCATCTTGGTTTAAACAAACCACCTCACCTTGAATTTATACCCTGTTTTTATCTCCTCAGTAATGTTATTGTTGTTTGCGTTTTTTATTAAAAACTGTGAGGTTTTTTGCTCTATCCTGAATCTGAAATTGTAATTAATGTCATGAAATTTACCTGATTAATTATCTCTGTTTTACAGCTGATGAAATGCACAGCTCTCACTACCCCTCCAGTAAAGCAATACTCACTGACCACAGCTACCTTTCTGGTGTGCTGCTGACTCTAGAGACCTTCAAACCTTTAATGACTGTGAAGAGGAAAGGGACCTGGGGGTGTTGTTTGATGCTCGGCTGAACATGAGCTGACAGTGTGCCCAGATGGCCAAGAGGGCCAACGGCATCCTTGCCTGCATTAGAAATAGTGTGGCCAGCAGGAGCAGGGTGGTAATCATCCCCCTCTACTCAGCACTGAATATTGTGTTCAGCTTTGGGCCCTTCACTACAAAAAAGACATTGAGGCCATGGAACGTGTCCAGAGAAGGGCAACGAAACTGGTGAGGGGTCTGGAGCACAAATCTTATTAGGAGCAGCTGAGGGAGCCAGAGGGAAAAGAGTAGGCTCAGGGGAGACCTCATTGCACTCTACAACTTCCTGAAGGGAGGTTGTGATGAGGAGGGTTTTGGCCTCTTCTCCCAGGCAACAAACAGGACCTGAGGAAATGGCCACAAGTTTTACCAGAGGAGATTTAGATTAGATATAAGGAAAAAAATTTTCTCTCAGAGAGTGGTCAGGCACTGGAATGGCCTGCCTAGGGAAATGGTGGAGTCGCTGTCCCTGGCAGTGTTCAAGAGGTGTCTGGATGAGGAGCTATGAGATATGGTTTAGTGGCTTGTGATAGCAATGGTAATGGGAGGATGGTTCGACTAGATGATCTTGTAGGTCCTTTCCAACTTTGAGATTCTATGATTCTATGGTTCTGTGAACACAGCACACCTCCCATCTAACCCTGGTACTAGCTGGGGCTGTAGGAGGTTTGTAGGTATCCTGAGCTGCAATTCCTGTTTGTCTTTATTACCAAGTAAAACTGGGAGCATTTATGGTCTCCTGTTATCTGTATCAATGTATCTGGGATGCTTAGGAGAAATCGTTTTGGGACATAGTTCCTTGTTTATTTATGTGAGAGTTCCATTCAGGATAACACCTGCAAAGAGTTGCATGTGAACCTGTTTCTTCCTCAAGCCCCTCTGTGTGATATGTGAATGTGATACTGGCATACTTGTGATAACTGAAGGTGAGATATCTGAATCACACTGGTTATTTCCCTGCTGAAATCCAGTTCTAGAAATAAATATGTACAGGAAATGCTCTATGAATTCAAATTCTCATAACACATACACGTAACTACATTGCCATTTAAGTGGCTAGGATACCTATAGACTTCACCAGTAACTTTCAGAAGAGAAAAGGTCTCAGCACTTGCTTGTGTCACTGCCTGGGCCTATGCACAGCTTGTAAAGAAGTTAATGGTACACTTTGACATTAGCTCTTACAGATGAATCTCACCTTGCCCTAAGTCCTAAAACTGCTGGAGTTTGCAGCTTAATTCTCCAGAACTTTTCTTCATATTCTACAACATACTGCAAAGCAGTTCATGTTTCTTAGTCATTCACAGCATTAATTTACTTTATTGATGACATCATCAGTATTTTGTCACTGTAGAGTTTAGTTGTCCTGTGTAAAGCTGACCATGGAAGTTTTGAACATTGATTTTTTTTCCTTTCTGTAGCATAAGCGAATGATTTATCATCTTCTCCTGGGACATCCGCCAGAGGCAAGAAATAGCTCTAATAACGTGCTCTAAAGTGACTTGTACTGATTGTGTGTTTAAAAACCTGATCAAGAAATGTACTGTACCTGGACAAAGGAACATCAAACAGAAGGAAAGACTGGAAAGTTTTTGTAAACAAATGACACCTGTCACACACAATATGCAGAACCTTGTTTTATTTCCCAGAAGAAAACAGAGATTTCTTTCACTTGTACTTGAATGCATAACTTCACAAACTCATTTTTTATTATTTGAAAATCTCTGAACAAAAATGTTGTGAAAATACATGTCATACACAGAAGAAGGTAGAATGAAACACAAGTTTCAAGCAAGATCTTCCTCCTCATGAGAGGCTTAGATTTTCCCAACTCAGACTTCATTAATTTCCTTTCTCTAACATTTTACAACTACATAATCCTGAAACAACAATAAAAAATCTAATGCAAGAGAAGATACAATGAAAAATACAAACATTGCACTACTTATGGAATAAGCATGAAAGTAAATATAGAAAATAGTTTTATAGGACTCATTTCTTTGTTGCCTCAGTAGAACTATGCATGTTTGTGTGTGAATGCAATCAGATGCTATGTTTTTGTAAGTGACAAAGCTGACTATTTCATGACTTATGTATTATTTTCCCATAAGCAGTCACATAAGCACTACTAGTACAACAAATGAGAAAATGTTAAAGGAAATAGAACCTCTTTATTCTGGAGGGAGAGGAAAAAAATGCAGATAGTTGTATTGCATTTCATAGATGAAAATTAATTTTGACTGAGAAAGTAGCTAGAAATTGTGAACAAGTTCTAAATGGTCTCAGAGTTCTATCATTTCTAACATACAAAAAGTCCAGAAATAGAGGGAAATATTCATTTTCACTCTGCAAACATGCAGTCTAAGCAAAATAGACAAATAAATAAATAAAAAGGATGCTTCGGGCGTATGTGGATAATGACAAACCTTTACACTAACTTATTTGGTCACTTTCTTATTTGATTTCCTATATAATTACATGAGCAAATTTTTGGTCTTCTTTTGGTCACTTGAGAAGTAGACTCAAAAGATGACATGTTCATAAACATTTTATGAACTTCTGTTGGATGCATAAATGCAATTTATTTTGGGACTAAATGGAAATCATTTTGGACAGGACAGGAATTTTGTTCATAAATTCATTCACATAGTCATAATTCATATAGTCATTCATAAATACTGTCACTAGGCCAGATTTTTAGCTGTTCATACAGATAAATTCAAAATACAGTTCCATGATGCTCTGTATTCAAGTGTCCAGGAGAATTTGATTTTGCATCATAGGTTGAAATAGTGATATATATATAGTATTTCCAGATTTATTTTCTTCTTTAATTATGGTACCATCAAGTCTATTAATACATCACAAATAACCTAAGTTATTAACATAAGTTAATTATAAGTTATATATATTAACATTAGCTTATCGTAGCATCTTTGTGTAAATTCATATAATGATACAGTCTACTAGAGCCCAGACATATGGTGAATCTCAAAAAATATCACATTAAGGGAAATGAAATAAAAAGTTTGACTAGTTTTGCTGGTTTTTTAACTGCTTCTACTTAGCAAGTAACTCACAAAGAATAGAAATTATAATTTACTTCTACAATAATGTCACTAATTCTTATTCAACTGAAATTCATATGTTCAGTATTTTGAGCTTCATTTGGATTCCTATAATTTTCTTCAAAATCTGTCATGTTTTTCTTAGAAATACCTCTGAAGCCTCATTTCTCTTTTCTACAGGAGGCCACTATAATTCGTTTCTGAACAACCTCTTCTATAGTATGTCCAGCACATCCTCTCAGGCTCTGCTTATTGACTGTACATGGAAGCTGCTTAGTGAATACTCTCAAAAGTAACATTTCCCTCCTATTTATTCTGTCAAAATGAAGAGATTTTAAATGACAGTATTGCCTCTATTTGCACAACCACTTCTGCTGCAGAAATTATCATTAAGCAAGTCTGCCACCAAAAAGGGAAATTCTCTTCCTTTCCTCTGTGGAGGACCCTAAGGAAAATCCCAGCTCCTCATCTGAAGAGATATGCGTAGGTTGGGGAAGAGCAAGTTATTGCCGGCTGTGCACTTGATATGAGCACCATCTGGCACTTGTAGGGTAGGGTGACTCTGGGGGAACACTGTCAAGAGCACTCTGCTGCTGCTCTAAAGAGCAACATCAACATCTTGCTAGAATCTGCTGCTGGTTTTAGCATATGTGATTACAGACTGAGACTGGACATCGCCACTTCTTATGGGACCACATTTCCCCATCTGACGAGGGATCCGTTTCTCTCTTTATATAAGAAGAAACTGGAGTTTGGAATTTATTCTCCTCAAAGCCTGCTTAAGTACACAAATCAGTGTCCTGATTGTTTATTTTTCAAATCCTCAGGGCCCTAAGATACATGCCACGAACCTCATAGGTTTACAGGTGTGTGTAAGATCTACTAGCAAGTTTGCAGCACTGAATACAAAGAAACGTTTCTTTCTTGTAGGAAGACTTAACCTGAAGCTGATAAGGTTTAATGTACAAAAAATGTTGTAATAAATACTTCCCAGATGATTTTTGGAGAAGAAGTCAAAGCAGAAATTTCCACAGGGAGGATAAGCAAAGAGTAGTCTAAGGAACAGATACTGATATTCAAAGATAAAATCAAACACAAATCTCAAGCTCAAAATGATTTTGCACTCATACCCCATGTCAGAATATACTCTCCCTTCTACCCGTTGTATATTTATGTACTCACACATACTCATTACAGTATTGGTTCTGAAGGCCATTTGGTTGTCTTATAAAACAGTCTTCCAAGAAAAAAATAAAAAAAATTAAAAAACTGATAACGGCTCTCTAGGTCTACTGTATTTCCCAAGTTGTGTTATGTGCTATTTTTTCATTCTTTCCTCCCACCAAAGCAAATATTACTATTTAGGGGTTAACGTGTAATCATAAACACTACAACATCATGGTTACCTTTTTATATTTAATATTTAGTATTCACTATGAAAGGAGTGAGAAATCCAGCAATTAGGACAAGACTAGTGAAATTCTGGCCCACTTCTAAAATCCTGACCAATCAAACAAACAATAAAGAAAAAAAAATAATAATTAAAAAAAAAAATTAACATTATTGTTGTTAAATGAATTCCATTTCTCTTTCCACTGATGAGCTCAGTGTTTTCAGCCCTAAAGTATAAAATTTATTCACAAGTTATAAGATTTGCATGATTTCAGGTTGTGGCTCTCCAAAACAAATTCAATTCCTACTGCTGAGATAATGGGAACAACTTAGGCCTGGACACAGACAAAATTTATTTGATTTTTGTTTTCTGTTTTGCTTTCTTTGTTTTTTCTTCATATGACACAATAAAAAGCAATTTTGACAAATGAGACTGTTTTCAAAATGAGTCTTCTTAGAAGGACAAATGAGTATAATTCATTTCTTAAAGTTTTTTGTGCTTTTCAATAAAAAGTTGATTTTCTGTAAAATTATTTTAATCTTTTGATAAAAAAAATTATAGGATTCTACCCTAATATGACTCTAAAAACATGTTTAGTGAGTGACTTTCATTTATGATTGATTCCTCGCAGGAAAAAGCTATAAATGGTCTGCAAATCTCCAGAACCAGAGGACTGACTTACACCACTTGCTACAATAAGACTTGTCCTCATTTTTACAAGCAAGTACCAAACCTGACCCGTTAGTCCATTTATGTAAATAATAAGTCCAATTCCCATTGCGAGCTCCTGCTAAAGCTATGCCATTAGAGCCATCGTGTCATTTAAGCAGTCAGTGGAGAATCAAAGGCTGCCTGTGCTGCAGCAGCCCACTGCTATGTTTCTAAGAAAATGGGCTCTTAAAAAAGGAAATGTCACACCGCAGTGTGAGAGATAAACAGAGGTATATCTTTAGAGCAGCAGGCAGGGACTGTAGAAACACTCTCTGTAAATGACTTTGATCCCCTAGTGTGATGAATCATGGAGTCGCAAATCCTTTTTAGCTAATTGCTATCAGCTTGTGAGATTTTTCCTTCCATGTTCAATATCAATTTTCAGGGCCATAGGAGATAGCAGTTCTCCCCCGAGCTTGCTGGCGACTTACCGCTAAAACTGAACTAGCACCACTTAACAGTTTAAAGGGGGAAGTCATTTAATATGACACTGCTGCTAGTATCTAAAAGGGAAAAATATTAGGGGCAAATACATGCAATAGTAAACGTTTTTACTGGCAGTGACCTTCCTTTGAAAACTGTCCTTTCTGTATCCGCGTAGTATCAGTACAGCTATCTCAAAGCAGAAGAATCTTTAATTATTCAAAAGTGCTAAACTGGGAGTTTGGAAAAAGGAGAGTGAAATGCGTTGTTTTTCAGGCCTAATGACTTCACCACTAAAAACTGAAAAGAAAACAAACTTGTAAAAAACCTTTTGAACCATACTGTAGATCTGAATGGCAAATTAGGCATATCCCCTCTACCTGTTAATTTTAAACAGTACCTACAGTACAAATTTCACTCAGTTATTAATTTTCAGTGCAATCTTATGAAACTGTATTATTTCATTTGTACATTTATATGTACATTTATATGTACATATATCTATGTATTTATTTCCTATTAAACTCAACAAGACTTTTCTGTTTTTCTTGCCTGTTTATCTACTGCTATGCAGAGCAGCAGCTACTTATGTGAAGCATGACAATTCAAGAGTTAGGGGATGTGCAACATCTGAACACTGCCGGAATCTTAGAAATTCTGGATTCGTGTCTCTGTAGTGATTGAATGCACTCAGCATCTCTAACAGTCAAAAACATTGGTAGCTAAATTTGGACTCAGGATCAAATTTTACACCTAATTTTGAAGTCTAGAACTTAACAGAGCAGGAGTGAGTGAGCAAACTACTGGGCTAGCTGCTGGTGCAATTGTGTAAACCTGAAAAAAAATAAAGTGCGTCAAAAATGTTTAGAAAAATTTGGATGAAGGTTATAGAATTTACTTTCATTGAACACTTCCAAGCTGAAACTTAACCATTTTGCATACACTTCCTGATAGCCACTCAATGGATTCAATACTTAATCAGTTTCCCAACCTAAATTAGGATCACCTTTTGAATATGTGTATGAAAACACCAGAGGAGCAAACCAGGAGTTATACCCACTTATTTAAGGAGCAGATATAGAAAAGCGTAACTTCAGAGCAAAATTATGTGTCATTTGTTGCAGGTAGGCCGAGATTTAATTGCTGAAGTTATTTGAAGTCAATTTAAAAATAATAAAATTGATTTTGCATAAACAAAGAATGAATGAAAGAAATAAAAGCTCATTTGCAATTTATGTCCCTGAAATTATTTCTTTGGCCTTCTTATCAGGAAAAATCCTTAATAGTAAAGAAGACATGCATTTATTTGAGATTGGATAGCTTTCAAATATGGTAATATTTTTTATGGGATTTTAACATTTAAACTGAAACCATAGTATACAATTTGAACTCATTCTTGATCTTTAGCAAAGTACCCAGTAAAACTTAAGAATAAGGGTAAAGCATCTGGATTATGTGTTACAGGGGCCATTTAACTAAGTATCCAAGGGATAACTATATATGTTTTCATGTTTCACACTTGTCTTTCTGACAGATTTTCTTCTCTGATAATTGACTCAAAGAACTTAGAGGACTATCAGTGGCCCAGTTCACACCATATTCTCTGATAACAAACATCATAGACTATCTGTATTGTGAAATTATACTATTCTGATGCATTATACAATGTATTATTTTGAAACATATTTATATATAAGAGAATTAACAGTATTTCCTATTTCTAGCATATTTACAGAGGTGTCCTTGCCAAGGAGCAAGGATAGAAGGCTGCTAGGTTAGAACTTTACCTTGGAGAGAAAACTGTGCATGTTAAATTTGCCTAGAGGTAAGTTTATGGAAGGAGTTCAGGTCTGAGAAAGTCAGATGAGTAATCTGACTGTTGAAAAAATTTGTACAGTATAATCTGAGGTTGGTGGGAAATTTTTATCTGCTGCTCTCTCATATAGTGATAAAATTATGCCTTTCAAGTGCATCATGAACTATTTCTAATTAACAAACAACAAATATACACAAATTCAAGCTGTTCATAGAACTCAGTGAAGATTTCAACACAATTTAGAGTCAATTCCAATTCACCAAATCTGTGTAGATAGTTATAACTAGTTAAATCTTCGGCAGGTAAGGTGTGAATAAAATCTGATTTCTCTCTCATGAAGAAAGAATACTGACTTCATGTCTCTGATCTTTGAAATAAGGATCTAGAGCAATCTTGGTATAATGCTGAGTCAAGAAACCTATTATTCCAGTATAATTTCATTAATTAATTTGAGGGGGGGAAAAAGTTTTAAAGATAATTTTGGCTTAATTATTGAGAACTGAATCAAACTGATCATTACCAGTGTGTCATGCTTTAGCAGAGAAAAAGTAAGATGAGTGCTCTTCTATTACAAAGGTAACGTAAAAACCAATGATATTAACACTAACATTTTAAATTCCTAAATATTCTTCAACTGATCAAAGGGTTTGGCCCAATGATTCCAGTAAGTATTAAAAAAAAAAAAAAAAAAAGGAAAAAAGATTTTAAGTATTTTAAAAGAGTTCATTTAAATATAAAAATATGTAAATAATGAAAAGAAGTATCTAAATCTGTATTTTGAATAATTAGAAACAACAGGATATTAATTCCTAAGCACTGAGAAGATATGTTTTGTAAACAGATACAGTAACTTGAGGTAAAAAATGGATCTTAGAAATGTTCTATACATTTTCTAATGGAGTATACTCAACTTTCCACAATTTATCTGCTATTAAGAAGAAATAATCAAAATAATGTTTGAAATAGTTAAGCAAGGTACTACTTATCAGTTAAATTTTGTAAACATATTGCTAACAATGAAAAAAATCTTATTTTCTGGATCTGCTAAGACTTTTCTGAAAGAGTTTGACTCAAGTATTTGAGTATTTGAGGTTTTAAGTAAATGACGGCAATTGAGCACAGACTGTTCCAAAACCCAAGGAATGAAACAATACTAGCTCAAGTGATGTGTCGCAGGAAGGGTAACACTGCATACTGTCAGTGAAAATCACTGTTGAAGTTCAGGTGAAAAACAAGCTTACACTTTTTTCCATCTTTTAAAAATCTCATGGAAGAACATCTCTAGTGATCTCTACCAGTACTACTATAAACTATTATTCAGCATCTGGGCAACTTCAGCACCACATCAAAAAAAACAATCCTGCACTGGCTCTTCATTGTATAATTCCCACTGATACTGGTGGGCATCCTAGCTGTACAGAGGGTAAAGGATAAGGTCACAGGATAATGAATTTAACTCAAATGAGGGGGGTTGAGTTGTCGGGATTCCGTCTTATCTTTTTTATTTTTTATTTTTTAAAGTGGCATCTTTTTCTTCCTCAGGGAGATCTGCAGGCTGTGGCTTTTTGCCTTTGAACATCCTCAAGTCAAGCATCAAGAAAAGGTGATGAGGGTTAGGGAGGCTCCCTTGACATTTGGTGCACTGGCATCAGCCTTTGCAATTATGGGCCACCTTTCTAGCAGACGGTAATTGAAAAGTGTGAACCACATGGGCTCTAGTCAATAATAGCGTCAGCATACAAATGACACTGAGCTTTCTGTGTTCACCATTCACTGTTTTTGCTTTTCACCTTTTATCCTTCTCAGCATCATGACTTAATCCACCCTAATGAGGTGAGCTCTATTGCCAAAAATCAGCAGCAGCACAGCTCTCTTTTGGCACCACTTGGGGCTAGTAAGGAGTCAAAAAATAGTGAGTCTGTCAGTTTTCCAAAAGAGCAAACAGTGCACCTTTTGAAATCTTCTCATCTTTTCTGAGCTCTCTTTAGAGTATGTGCCTCTTCCACACTTGCTGAGGAATGCATCCCATCTTCTTAAAACTTGGTCACTGTTAAGGTAACACCAACCCAAAGTGATCAGAGTACTTGAGCTAGTTTAGTACATGCCTCTCCTAGCTTGAAGGTCATTACTGGTGGCCACATGTCACTGTTTACAAACAGCAGGTGACTGCCAAAAGTGGTGAGTGTGTGAATTTCCTTTGCTCTCTTTTCCTTACCCATCTGTCCGTTTTCTAGAATTGTAAGTAACTAAAGAGCTTGAGTACAAAAGAGCTTCAGAAAAGAATACTGTAGGTAATAAGAAGATACAGAAAGGAAGTAACCAGCTAATGTGACTAAAAAGAAAAAAGTTAATTTTACAGGCACTTTATTTATTTTGTTTGTCATAGACTTTTTAACTTAAGGTCACAGAAGGTCATTATCTATGAAGCACTTACAAAGCCCTGGAATTAATGAGTTCTGTTTAACTATGGGCTTTTCATCAGACTTTCAGATGGACCCAGAAGAGAGCTCTATATGGATATCTATAATAAATAAGTGCTTTAATAAATTGAGCTAAGAGAAATCCACATCAAAAACAAAAACATACAAACAGTTTAACTGTAATTGTTGATTCTTAGAAATGGGATTAAGTGTTAAGTGTTGATTCTTAGAAATGGGATGATACACTATCAATTATTTTAATTGCAATGGTAATTTCCATTTTTAAAAATGAGACCAGAGACGGGGGATGGGGAGGAAAATAAGCAGAAATACAATGAAAAGTGTTTCCATGGGATTAGACCACATGGCTTTAACACACATATACACAACTGAGGAAAGCACAGAATTTTGCCTCTTGGACTTCTCTCTCCCCTTTCTTCATCTCTAATCTGGTTTTTGCCAATTCCTTTTCATCTATCAGGGGCAGGCAAGTCAGGGCCATAAGTACAGATGGAGTAAATATGGAGATTAGCCTCTTCTTGTACTGCATTAGCTCCTAATACCTGATTAAGCCCAGAATCATGCAATTGTCTCCGTGTTGGCTATCAGAGTGGCAGAGCACAGAAGGGGGCAGGATGAAGGCTGATTTTGTAATGGATACTTATTTTATCCCGGTGCTCTAAGAAGATTAGGCCTGGGGTGTCACATTAGCCATGATCTCTGGGCCTTTGGTAGTCTCTTGCAGTTTTCAAACACCTCTGCTTCAGCCGTAGAACAAACAGGCAGCTTGGACGCGGTGGCCCCATGTTGTGGCATGAATAATTGCACACTGCAAACTGTTTGAAGATCACAAAGTGCTGTGTAAATTACCCAGCTTGGGCTTAGTAGAAGTGATTTGTGGTGACTTACTGAATCTTTTCACAGTTCGACATTAAACTTTCCACATTTCTCACTATCTGAGATGGAATGAAAGTTGATTCATATCTTCCTTTATTCTTATCAGATCAATCTTCATAAAGCCAGTTTGTATAAACTGCTGCACTATATGCAAACTCTGCATGCAGCACTTTGTCTTTGGTAAAGGTTCAATTCTATTTAGCTGAAACACCAAAAGATGTCTATTCAGCACAAATTCTAAATCAGCCCATGGGATGAATGTAAGGACATGTTCTAAACTATCTGTACAACACATGCCAAAATAGTACATGTGAAAACCTGTGCCATTTTTCTTCCATGGAACTTTCCAGCAAGCATTCCTTTTTACTTAAAACTAAGATTCAACTTAATCAATAAGCAAGCAAAAAAAAAAAAAAAGAATAACCTTTCACTTGGGAAAAATGTGAAATCTAATGCATACTAAAACTGGGAATATGAGAAAAGAAAGAGCAGTACTAATTGACATGAACATTTTTACTATTGATACCTATGACAAAAAAAAAAAACTTTTTATTTTGTTATAGAACTTTATTCAAAAATATATGTATTCTTAAAAATAGTGGCCACTCCTGTCTATAAATTTAATTATATTGAAATAAGCTAGTAAGTCAAGTATTTTCCTCTTATTGAACCATTTTAAAGTACTGCATAAACACATGAAAATATAAGGAACTAGTAAGAAGCATTGTATCAATAAACTAAATTTCACAAAATAAAACTCTATGGTTATATTTAGTTAGTAATAAATAATCTCTGAAGAAAAAATATTGTTTGTTTTCCTTAGTTTTAATGCCTACTTGTGACTGATGAGGAAGAATCATTTAATTTTCCTGAGTCCAGAGAGAAAAGAGAAATGCAATCTGAGACCTTCCATTTTTGTTTTGTAAAAATTGAAATGTTGTGGACATGTATACTTTTATGCTCTATTCAAACTAATTATATAACAAGAAAGTTAAAAAAAAAAAAAAGGCAGGCAGAACGCTAATAGTGAATTAAAGTAAGAATAAATTCTAGTTAAAAAATAAAGATTTTGTGTTCACAAAATATGGCCATTTTCATAATCATTTTTACCACAATTAACTGTCAGCAATTAGGGCTATCACCAAGTTTAAATATGCAGTTCATTCCCAAAGTAACACCTCCTATTTATCTCCATGGAAACTACAACAGATACAAAGAGCATAATGGCATTATTTGACTGAGCAAATTCTCAGCTACAAAACACTATTTTTCAGCATAGTCATCACCATTAGCCATGCATTTTCACCAGTGTTGCAAAGAGTCTGCATGCTACTTTTGTACTAGTGTGCACCAGTAAAAGCAACCCACTATTTCACAGCTGCTATGTTGACATCTTTGCTAGGAAAATGTTGCCCAAGCATTCCAGCTTTTACTGTGCTCACATCCACTGTTTGGTCTCCATCAGTGTTCAGCAAGCATCGATGAATATGCCATTTTTTCCACATGGAGGAATTCAATGACACATCTTTGCTTCATACACACTTTGATGTCAGACATCATTCTTTCAGATTGTCCCTCTGTTGCCATCTGTCTCACAGCAACAAAATGTAATAGAATATTGGTGGAAAGGTTCAACCTCTACTGCCATATCACCAACATCCACCTCTGACATCATGAGTCAACGTTATAAAGTAGAAGGCATTACTTTTGGAGCAGCCTTCATATATACATATTGTTATAATTACATTTTCATTTCTATTTTCCTCTTCTGTCCTAGTGAGTAGTTTTTGTCTCGAGCCATAAGTTCTATTTTGTTTTCAGTTCTCTCCCTTATCCCACCTGCGGGCAGTGAGTGAATAACTTTGTACCACGATGCAGGTAAATATACCTTGAAGTTACAATAAATTATGAATGGAAAACTAGTGAGGTTATTATACAATTATGCTCACAAATCTGGCCAGGCATCTGGAAGGATTCATCACCTGGTAAAGCATCCTAAAAATCCAAGTGGAGTTTTCTTTTTGTCTGAGAGAGGATGGGCACTCATGAAATTTGAAATCAGCTGAGAAGCTTAAGAGATTTTAGCCTGAATAGATGAAATCATTTCTTGCACTACTTACTTTGTAATTGACTGGAAAATGTTTATTCTGGGACGTGGCTAAGTCAATTTGCACTCTTGATAGTCAGTCATATTTAACAGGAAAAAAGAAAAAAGATGTTTCAAGTGGGAACCCAAAGGGACATAACAGTGCTGAGAAACTATGGCAGTGTATGTCAGGGATAACATAATGGACTGCCACCACAATTAAGATTTTCTGATCCCCCTTGAGAAAGTGCCCTGAGAAAGTGAGGGGAATCTGTTAGATATGGACACAATTTCCTCGGACTTGTCCAGGAAGAGATTTTGAACTTTGTCCAGGAGGGACTGCTTCTTTCAAGGACTTTCCTAAACAAGAGTTCAGGAAGTCCTGGATTCAACAAGCCTATCCTGCCCGTCTCAATGAAGTTACAAACAAAATTATTAAAGCCTGATTAGTTAACTTACAACTCAGTAACATGTAAACTAAATTGAATACAGCTTATAGCTGTTGTCAATCTTTCCCAATACAGGCATTATTCATACATTTCCTAGATAAGCATTTAAACTCATCAAGTGCCAAAATAAAGATTAATAACAGCAATACTTGTATGGTACAACAAGAGTAGTGTATCATCACTTGGTTCGGTGAGCTTTTTCATGCTGAAAATGCAATATAAATTACTCAGAAGAGTAATCATAATCTGTTTAGGAAACAGTACACTAATAAATAGCTTTTCTTTGAAAAGGAACTCCTTCTACGATGGCTGTTTTTAATCTGGCAATTTTTATACTGAGAGATAACTGCAATATATTCTGTACTTCTTACTGAAGGCAGATTCACTCAAACAGCCATTGATTATTCACCCTGGTACTCTCATCATTTTAATATTTTAGCAGTAAAAGTGAAAAAGGAAAGCTCTGTAGTTAATGGCAAACTCTCTGAGGTTTCGGGAGCTATTGTATGTCAGACATATATAACAATTTTAATTAATTGATGTGAGACCAATAAAGAAGGAAATAGATGTGTTGACAGCATCCCTTCCAATCTTAGGAGTGATATCCTCAGTAAATCTGAAATGATATCTCTCTTAAGGACTTCTGGTACACTTTCCATAGAACACGTGCATTATGTTCACTATATCAGCAATATCAGAACCTCATGGCCCTCACAGCCTTGTGTAGTCCTCTAATGATCCATGATCATCCTGATCCTTTTTATTTTTATTATTATTATTTTTTTTCCAAATGACTAGCTGCATGTCTTGGTGATTCTTCTTCCTAGTAATGGAAAAAGACTGTCTTCTGGAAGACCACCTGTCCTTGCTTAGTACAATTCACAGATCTGCTAGCAGGTGGCGTTATGAGCAAGGAACCAAAACAGCAATAAAAAATCCTGTTGTTGCTATTCATTTCAGTGGTAGAACAGCTGGGGATAGGACTTTCATGGTTTTCCTCTATCATTTGAGTCTGGAAGATGCATTTCAAAGCTCAAGATCTATCTTTCTAGATTAGTGTGCAGTCCTGACTGATTATCCCCCCAAAATTGTCGTGTAATTTGTTCACTTATCTTTGCTTTCCTAACTCTTCTGTTTAGAAAATATACTCCTCTTCTTCTAACTTGTCTTCAGATGATGCTGTGTCACTATCTAGTTCACACACGGCTACCCAAAACTTGAAGGTTTTCCATACTCATTCAGACACTGTGGAGTGCAAAGTATGTTATTCACTAACTATTGATAAGATTGGCTAGAATTAACATCTCTTTTTCAGCAGTTCCTATTTGCTGTGAAGGAAATTGAATTTAATACTGCAGTCTCCATTTCAATATTTCAATTGTCAATTATTAAGTCGTCTATTCAAATAAGGAATATTGTTCAATTTCATAAAAATTATAGTTGCATTTTAGATTCTTCTTTATAATTAAAATCATACATTGTGGGTTAAAGTTGTGTAACAATGTAGTTCATATCTCAGTCACTTAGCTGATAGTGTTTTCCTAATAGTCTGCTTGTATGACTGTGAAATCTATGTTAAATATGTGGAGAAGTACAGCTAAGATGCTTAGCTCCTGCAGAATTAAGGCTTATATAATAGCTCAACATGAGTATCAGTTTCCAGCTCTTTGAGGAAATAAAGTATTTTATTGAATATGCTGTCATATTTTTTCATTTGGATATCTCCACATAATAGAACTAGGAAAAAATGATCTGTATAAGGTAGCACTATAGGTTCTGGCACTATAGGTTAAATCATATTTGTGCACTTTCTTTCACTCTAGTTTCTCACTTTTAAAAGATCAGTCAAAAAAAGTAGAAAGAAATTTTATCTATCTTACTATTACAATGAAATTCAATAGTTCTTTCTATCTCATGCTTATGTGTGCTATTCCAAGTGGCAAAAGAATTGGTGTTACAAGCCTGTTGAGTTTATTTTAATGCATATATATGAACAATATCAAATTAGTCTAAAGTATACAACTCTGAAGAAATAGTGGTCTGATAAAAATATGTTAATTTGATCTATCCATATAATGTGATACTCTGACTAGTTATAGATGATTAAGTTATAAGATGCACTATAATGGAAAAGTGGTACAAATGTCATTAACAAAAAGATAATTTAGAAATGCCCTGCTTCACATTCTAAAAGCAGAAAATATTATGTACAAACAAATAATAATTTAAAACTGTTAAAATATTAGTATTATTTGAAATTCAGTTATTGAAAGGCCAGAACTGGAATTACTTCTGAAGGTAATATTTCGCAAACATACAACTTTTCCCTCTTTTTATGCTACAAACACCTTTTGATTATTAGAAGATCTCATCATAGTTTTTTTCTAAAATGTCTTGTCTTTTACAGTCCACATGATGAAAAATACCTGAGAAAATCAGATCTGTACAATGAAAACTGTTATTGTGGGATATGTGCCTTGTTTGCTTTTAGATGTTGGACTGTATACAGGAAATTTTGACAACGATTCTTCTTTAGTGTAGATATTTCTTTTTAATTCAGTATTTTATTATGCTAATTTGTATGAACAAAAATACCAAGGCAACATCAGACAATTCCATTCCTGCACACACTCACTCCTGTTTTTCTATGCCAAGAATATAGATGCATATACTGATACCTACCACCTACACCTCTACTTGAATCAGATAAGCTTTTTCACAGATTCCATTTCCAGTCTTATGCCAAAATCTTTCACTGCACAAAAAAAAATTCTTTCAGTTTTACCTGGCCATCTTCACAGGCATACAAGATCTCACTCGTTTCCTCAAAACTGATGTCTCAAAGGAGATAATTTTCTCCAGAATAAGAGGGGGGGAGAATAAGAGATACTTTTCATATGAATTTCTAGCAAGGGCTTGCACAACATTTTAGTCAATAATGTTAAACTTTAGGAACTGATTTAGATAAGGCTATCTTCTTGCTAAAAGAAAGACTACATAAAGCTAATGAATATTGTGTATTAAACATAACTCATCTTCAAATGAGATAATGAGATCAAAATTCTTATGAGAATGATGACACTAGTTGCTCATGATCTATAAATGTAATATTCCAGACAATAAGTAGTACGTTTTGAGTTAAAGACAAGGGAAATTTCCCAAGTCGTATTCTTATGATTATTCCCATCAAAGAAATAAGTATTTTTCATTAATTGGAGGTTGTTGATAATTTCAATAATTTTCACCAGCGAGCAAGTTCCTGCATCCCTAGTGTAGATGACTTAACTGAAAAACAGTAACCTACAATACTATCAGCCACTATGTCTTGTTTCTCAGAAAAGCTGTTCATTTCAAAATGGAAAGGATCCAGGACTCTTTCTTCTCTTTTGATTTAAGCAATACATTTCAAAACTTTTATTAATATCTGATCTTTCATTCCTTGAAGTGATATGTAGCTGCAATGGTTTAAGTTATTAAGATGAAATGTTGGAAAGATTTTTGGAAGAATGTATAAGTTCTGAAAGACTTCTGGTGCTGTTCCTTCACATGGATACCCGCATAGGCAACATAAGTTGAATCCATCTTGCAATCAAAAAGCTTTCTGTAAAATTTCTCATTAATTAGACTGGATCAGAGTTAAAGCAAGGATCATGAATCACCAACTTATCAATTTTACATCCAATTTGCATTCTTCCTTTCCTCTTCTTTCATTTCCTTCTTTTTCTCCAGGCATTATGTGAACCATTAAGAAGGCAGCACGTTTTCATCTATGCGTACACAACTAAAGACATAAATATATTAACTAATTTGCACCTTTCTCTACACTTTCAGTGATTTATATGAAATATTCCATGATAATTCTAGAGTTAATCTTTTGTCTGTTCTGCACTTCTTCAACAAACAATAATAAAAATTTGGACAAATGAAAACACGCACTTTATTTGGATATGAAAACTTCCTTTGATAGTTATAACAGCCAAAAACTGTAAGTAGACAACTTTTCCTTGATTTTGCTGAGGGTGTGGATAAAGTTCCAGATTCCCCGCAGGAAATCGTGAGGAATTCACTTTTTCTTCTAAACAAAAAAGAAGAATTCAGTCACATCTTAGATTAGACAAAAACTGAATATGAAGCTCAAACTTTGTTCCCTGAAACATCATCAGGCAATGGACTTGTTTCAAAGTTCCAAAGTCAACAAAGCCAACAATGCTTTACAAGCAGCAACAGCTCTGGTTGTGCTGGAAAAATACCTGCAAGTACACACACAGGAAAAAACCAACAACAACAAAAGAAAAAAAAAAGCAAAGAACTTGTTTAGGAGCTAGACACAGTTTAGAAGCAAGAAGAGATGTTGTAATGGATAGTACAGGAAACTCAGCTGTATTGCCCTTTTCACCCATGTGTACAATTCTTCAGTTCTGTTTTTGTTCCCAAACACTCCAAATGTCCTTTTGTCTAAGACAGACAACATCACAGTGGTTTTACTAGATGTCTTACACTTACAAGCAGCACTATTAAGCATAATATGCATGTGATAGATTGATAAGAAAAATGTAGTTTTAATTGCAAGATAGTAAGGAATATTATAAACAATTGTAAAACGAAATAAAAGAAAATGAATCCCCTGTGAAATAAAAAGTCTCGCAAAATAAAAAAACCCTCCTCTCATTGCTAATTATCTGGTTAATGCTGTCAGTGGAGAGGCCAAGGAAATGAAGAACAGAACTAACTTCTCAATCCACATGCTACCTCCAGGGCACGACAGAAACATGTTGGCAGAAGAGTGAGGAAACTTGCCCTAGTGCTCCTGGGCTATGCCTAGGGATGTCTTTTTTTCATGTGCAATAAATATACTAAAAATGGCATAAGAAGAAAAAATGATGAAACATCTTGACAGCCTCTTTTAAAGTTTGTCAAAGATTTAATAAACTACTAGAAGTGCAGCAAGCCTGTCAAGGTGTAGATGGCTCTGTGCCTGAAAACCCTTATACACTGTCCATTACCACAGCTAATCCAGCCTCAGGCTGGATTAATTTGTATGATGTTAAAAAGCCCTTCCAGCTATCCAAAAGTGTCAAAGTAGGCTAGCACAGACAGAATGCTTGGGAATACAGCCATAGCCATTGCACTGTGGGAATACAGCCAGGTGTCCACTGCCTTAACCCTACCAATTTGTCTACAGTATCAAGACTATACCCTGTCCTCCTGTGCAGACACGTAACAAGTCAAGTTAGAAAGAGCTATACTGATGCTGGAGAAAGAGACTTCCCCAGACTTTGAGCAGATCAAAGACCACCCTAAGGCTGAGAGTTTACACACCTATTATTGTTGATAGCAGAGATAGAATTCCTTTTGTTTCAGAAATAAAGATGGACGTTTTGAAGTCCAAAATGGGGCAAGTTTAATAGTTCCATGTAGGTCTATTTCTCCTTTTTCACCTTACAAGTGACAATAGGAAAAATATATATCAGAGTAACTTTTCATATTAAAATATTTGCATGAGCATCACAGTGGTATCATAAATAAAAAAATTCATTTGGTTTGGGTTTTTAAACTATCTTTACAAGTCTAAGGAGGGAAAACACATACTTAGTATAGAAGAACATGCCAACAGTGACACATCATCAAAAATTTTCCCTCACTGTTTGTTCAAAGAATAATTTTATAAAAACAAGACTTTCTGTTAAGACATAAAAAATACAGCAATGCATTTTTCTGACTAGCTTCTAGTATTGTTAATAGAAAATTTTTCAAAATACCAGGAAAAAAAAGATAGAAATTGGGAGATTTTTATATTACTTATTCCTCAGACTTCAGTGCCAAAATCACCTAACATTACAAATAGATATATTTTTAAATAGGAAATTCTAGGATTCTCATGTAATTTTTTTCATTGCAGCACTTGGAACCATGAGAATCATACTGTTAATATTAATGGAATTAGCAACTTAGTATTTATGTTTCAGGAAATAAAATGGAGTTGCTAAACTACTAATCTTTCTAACAATATCTGGAAGGCCCATTGCCAATACAGTAGTCCTTCCCAGTCTGAACAATTTTATAATGGAAATTTTATGCTAAACACTCTATCTTTCCTTGATTAGTTTCTACACTAGAGAATGACTTAGAAGTAACTAGGGGAATAAGCATCAACCCTGCTGCATGGTATGATTGTTTAGAAAGATGACTCTGTCTTTCCAAACTATATATTCTGAAGTTCAAATAGATTTATTGTTATTATTTGAAAATTCTATTTCAAACAGAGAACCATGCATTTTGTGTCCTATACCTATGTTACTTTTGAACTATGAAAATATGAAAGTTGATTTATAGATGACTGTCGAGCTAAGCGTGTTGGGATTTGTGGTGTCCTGAATTTGGCCAGTAGCTGAGTTACAACCCAGTTGCTCACTCACTCATCCCCAGCAGGGTATGAGAAAGAATGAGAAAGGCAAAAGTAAAACAAATTCATACTTCAAGATGAAAGCAATTCAGTAAGTATAGAAAACACTTACAAAACATTGATGCAAAGGCAAGCACCAAAAATATCACACCAACAGGCCAAAGCCCAGACAGTCTGTGTGCAATGGCTACATTGAAAGACTACTCCTCCCCATTTTTATTCTGAGCACATCATGTGGTATGAAACATCCCTGTAGCAAGTTCAAGTCAGCTGTCCTGGCTGTGTTCATTGCCAGTGCCTTGCACACCTCCAGCCTACTTGCCTGCAGGCCCTGACGCTGTTGCACAAGAATTGTTTTGCAAAAACTAAAAGATCAGTGTACTGGTCACTTGTTTAGTCACACCTTTAAAACACAGTGACATATGCACTGCTATGAAGAAAAGTAACTTCTTCCCCACCAGAATAAGTACTCAGAAAAAGGAAACATTTCAGGCACTGAAAGGTTTCCCATTACAGACACCAAGCACACATGCACACTGCCAAATCCAGAAGAGGGGAGAGAGAAATGGTCCTATTCTGCAGTTCATAGTATGACATGCCTACATAGAGCTTTAAAAGATGCAAGAGAAATAGTTATTTCTCAATACTTATTTGGACAAAAAAATAAATATCTGCCAAGTGCAAGAAAAACCCAACTGAATGGATATACACACAAAAAGATGCAAGAGGTACTAAAGAAGGAAGGTTAATAAAGGAAAGAAAAGTATGAACAAGGTTTCCAAAAGTTTTAACGCAAGGATAAACTGTGCCAAATAACCATATGTCAGTCTCAGCTTTTATTTGATCCCTTAGTTTCATTCACTACCTGTCCCTAAAGAGTCCATTATTTTGGAAAACTGCAAATATTTTGCAACAGCATATGTATCATATAAAATGATTTTGAATAACTTGACTTGCCAAGACTTTTTCACTATTTGTGTGTACTACAACTCATTTGCAGAATAAATATCACTGAAGATGGCAGGGCCTGAATATTACTGGAGGGGTCAATGTGACCCAAAACAAACAATGAAAACCAAAATTGATATAGGGTGCATTACACTAGGTTTATAAAACTGGAGATAAACCATAACCATAAGATGAAAACAACATTGCTTATAAACATAATTGATTATTTAGTTTTTTGGACTAATATTTGACCCTTGGGATATACAGTCAATATCTTACTGGAAGAAAAGAGCACTATGCAGAGATAGCTTGGGGAGCTTTGTTTCTAGATCCATTGCCCAGTGCATCGGAGTTTAGTTTATCTAGTCTACCAGCGTGAGCCAGGACACTCAGAGTGTTAATAAGTAGAGAAAGAATTAGAGCTGCTTACTTTAAAGATAATACAGAACAGAAATGATGATGGTGGAATAAATAACAGAAAAGGAGTGTATTTCATCCAGAAATTAGCAAACATCAGTAATCATTATCAAAATCACATTTGAGTAACAGCAATGTAGATTATTTGTATGATATCAATAATTAAATGAGAACATTTATATAATCCAGCATTTGTGTTAGGGGGATAGAACTGTAGGACTTGGATGTTCCAAATAGCTTTTCTTGTACTTCTGATTATTAATATGATTTTCAAGAATGTCTTACTAAAGAAGTATAAACAAAACAGAAAATTCTGATTACTTATTAGATCATAAAAACAACAAAAACCCACCAGTATTTTAGGTTACATGTTTTGAGGAATGAACAAACCAGCTTCTGGCAAACTAATTCAGTGATATCCTAAAAATCAAAACCTGTTTTAATTTCTAAATAATTCTACTTTAACTTATCATGTAATGTAGAAAGATAAAAAAGGTAAAATTACTTATTTGAAGTGGTTCAGTGAAGTACAGAACTCACATTTCTGTCCATCCTCAGTTCTAGTAATGCAGTATATTCTGTTTTCTAATTATACTACATTAAGAGAATCAAGATCATGGTAGAAACAATCAGAGGATACAGTTTATCTCAAGAACAATTCTGAAATAGCTCAGCCTTTTGTAGAGGTTAGTGTAAAGCCAGATTGTAACTGATAAAGAGATCACATCAAGTAATGCAGGCTTAGATATAGAGTCCTTTGTCATAACTGTGCTCCATCTTCTGACCGTCTCGCCTCTGGTTCATTAGCCTTTTTGTTGTTCTCCCATCTCCAGTTGTAGAAGAGGGACTGTTCATACAGGTTACCAGTCATGCTTAAAGGTATATCTTTTCTTCTGTGTTTTGGTCACAGATGGTTTTGATGTCCTGTTTTAACTGAAGATGGGATGGAGGCTGTCTGATAACTTTTACCAGCTGAAGAGTAAGTACACTCAGCTACATTCTGATCTCACCATGTCACCCTTTGTAAGGTAGGAGAGGCAGAAGTGTACTAACAGGGTTCAGTCATATTTGCAGCATGAAAGTTACATGAGTCTGGTTCAGTATAAGCTGATACTACCTACGTAATTAAACCACAATATTATGCAGCTGACTACAGTATTTGTGTGCTTATGGTTCTCCTGTAAGTCTTGAAACCTGGGCACATTCTCTATTTGTTACAAGCTTTTCTGATCAGAAACAACGGTCTTGGATAGATAGACACTTGTTTTAAAAAGTCTTGGAAATTAGATAGCTGAGTTGTACTTCTGTTGACATTTATGGATTCTATGTGAGCATACAGGCACACAAAAATAGGGTCTCTGCTGAAGTTAGCTTTCCTATATACAGATATCCTTGATTAATAATGCTACTCATTATTATGTAATCAAAGAAATATGCAAACAATACAATATTCTGTTTGCTTTTGTCTGTCTACCTAAGCCAATGACTGACTTCAAAAATAGACCCCACACTACAGCAGTCTGCATAAATTTTACTCGCATCCATAATGCTAGCGCAGAAAAGAGGAGAAGGGAAAAGGGAAACTATATAAAAGAGGATAATCTCAACAATCAAAGCACAGGCGAATTGCCTGTCCTGAAACAACCAAGAAAAAGTGGAGAAACTGAATCCAAAAGTAGTGTGCTGTAGCCAGAGGTGTCAGAAATAATACTATTTGACTCAAGCTTGACAATTTAGTGTAGTGGTAACTCTCCTCTAAACTTTCCACCTTTGTACATTCCTCAGCGCAATCCTATTCTGTCTTCTTACAGAAACTGTATGTGCATTAGCATTTCTCTCTTTAGCTACTTTTACGGTTATGACTAATGGATCCTGTATTTTTCTCATTGTTCCACCTCTAATGATTTATGTCTCCCACCAAACCCAAAGTGTAAACAAGATGTGGCATTACTGCAGTGCAACCATGTCTAAATAGGAAAGACAACATTCTTCAGCCATCTCTTTCTACAGTATTGAAAGTTATATATGAAATAGTAATTGTTTACTACTTTCATATGAAAACAACAAATGATGAGATGGTATTTAATAAAATCCTTTGCAGCTGATAATTGAGTGAGAAATCAGTCACAACCTTTGCAAAATAATTTAAAATAAAGTTGTACATGTCATAAAGCATATAAGCATATTTCTGTCTCGTATAATTGGTAAGTAATACATCTACAAGCTTTCTCTAACTTTCCATAGAGAATAAAGAGGTAGATAAATTTTTTAAAAATAATCAAAATACAACCAAAGAGCAGTTGCAAGTTTGATCTTTCTCTATACCACAAAAGAGAAAAAGTGACTGAGAAGAAATTTTGTATCAGAACCACTCCACATTCCAGAATTATGCAGATGGAACACAGTGAGGATGGAAAATCAAATATTAACACAGAATAAAAGAATAGGGGTTGTAGTTAAGTGCTGCCTCACCCACAGCTATTGTAAGGTGGAGAACAAAGCCTAATTAAAGTAAATGAAAAACTGCTATGGCCCACACTGACTGCTCTTAAAGCAACTTTTCTCTGGTTCAAATGAAAATGAAGTGCCTTGTTATCCATATCAGCAGTTAACTTTGACACTATGCTTATGTACATGGTTTATTTAAGACAGAGAATGAAAAATCTTTTCATTTACCTTCCTGCACAAAGGAACTAGTACTCTTATTAGTCTTCATGACCTCTAAAAAAATAAAAATGTAAAAAATAAAAGCAAACTAAACCAAACCAAAACATATATATATTTTAAAAATAATAATAATAATTCTTTTTAACCCAGTTAAACAGTTTAGAGTTTGGTATGAGCTTGGATACTCTTCTTTCAGCTCCAATTACTGAGATTCATCTCTCCATTCTTTTTCACATCTTCCTCTAATTTTTTACATAGTTAAGTATTATTGCTTCTTGGATTTAAGTTGCTACTATTTTGTCACAACATCTGAATCTCCATAAAAATCTCACAAACATCAAAAATATGTGTCCAAGGGAAAAATTTTGGAAGAAATTAACTTTGTGCCAACACCCTCGAGTATTAACATGTAACTTTGGAAAAGAAGTCTGAGCAAGTCCTTCTGCCTTTCACTGCTTGCAGTTTCAAGGAGAATTAAGTTTTTCTGTATCATATTAACTACAGCTTCACTCATGATATCTGAATATACTTATGCTATTAATAACAGTCTGCATTTGCAAAGATAAGCTAAGTCTTTCTTTAGGCTCTGAAACACTTACCTGATCCTGCTACATTTTCCCTTGGTCCAAGTTCTTATGTAGACAACTTGTACTTTTTAGATTCTTGTTTCTAGTCTTATAGTCTTACGTAGTAGATGAGGAGAGGGAATACATGAGAGAAATAATCAGTCTTAGCTATCATCTTCATTAGCTTTTCTTGAAATTCCATAATCTTTTTTTTTTTTTCCCCATTTCATCTTTTCTTTTTAATAATAACAGTACAACAATTCTGATTTCCTGAAGTCCACTGTGACTCTCTGCAGAAATTTCTGTCTACCACTCTATTTATTACTATTCTTTCTTTTTCAGTCTTAAATGTCATCCACATGCTTTATTTCCTTGGGTAGAAGATTTCCAAAGATTTTTAGCCATTATATAAATACACATATATACTTATCCACTTTTCAAGACACATTATATTCCATTTACACAAGGAACCCAGAATCAGCAGAAATCAGACATAATTACATTCTCCACACTTTCCTAAAGAAAAACTCCTGCACCTATATCATCTCTATCAATTCAGTTACCATAGTAGAGTCTTAACATCAAATAAACACTTCTCAAAGACTTGAAGAACTGATGTTCCAGAGACAAGAAACCCATTTCCCAGTTGTTCCCAGGAATAGTGAAAAGGCAGAGATGGTGCATGCAATATTTGACAATAAAGGAGTAACTTAGTATCACAGTACAGTCTCATCCTGAGCTTTTTTAGTGACTCAGGCAGCACAACGTGTATTTCTGAAAGCAAAGAGGGTTTTGGAGTTAGTACTCGTTACGTGACTGTTATTCTGAGACTGGTAACAAGGATTACAGAGTCTGTGGAACAGGCACTGCACTCTTGTGCTCTGAACTAAAAGAACTTGTCATTGCTTTAGCTGTGTGATATTGTTTTTGACTAGGACAAGCAATTTACTTAGTGCCTCTGTTCGAAAGGCAGAACTGACTAATAGATTCACAGTACTCTATTTTGATACCAGCCAGGGGTAACTGAGACAAAAGTGTGATAAATTCCACAATTCCCAAAGTAAATACTTATTATAAGTACTGATGAGAAATATTATGGTATTATCACACACTCATTGACTTACGTCTATTCTAGCTGTTGTTGAAAATTCATCTATTGTAAAAGAGCAAAATAATTCTATTAGAAAATAGAACCGTAAGGAAACAATAAAACTGAGCTTTGTGATCTAACTCCTTTATGCAAGTCACACATTTTAGGATATGAGGATATTAGAATAAGCAACTCTGACTCCAAGAACCACATAGGATTCATGTAAGAGAGGTCTTCTATGATTTGACAGATGTGTGGGGGACTTTGCAAAAGCAGGAGAAATCTGCATAAGCAGGTGGTCCCCTTTGATCACAACTTTAAGTCCTAAGTATATGGTCAAGTTATACCACATCAGCTATTTGCAAAATTATTCCATTGAAAAATGGAAGTGCAAATTCAAAGAATGCCACCAATTACTGTCTTAGAAAACTATACTGAAAAGCAAGATTATGCAAAAACAGGCGCGTTTGTTTGCTTCTCTGATAATCCCACCAACCCTGAGGGGTCCCTAAATACAAAAAAAAAAAAACCTCTACCTGAATAAACCTGCTGTATCTTTGCTTCAGTTTCTAACGTAGTATCACCTATACTTTCCCTTCAACATGGCTTGCATCAAACAGAACATCTATGCGAGAAATATTTCATTAAAAGTATGATGATATTTTTTTTCTCTTCAACAGAATTGTTGAATTGTTGCGACTACCAACAGTGAATACATTTAACAGCATATATGAATATCTGTGATGTGGAGGCTTTTTTATGCTTCTAATGCAATCTGCCATTGATACACAAGTTTTGTTTTTAATCCCCTTATTTTCAGTGAGAGACATAATCAGATTTTTATAATCAATAACACAAATGTTATTTTAATGACTCCAGGGCAGGAGCCATGACTATGATTTTGTGACTATGTATTCTCCAGGATTCCTAACTGAATATGTTTACAAAAGTGATTTCTTTAGTTTTTCCATTAGCCTACACAATTCCCCTTCTGCAGAATGCTTCTATTTCTTTTCATGATAACACAAAAATAACATATAATGTGTGAGGCCAAACAATGAAATAGCGATCTAATAGGCTAAAGACCCTTTGATCAGGGTATTAAAGGTTATTCACAGAAAAAACTGTTGTGCTTCCAAAGTTTTATGTTAAAACTTAATATGCTTAAGACAATCAATCTCAGCTGCACTAGACCTTTTGATAATTTTGTTTCTATCATCAAACAAGCCTTATGGCATTGAATATAGTGGTAGTTCATAATGATGCACTTCGTATAGAAGCAGCTGTCTCCTCACCTGTTTCCCAGTCCATCCAGAGGCTTGGAGAAATTCTTCAATTTAGCAAGCAAACTTAAGTCATTATTAGAAATGACAGGGAAACCTGATGAAATTGTACTTTCAATTGGAAAACAAAATTGCAATCAGACCAACATGATTTCCTCATGGTCTGACCATGCTAATGCCAAGTCGAGACATGGGCAAATGTATTTAAAAGTCATAATGGAGTATTACCATGCAATCTCTTTTTACTGGCCCTTATTAATATAAAACTTCAATTTGCATGTAAATGTGGTCAACTTTCATATCATCAAAATACATGAGGCCTGGGAAAGTAATGAATTGAAGTTTGATGCAGCAATTACTGACGTTTATAAAGAATTTTAAAGAGGTCATTCTAGCCTTGGCTGAGAAAATGAGGAAATCAACAGGGAATATTGTCAATATAGCAACAGTGGGAGTTGGAGTCAGTCCCAGGTGTTAGAAGGCCAGATGATGATTAATAGAGAGGGAGTATGAAGCCTTTCACCCAGAAGGACTGGGCTGGACCTGGGGCTCAATAACAGAGCTCTCATGAAAAGGTTCTTGCTGGGTTCCCACTTTAGCTGCCTCGAAATGTGTTCCAGGGGGAATAAAGTAGCAAGTGTTTATGAGAGAGAGCAGTGCTGAAGGTTTAATTGGTCTCCACATCCTTTCAGCTCCCTTCAGTAGTTGATATGCAGTTTAACCTTTTTTTCCCCACCTCAGATACTCCAGTGCCACTGGGATTTTAATAAGGCACTAGCTTGATAGCTTGGAAAGACTTCTTTTCTAAATTGAGTTAAACTACTTTATTGTATAATAATGACCATTTATAAATCTCTTGATTTAAAAACAGCCCTAACAAACAAAAACCTAGAAAATATTATATTCCTGAAACATTTTTAAAATCTTAAAAATAGTGGAGTTGTTTTGGACTTTTTTTTTTTCCCTTTTGTTTCCTTTTCTCTGAAACATTTAATACAGAGGAAAATATTAAATGGGTAAAAATATCAATGCAGGAATAAGAGCTCTGCAATACTTTTCCACTTTTATAATGAAAATATATGAAAAGCATTGTAAAGAGTGGACACTGTAAAGAATTCAAAGCAGTGAGGAACTGGTTGTTGGTAGACAATGTGCTTAGCGATTGGAGTCCTGATTCTGCAACGTTGTGTACTTCAATATAATTGCTTATACAAGTCCGAAATATATGAAACATTTTCAAGAGGCTCATTTCCCAAACCAATAGTTCTACATGCATATGCAATAAATTGGTCAGTAATTACATAGAAAACTCAGTAAAGGAAAGAATCAGGCCCCACGTTTCTACTGCTCACTAAGACTGACACGTGTGTGGTGGTAGCAAACTGATTTTATTATTCTGTGGCTTAGTTTTCTCATCTACAGACAGAAATCTATACTTTTTTTTTTTTTTAATCTTCTTAAGATTGGGGATGAAGTTCAACTAATGAATGTTTTGTATGTGCTTTTATATCTTCAAATGGAAAGTAATAAAAATGTTTCTAATTTATTTGTGGGATTTTTTCTTTTTTTGTTTCATGTTCTCATTAAAAATAAGCCATATAGCTAGTAAACTGTTTCTTCTATGCAAATACTATCAAAGTCATTGGTAAGAATCAAATAAAAGTAAGTAATGGAGTAAAATCAATTTCTTCCACTCCTATTTTCTCCTTTTGTTTTCAAAACCCAATTTTCAGTTACGTTATTTCAAATAAGTCTCTAGTTTAGTTAAGCTTTTTAGGTTACATTAATTGAACTAAGATAAGCATTTACATTCAAGATGTCTTGGATGCTACAATATTTTTATACACTGAAAATAACCTCCAATGAACTTTAAGAAACAGTAAGCAAACAATCTGACCAACACTTTGAAATGCTGTTATGAGAATTACTTATTGCCATTTACATTTTCAGTAGTAATAAATTTTTCGTTCTGTAAACATTTGAAAACATTCACTGACAACTGAAATTCTCGAAGCAGAGAATCTCTTTCCCTATCACTTTGCAAGGCTTATAGACAGACATTTCACCCAAGGGATGGCATAGTAAATCAATGTTTATATTTCTACAACCCTTGAGACTCCTTGATCTAAACATTTGTAACTCATGCTAATCTGGATGGTGAGTGATAAAGGGGCACTTGCTATGACAGAAGGAAGGCTGAGAAACATTGAAGAAGCAACAGTTATAAGTTATATTCTCATTTCTCAATCAGTTTCCTGACGTATTTACAGGATCCAATATGTATGTGGGGAAAGGTGTGATTTTTAGTAGACCTGAAGACAAGAGTGAACACTGAAGAAAAAATAATAGCAAGAGTACACAGAAAGTAGTGCACTATCCTGAGGCTTAGCAGCAAGGATTTTTTTTACTATTTCATGAATGAAGGGTTTCTTTATGCTTGTAAAAGCATGAGCAAACATTATTAGTCTAGATAGATCTACATTGTGTGCTATTTTCTTCAGTTTTCAAAACTGAATTATAAAATCTTGGTGAACAAAACAAGAAAAGTTTGTTTGCTTGTTTGTTTGTTTTAAGGAAAATAGTACAGTTTTATAATCCTGTTTTAATTCTTGAAAAGCAAGTAGATGAGGCAATAAAGTGCATCAAAATCTGAGTCATCAAATCATATTAGACACATAATAAACTAGACTTACGAAAAAATAAGTTTTGAAAAGCTAGGGGAAAATTTGCTTTTAATCTGGCAAAATATCTCTGCAATATAATACAAATTAGGAAAAAATATAATTATTACTGTACATTTACATATATTTTTGAGAATTAAGTAACAGTATTATAGGGAAGTAATATCAGATATTAGAATACTACATTTACATAATTTTCTTTCCAAACAAATTCATAAATTCCACAGATAACAGAAGTAAATATATATATAAGAGAGAATTTAGGAAATATCTCGTAGGAATAAGACTCTATGGAAAGAACAACTTTTTGTACAAGCACTGATTCCACTTCAGAGGAAAAACTGCATTAAATCCACAGGAATAATTTGTAAAGGAGTCCTTAGCACTAACTGTTTCAGTCTACAAATCTGCTCTTAATAGTTCTCAGTAATTCTAGGCACTGTCAGAGATACCGGGTCATGTACTGAGCAAGAAAATGCTCTGTGTCACAGTTCCCGTTTCCCAACACAATCCTTGCCATCACTTCTGCTAGAGTACATCTATATCTCTAGTTGTAAATGTGTCACTAAGCACCAGAAATGCAAGAACCTTGGAGCCATAAAAGCCCAGGAGGAAATCCAGTGGGAAAAAGAACTCTAGTGGGAAGAAGCAGACAGAGATTTCTGGTCATTATTGATCTGATTATTTGTTCATTCATGTATGCAGTCAATAGACAGAAGTGGAAAAAAATCCAACTAACAGGGACCAGAAACACATGTATGATTTACTCATTACCCTGACCTTTATAAATGATCTCAACATAATCTGACTGAAGTGTGATTTGGTTATGACTAACCTTTCTGGCTTATTACGGATCTTAGGAAGAACTGAGGACCTCCCTTTCCTTGTCCATTCATCTTTACAATAACAATAACAATAGAGTTTAGATGACTGGGCTTGTTAAGCTTGGAGAAAGCTCTAGTGAGATCTTGTTGTGGCCTTCCATTACTTAAAGGCAACTTATAAACATAGGGGAAGCTGACTTTTTGTATGATCTGATAGTGATTAGAACAAGGGGAATCAATTTTAAACTAAAAGAGGGGAGATTTGGATTAGATATCAGGAGCAAATTCATTATTCAGAGAATAGTGAGGCACTGGAACAGCTGTGGGTGCCCCATCCCTGGCGGAGTTCAAGAGCACGCTGGATGGGGCCCTGGGCAGCCTGAGCTGGTGGGTGGCAACCCTGCTCATGCAGGGGGTTGGAACAATATGATCTTTAAAATTTCTTCCAAAACTTGCCATTCTATGATTCTATGATTACCTAGTGCTTGAAAATCACTTTGCAAAATGAGGATTGAAAACCCTGAGATTCAGACCCCAGAATATCTGGGATTCAGAAAACACAGGTCAAAAACAGTAGCAAAGCAAATGAAACAAAATAAAACAAAATCTTAAGAAGGGAATTGCCTCTTTATTTAAAATGTCAACACTTACACATGGGTAGATGATTTCTTGTAATCCAGTAGTAAAAAAATAGTCCAAATATTTGGAGTTGATGTATATTATTATTTCTCCAAAGTCCTAGAGGAATGTTCAAGAGATGAAGAGGGAAAGCAAAAACAATTATATTTCAGGCCCACCAGTAGATTATATGTTTGTCTCAAACCATATGCACCTTATCTTAATCAGTAATCCTAAGTGCCATCACAAGCAAAAAAGAAAAGAAAGAAAAAAAAAGGCTGAAGGGTATTAGAAGGAGGAATTTTGTTATACACACACACAAAAAGCAAAATTAGTATTGAGGAAGGATGTCTAGACAAGACTATCCTCAGGCAGATTTCTAAACCTAAAGTATATTTTACACTTTCTCTTTAAAGTTGTAGTAATTATTTCATTGCAAATTCCCTCGGTACTGCCTCTCATCTTCACAGCATTCCCTTACAAAGCAGGTAAACACACAAACACGTGAATTTCCTTCAGATTACACAGCACACTGACACTACTTCTTGGTCCTTTAAACTCACCCCGAACTGAACTCACTACCCAGGTTTCCTTTTCATTTTTCTGCACAAATTTGAAGAGTTATGTATACTATCAAAGTTATATGATATTTTTACACTTAGGAAAGACAATCTAAACAATCTAAATTTTTCACCCAGGCTCCTCCTGGAAAACCTTCTTTCCCAGTGTTCCTCTTAATCCTTAATCCACTGAGTTTTACACTTTCAGACCATCTACCTAACTTACTCTCAAGTTTTTTGCTGTTCTTGCATCTTCTAGTCTGCCCCTCCACTTTACCTCTCTACATGTACATTTTTTCTCCCTCTGTATTTATTTACTTCTTTGTTACACTCATAAATAGATGTTTCACATTCTCCTAGACCTTTCTCCTTTTTTTCCTAATAAGGCTGTTTTCGCAGCCTACCTTTTCTTATTTCTACAGCCCTTTTTTTCTGCCTCAGATGTCTATTCCTCTCCTCTTTTACCTTACCTTTCTCCCACATCTCCATGTTTAACTGTATACAAGTTTTTTCAGCTCATTTGCTGAACCAGCTGATTTCAAGGCTTAATTTCAGAATCCATGAAATATGCAACACAATGTGCAGAAGCAGTCCTTGTTGTCTCAAGATTTATTCTTTTCCCAAAATATACGGATGTACTTTAAGATAGTAAGATTTTTAAAAGAGAATCATTTATGCTATTTTACTGTAGAGCAAGACGTTATTAAAAAGACTGTTGATGTGCTTTCAGTACCCTTTATCCATATAGCTCAATATATTTTCTTTAGGAGCAGTGAACAGATCCTTGGAGAAGAATAAAGAGCGGAACAAGGGTACAGTACTTCCTGATCTGTCTTTTAGTGAGGGAACTATCCCAATAACAATTTCCCATTGGGTCAGTTGACTGAAGACTGACTTTGCATGTTTATACTGACCTTGAGACTATAAGGTTTATCTCTCTGCAATGAAGTTTTGTTTCAGGAAAGAATAATGAAAAAAAGCAACTGTCTGATTCCTAGCTGGGAGAAGTTATATTAAGATCTAGGAGGGCATGTAACAGTATAAATATAGAGGTTCAGCTGATTATCAGTAACAGAAAGCAAGCATCCCAGTGGTGCAACAGCAGGTTTTATTATGCCATTCATATATTTAAAGGTCACATTTTTCTCTGATCTGAACATGTCTTGGGCCTCACTGAGTGGATAGGCAGATCTTGGATCTCTGAAACCCAGGACCCAAGTACCAGACCTGTTGTTTGCAGCATTTGGTTCAGTGGCACTGCAAAACAGTGCTTCAAATTAAATGTGTCACTCTTTACTCAGCTTTAACTCATTCATTGCTGTTTTGGGTTACAATGCACTTAGATCTCTGGAGTTCTTCTATGACATGCACAGTATCTATGGGTGTGCATAGAAATTCTTAAATGTTTTGAGCTGCACCACATGCACTTTTCAATGTCTTTATGAAGCATCCCTACAAATCTAATAGATTCAGGAGCAACAAAGACATTCTACACAAGTAGTTAACCACAGTTCTTTTCTTTAGATGAGCTTAAATGATAGCACAAAATATTTTCAAATCAACTTCATAACTATCATAAACTTAACATTCTTTAGATATGGACAAATTCTGTCATTGTATAATTTAGAAATTTGTCAGCTAGTGTATGCAGGATGCATTTTTCTGCCTCTTCTCTCATTTGCTCTAAGCCTATTTGTTGTATAGTTGAAAGCTTTTGAATTCCTATTCATGGATGAGAGATCTAATTTAAGAGATGTTATATATTGATGTAATAGAAATACAGTTACAGAAAGGATATGTGATATACTGCAGCTGAATATATAGAATACCTAAACTACATAATTACAGCATAAATATATTCTAATAAAAGAATGGTTCCTTGTCCAGAAGAGCTTACTCTGTAAATAGAAGAAAAAAAAAGATAGTATTAAAAACAGATTGAATGCAAAGTAACACTGAACTAACAGCTTGAAAAGCAACAGTGGCAGTACCTCAGCTTTTTTAGCACTGAAGTTTTCATAGGAAGCACAAGTGAAAAGGGAAAAGATATAAAGGACAATGATATTTTTCTATCTTTTCTTTTTTTTCCCACAAAGTGCAGATTAGTCTATCAGGCCAAAGTAATATACGTTACAGTTTTTTCTAGTTCCAGACTATTTGTGGGGTTTACTCTGATTGCTGAAATATTCAGTGGTATGTTCTCATTTCTCAGCCTTTACTAGCAAATCTGTTTCTCCAGTAGCAGATTATAGATTTGCTTTCAACTAGCTTGATAATCTGATTGCCATTACTATGTCATGATTTATCAAGCTGTTAATTTGTGAACCACTGATCATGACCACATACATTTTGAACTACTGTGAAAATTTATGTCTTTACATTTCATTTGGCCTTGACACTGTCCATTAATAGTTTGGTCTCCTTCCTTGACTCTTTCTGAAAGAGAAAGTTTGTGTTAACAATAATCTGTGACAGTTTTATTCTGACAAAAACATTAATGATATTTGGATTAATCAACCGTGGTTAGTATGGGCAAGAAGTTAACCATAAAATATTTGTATTTTTTACCTTTGCACTTACCTAAGTTACTCCTTACAAGTCACTGCCTATTCTGCATTTATTGCTTTTGGCCTAACACTGGACACATGGTCCCTACTGAACATGAAGCTCTGTTCCATCCCAATGAGATCCATGGGAATTCTCTAATAAGAAAAATTATCCATTAGCTTACTGGTACAGAAGGGAATACCTCTAGATGAAGGAGAAATGCTACTTTCCTTGAGATGGACTGTCAATTAAATCTCCAGTGAATTTCATAGCTTTCTTCCAGATTTTTGCTAGTTCTGTTATATTCTTATAACTAAAAAGGTCTTACACATTGCAGGATGTTACTAAGTTTCTTTAGGCAGCAAGTACTATATAGAAAAGCCAGGAAAATTGGTAATGAATGAGCACATATGATTATAATTGAGTTATCAGATTGATGATGAAGATAATTTTGTAGTTATTCTTCCATTCAAAAAATGATCAAATGCTAAGGGAAGGAGGGGAAAATAAGAAAAAATAGCAAGAAAAAAAACAAACAAACACATTTCTGTCTGCTAAAGTATTCGTTGACAGACTTGTTAAATGCGGTCTGATTGATTCTTGAGTTTCTACAGGGATTATGATTTGTACCCACAATATACAAAAGTATGCAAACCATCTGATTTTTTCTGCAGATTTTTTTTCTTTTTATTGGTTTCATAACTAAACACTGGACACTGAACTAAATAACTAGTTATAAACAACAGCTCTCTGAAGCCTAATGTTTCTTATTGAAAGCTATACTGGGAGTTATTCAAAGGTTTTCCATTTTGTGGACTCAAGCTTAAATGGAGATATAAGTATATATAGCCTGCTCATGGTGATGAGTTTCTGAGTATCCAGTTTTCTGCTTGTATGTGGTATGTTAGGTTTTGCTTGAAGGAACATGGGTGTGTAGCAGAGGATGAGAATAAAAGAGAAGCAGAACAAGAAACATGAAACAGTTGTACATGCTGGTGACTCTGGTAGGAACAGAGTCCCTACTTCCAGCAGAAGACAAATCCATAGTGAGTGTGAGAAATGATGGAAAATTCTCAGACTTTTATAATTGTACTATCAATTGCAGTGGGATCAGTGAGAGACTGGGAACACAGTGACAGTTACTGGACTGGAAATAAGAAGGGAATAAAAGATTGAACATTGCAGGAGGGGGAATATTTTCACATATTTTCTTTCAGTTATTCTGCTTACTCCACAGAGTAGTTCCAGAAAGGCTGGAATACTTTAACTCTCTACTCTGGTCAACCAGAAATCAGCAGGAGTAGGTAGACTATTAGATACCATTGTTTTGAAGATTCTTTGAGGATGACAAGTGCAAACCAACCATGCGTTCATTTAGAGCAGTTTATCTGATTCCTTGTGTAGTACTTCTAGCTTTACTGGTTTCACAGTCATGCAGCATCACTAGAATATTCTGTAACATTAAAAAATGGAAAACTTGATAACACTGATAAGTAAAACATGTATTAGTTGAGAATTGTATTGAACTCCACACAAAAATAAATAAGTAAAGGAATTCTGTACTGATTGCATTATTCCTTTTCATATTTAATTCAACAAAACCACACTGTTTTAGAATCCACTTCTTACAGATATGTCAATGTCTTCAGAATTCAGAACTACTTTGTAACATAAACCAGAGAGCATTGCTATAGAATTGAATTAGTATGCTGCCAGGTAGTAATGCTTTTGTGGATAAAATAGTTTTATATTATTCTTTTGTGCCAACAAAAAAGGCATCAAAATTATAAAAGAAATTTTACTATAATATTAATGAATTCTGTTGAATTTCACATTTTCATTACAGTTTTTCTAAGGATGAAATCTACTTTCTAGTTTTGCAAATATTTTTTGTGTTTGGCATACTTGTCACAGCCATCTTATCCCCAGCTCTGGATTAAGAACCTTTATTTCCTAATGTAAGATTTTACTTTCTCACACAGCCATAAAGTTCGACCAATTACCCCCTCCCCTATCATTCTTTTTTCTTTCTCTTGCTTTAATAAATCTTAATTTATTTGCATTATTTTCATTTTCTTCCCCTTTCTGTTTTTCTCTACAATGAGTTCTAGCTTTCCCTCCTTCTTCTGTTTTGCCATGCATTTCCTAATCTCATCTCTCTTTCTCATCCTTTTGAATTAGAGAGAAATTTGTTGACCACAGCAATTCTCTAGAAACAACAGGCAAAAAAAAAAAAAAAGAAAAAAGGATGTTTACCCAGAAGTGTTTACATTTGCATTAGTTTAACCCATCAAAGATCTATGGGGCTGATATCCATACAGTAAAGAGAAAAAAACTTTTGCACCTCTGAAACTTGGGAAGCTGGTGGACGTAGTTCCAAACCTTATTTCAGAGAAATGTATAAAAATGAATTCAGAATATTTGATAACTGTAACTATACACATTTAAAAAATATTTTTACACTGAGACTTTGACACTGTAAAAATTGTTTTTACATTGAAAACCACACTCTTTACATTTGCCTCCAGTGGTACAGTCCATTTAAGATAAGTGATTATTTTCTATAATGTAAAGAAATTATTTAGAAAGGAACCAACTAAATCATCACCAAGAGAGGGCGAAATGCTTAAAGAAAATGTTGCCATGTAAGCCTTCCTTATTCACTCTTTGTGAATTAACTACACTTGATATTGCTAAAGTTTAGTTACTGTTTCTATATATAACTGTCACTTTGATTAGCACTACGTTCAATGCTTTGCAATGTCATTCTGCCTAGAGACAAATATATATGAGTTTATAAACAGGTAATCCTGTTTTGTTATGATTTAGTTTTTGTTTGTAAGAAACTCACCTTGCAACACTGATGACATCAAGAGGAATTACTGTAGAATTCAAAGGCTCTGCATATGTGTTGACAGATTCAGCAGTGCATATTGTTTAATTTTTAATCTGATAAGGTATGCAAGGCTAATGCAGTTTGTTTTTAAAGTCCTCAGTACTCATTTCATGTACTGAAAATTTGGAATCAAGATTAGGTTACAAAACAGGAAAATAAATATAAGCATGAAATCTGGGAGAAAAGAAACCATGCCACATGTGCTGTAGTTTCACATAACACTACAGCAGAAATGTTGTAATCTCCAGCTATAACTACGTTTGAACTGATGTTCTATCAGCAGCAGTTAACTTCCCATGATGAATACCCATTAATAGATTTGGGGGAGAAAAAAAATGAAGAAAAGAAAAAGAAGTTTTTCAGAAGTCAAAGGTATAAACAATTTAAGATACCAAAATCTTTTGCATTTTTGTGACTGACTCCACAGAAGAATTCTTAAGTATTCAGAAGTATTCTTAATCTTTATGCATACATACATACAAACATGCAGGAAAGATGAGGGAGAAGTCATGTTTCTGATCCTCAATATTTAGTCATTCACTTTGTGGAGAACTAGATAAAGATTTTTGCCTGCCTCCTTTTTGATGAGTCAACAAACATGCTCAATTAGTTTCTTTCTACTCTCATCACATTCAAGGGTAAGTTACATTTACAGCATTGGTCTGTCATTCCATTGGTGCATCTGAAGTTATTTTAGAGATGTCAAAAAATAGCAGGCCCAGCAATTTCTGTTCTTCCAAATTTTTCCCACACTTGTCCCAGAAGTACTACATACATGCTGAATGCTTGTCTCATCCTCTGTCTGACAGAAAACCATTTGCTGTAGAGTCTTTCTATTCACACTCTTCTGTTGCTGACAGAAATTTGTGATGAGTTCAATGAGAGAGCTTAGAGTTCCTACATCTGGATGCCTAGAACTGGTCAGCTCAGATGGTGTCAAAATTTTTGAGAAGCTGAACATCTGATCCATGTATGATTGTACTACCCTCCTTTTATCAAAAACATTACAGATGGTTGTGATTAGTCATATGTGCCTTTCTTCTCTATGAATCCGCCCTTTAACTTCATGGGATCTTTCATCATATAGACAAGGACTTTGTTCTTAGGCGGAATCTGGAAGATGTTATGATTGTAACAACACTTTTCTATGCTGTCTTTTCTTTGCTGAGGGCAAAAAGATTACCTTTGTCCAGTTATTTTTCTGGCTATCCTGACATCAGTACAAATTTCTTTTTCCAATTGCTTTTATCATTTCTTATAATACATTAGCTACTGTTGATCCTTTAAGAATGAGCACATAGTTACTCTTACCCAAATAAAAGTTTATCATTTAATAAAATAAAATAAAATAATATCATCATATCATATCATAAAAGGTCTTTTTGTCATCCTATTTGGAGAATAGCTCTGAGGAAGCATGTGGACTTATGGATTCAGCAAGATGTTTAATACTAGTACCTTTAAAGTCAGAGCACAGCTAATGCCTATAACTTGTCTCAACTTTGCAACTTAGCAGGTTCACCATATTTACACAAAAAGAGGGTGGATAGGTACATGCAATTACGTCAAAAGTTTTTACATCATTAATTCTGAACCCATTCTATTTATTGGAGATCATGATCATATAATTCCAGTAGGCAGGAGAGAAAGATAACTCTTCAAAGTGGCCAAATAAGAGAAAGGTTCATGCAGATATTCTTTTAAATATATATATGTAGATTTGATTACGTTTCAGACTGATGTTGTTATGTCAATGTGAGACATTGTTATGTCCCTTTAGTATACCTGCATTATCTGCTATTATTCATAATTTCTGATTCCTGATTTAAGTAATCCAGCTAATTGGCTTGACAATATATGCACAGTTTGACTGATGGTCCATCAGTAAATGAAAAACTACACCTAGCAACAATAAAAATTTTAAATCATCAAACCTAAATAAGATGAGAAAAGGATGAGGTAAAAAATAAAATAAAATAAAATAAAATTATTTGTTGCACAGGTAGCCCAATTATATTTGCAGTTAATCTTATAACACAACCAAAACATCATAGATTACAGATTTACACATATAAGTAGGGGGAAAAAAAAAGAAAAAAAAAAAAAAAAAAGAAGAAGATTGGCTGTGAGCTGAAATCAGAAATGATTTAAATTTGAATTGGAAATTTGACAACAAATTTTAACATAGAATAACCCATAGAATAATGCAGGGGAATAAAACAGGAATCCCCAGTGAAATCAGCCGCTGATGCTGTCCTTTCTTTCTCTCCCCCTCGTATTTTGCTACCTGCACACCAAAGTCTAGGTAGCATGCCTTGCATTAACTCCAGTAGTGAATGATCCACCCAGCTTTGGGCCTTCAGTGTAGATATTTTTTATATAAACATGATTGTTTGGGTTGTTTGGTCTGTAATATAGTGGCAATACTTTAAGATCCAGATTATTCCAAGAGGAAGAAAAGAAAATCAAAAAAATTACTACATATTAATTAAGGCCAAAGATGAAATTTAAGTGGTATGTTATTATTTTGTTAAAATAAAATCACAAGAACAGCAGTCAGAGGCTGTATCCCTACGAGTTCTTTCTGCTTGTTTGTATGTTTTCTCAGAAGGAATGAGAGAATCCATGAGTGAAAATAGAAGAAGATTGTAAAATACGTATTGGGAAACCACTTTAAAGAGGTGTATATATATTTTTTTTCATGGATTCTCCTAATATTAATCAATATGTTGGAGCACTTCAGGCTACACAACTAGCCTGTGAAATACAGAAATATTACTGTTCAATCTATAAGTAGAATGAAATTATTAAACTAAGAGAATATCTTTTAATCTATGTCAAAACACAGCTTAGAATTGTTATGGATCAGCAAATATCTAGCAAATGATTTACTTTTTCAGTTGTGACAAGATGTGATAAATATATTTACACTGAGTTTTTCATTTTTCACTAGTCTACTTAAGCTTCAGAACATACCAAATATTCCTTCTATGCAATTGGTTCTTCAAAAAATGTTTTCCGGACACTTAGAGCATTCCATATTGCATAACATATGAACAAAGCATCAACACATCTCCTAAGGCTTTGGAAAATATATCATTCTGGATTTGCTTCTACAGTTGCTCAGGAGACATTTCAGGCAAAACTATAAGGGAATGTTTTATGAATTAAAGTGAATAAGTCTTTGCTCAACAGAAATACTTTCATAAATAAGAAATGAAAAAGTATAGACTTTTTTAATATGCTCTTTCCCACTCTTTATGATCATATAATTAAAATATAATTGTTTTCATAATGTGATTATTATCTTTTCTTCAAAATCATACCTATATTCATTTTTGGCTTTCTAAAATCAATCCAATTACATAGTGTATTCTTTCATAACGTTTTTGAAAAACATTGGATTATTTTGCACTGAGATCTCCGTAATCACATAATTTTCTCATTCTTTCGTTACTTAATGGTGTGTGTGTAACTCTTGGCAATCATCCCAAAAATTGGATCTTCATATTGTCCAGAGTATTTCTAGAGGTGATCACAATTAACCATTATTTACTTATTTTTCACAAAATCTTTTGTCTTACTCTTTTATGATATTAAAATATTTTCTAGTTACCATATTTAATTTGACAAAAAATAAATCTGACATCCAATTTATTTTATTATTTCTTTTACCCTATTTCCCTTTAAACTGAATTATTTGAAGCTGATATTTTTGTATAAGCAGAATGTGGTTGTATGATGTGATAAATAAGTTATTACTGATGTGCTAATCGTTGTGAACTGTAAAAGACACTTAAACTGGGTGGCAGAAATATCCTTTATGATGTTTCTGTTTTTCCCTGGACTTGAGGGTGTATCTTGTTCTTTGGTTGGATTGCAAGGGAGATCTACTGAACAGAATCAAAGATTGCACAGACACTTGTTTTAAATATTTTGAGCTCTATATTAAACAGAAACTTGTGATGCTGCTCTCCATCACTCCACCAGAACCCACCTAACAAAACCTGAAACTCCTTATTTCAGGGACAGAATATATATATTCTTTTTCAGTATTACTGCAGCAAAACTAATAGGATTGAAATGTTATTGTACAATTCCTTTAATTGTTAATATATTTTAAATGTTCTCACTCTTCTGCTAGTCCCTATATCAGTTATGCTTTCTTTATTAACTTTTTGACTCTTATTTTCTATTTTCTGTATACTGCATAGTAAGTTGCAAGCTCTGATATATTATAGGAGAGTTAGGAGGAAAGATGTAGACTAGTTTCATATTAATGCCCTCTCACTAATTCCATGTTGGTGCTTAGATCCAGTTGTCATCCCCTGAATCGTATTTTGAGGGACAAGCAGAGGCAGAACTAAAATTTCTATTGCAGATGTTGTGGAGACAATATCCGAAAGTGTTAATAATAATAGACTAAGTCGTTATATGTGTGTGTGTATATATATGTATATATATATATATATATATATACACACATATATATATTTCTAAAATAGAGAAAGCATACAAAAACTTTCCACATTTAAAATAAAAGAAAAAATAATAAACTTTCTTGTCACTCAAAGAAATATAAAACACCAAAAAAAAAATCAGGAGCACTGTGGCAAGATATTCCTTACATCAGCCGCTAAACTTTGCTTTATGTGGGCAACATAGTGTTAAAATCATCTCTTCACACTTGCTGCAAAAGTAAGAATTGGTTTCAGTTATTTAAGTTCAAATAGCTGTATTACTTTCTTGGAATAGAGATGGAGGATGTCAAAGGGCATTCCTAAAGCTCAAAAAAAGCATTAATATCACCTCCAATATTCTTGCACACAGATTTAAACTCTTCTTTTGAAATCTTTGTGGCAGCCAGAAAACTTGGTCTTGGAACCATTCTTGCTCACACCCTGGAGGGTGAAGAGAGGATCATTACATATATTTCTAGTCTGCTGACTTAAGTGGAATGAAATTATCTAGTCTTTAAAGCAATAGAAGCACCATTTACAGTCAGGGCCCTGCGGCAGTATGACCCTTCTTTCTCTAAGCTGTAGTTGTTGGCAATGCCAGTATGACACCCACAGCTTAGACTCCACCTTCTCTCCTCATTACAAATGACCTTCTTTGTAGTCCTGGACCCTCCGTGTTTTTGACAGTTGCCACACAGTGCAAGAAGGAAAAATCACCATGTCTGTGGAAGGTGTATTCAAAAAGCATCCCTGTGTGTCAGTCAGAGACTAAAGAAGCCATTTCTTGTCCCGTATCCAACTCATATACAATGTACTGAACAGCTTCCCACAAGGATTTTCTGTTTAAGATATTAGGAAATGTTAAGGAAAGATTAAAAGTGAAGCAGTGAGATTAGCAAGCTATTTTCTTTCAACTTAAAAATGTATTTCTGTGAAAATGCTCACTTTAGCTGTTGTTCAGTCATTAGTCTCTCTGCTGTACAAATGCAGATGAAACTTTTCTTTCATCATTTCAGTTAAAGTTCAAGTACATAAACAGGGCAGCAAGAGAACTCTGTCTCTTCTAAAGACTGGCTACAAGGCTATGCCTCCAGGGCTTTTAGTCTCATTCCTTTTATACATAGAAAAATCAGATAATTCACCAATCCCTAAAAAAATTCCTTGATCTTAGGGACTCACCCTTATCTAATAAGAATTTATCCGGAATAGCCTGGTGGCATCTATTAAAATAGACTCAAGGCTTTGGCTTTTAAAAACTGATTTAGTCTGGCATTTTTATAATTGCTAGTGGCTTCAAGGTGTTCTTTTTTGTTTGCCAAGCAAACACCCTGATCTGATCTGGTCGTCTACAGCATCAATTTCATTTAACTTCAGTGGCAAATTTAGACCTTCCTGATTTTCAATTTCAGTTTTGCACTGGATATTTTCAAATGTTAAAAAAAAAAAACTGACAAAACTTTTGATTTTTTTTTTCCAATTACCAATTATAATACTGTGAAAATGAGCTTTCCAAAAATGACATTATACAATACGCTGAGGATCTTATAGCCCAGGTCTTTGTAGCCTAGGTCTTTAAGAAATAACTTCCTTGAAATCTCTGAATCTGTATCCCTAAGACTAAAGCTATAGAACTACGTTTTGGTATTCTCTACGAAGAACTGTATGGGACGCATATGAATTGAGCAAAGCCAGTTTCCAACAGCTGAATATCTGCTTACATGTATTTTATTAATATTTGGTTTCCAAGGACGTATATTCTTGACAGTATGCAATATAAAAACCCGTATTTCTGAGTACTTCCACCATTTATGTCCTCCTCCAACTACTGATATTTGCTAGTGGTTAGAGGGAGAAATCTGGGTTTAAGACATCAGTTTGCTGTTCTTTGCCATCTACCTTGAGATACACATCAGAAAGCAACAATCATTTCCATTGCTGTTTTGTAGTTTCAGAAGAATAGTTCTTTTAAGGCTTTGTATGAAAAAAAAAATTTATGTTACAGTGTGCTTCAAGTTGCAAAAAGTGCTTGAGAGCAATTATCTTGACGTATTAGACTGGCAGAATCTCAGGCTTTCAAAGCAAGATGCAGAAGTAAACAAGTCCTGCAAAAGGTGCAGAGGTGTAGCTTAAATATTATACATCTATTTGTATTCTCAAGAACCTTTTTTTGCCATATGTATAAGATATCACTGTGAAATTTCCTTTAATGCTGAATTGATACTATTGAGTACCTTGCTTTACAGTTCCAAAGTTAAATCTCCAAGTACTGTACTAATAATATACCTCTAGACCCATATCCTCCAACTGCTTTAAACCATTCTCTACAATTAATGATTTCTGTTAAAAAGCCTAAAATCTCTAAAGTGATACCTTCTCTCAGAGCATGCATAAGGGTTGAGGGAATCTCGAATATTTAATGTCAGAAAGAAGAACTAATTACAGGAAGAGAGTGAGCTCTCTGAGTAACTTATACACAGAAAAAAAAAAGATTTTGAAATTTTCCCAGGTTTTTAATAGTGCTGCTCTGACTTGTAGACAGAATTAAAAATTCTAACCTCTTTAATCACAAAATGCAATAGTTATCTTTAGAAGATGAGCCTGAAGTAATAGGACCACTTAATGTAGGAAATGCTGCTGTTTTTCATTCTCTGGAATCTCCTGGTTTACAGCTGATGAGGGTGGGGAAGGTAGCCTATACAGCAATGGTACACAAGGAAAGTGATGTGTTTGCTAAGCTGATCAATACCATGATTAACTTGACTAAGCAAAAGACTGATCAATCTTATACTGATCAATCTAGCAAACATATTAGTGTCCCTATGTAGTGTGTCTACACTGTGTCTATTAGTGTTTTATGAGGATATACATGCATCAAGTTATTCAAATGAACTTGCAACAGATGCATACTCTTTGTCCAGAACCAAAGCAGAGATAAATTGATCACAGACACTTGCACAGAAGGCAGAAAACTGGCATAAGATTTATACTTTCAAAAAAGAAGATGATTTAAATATAGAATGAAAAATAAATCTTCCCTTATCATGAATTTCTATACAGAGTCCCTGTGACAGATAGCTGTACTTCCTAATGCAATTCAGGTCTTGTTTTGGCTTTTTTGAAAGAACATAATGTCTTAGTTCAGTGAAGACATACCAAATAGTTCTGTAATGTCCTCTGAACTTTGAAACATGCCAGATAGATATTTTCTTCCTCCAATGGCAGCATGGTCTTTAAAGCCATACTTTAAAAACCGATGCAGGCTATGGATTAAAAAAATAAAAATAAAAATAATAAAAAATATCTGGGATTGTATAAATGAGTTGCTGTTATCCAGATGGATTCAAATATAATCAATCAACTCTTGTTAAGGTCAGATGTCTGTGAAGATTCATTTTATTAAAGCAGCTTGAGCATTTGTTGGTTTGTTCCTAAAAAATATAAATATTCCAGATGATGCTTTTCAGGGCTTGAAATTTAAGACATTGTAGAATTGTTTATGTGTAGATACATATTTCCATAACTGAAAAAATTTATGATTTTAGATATGCCATCTACCTTGCTGATTATCACTCTTTTCTCGTTATCTCACTCTGCCTTGTCTTTTGGTTTGTCTGTCTCTTTCTGCACAAATTCAGTCTTTCATGGAACACTTCTGATATCAGTAAAATTAAATAGTGATGTTTTACTTCATTTTCTTGTTCATAGAAAACTTTAAGCAACTCAGAATGATGCTCCCTTTGATAGTTCTGGGTTCTTCACTTCTTTCCAACGCATCATATATTAGGTTCAGGACTTTTTGGAAAGATGTATAGACAATGCAGATTAATTCTCATTGAGAGCTTGGCTATGTCAGTAGATGTCACACTCCTCTGAATATCTGACATCAGGGTAGGACAAAATTAACAAAATTGCAACAAAATTAAAATTATTAGCAGGAACATTTAGATCCCACTCACATGGTATCAGAAAATCTGTAGTAACTTCACTGATTCTAATCCAAAAGAAAAATGCATTTATACAAATTGAGAGCAAAGGCTTCTAGCAACAGGTAGACCATGAAGTAAGTGTGCAGTACCTGTGATATAACAAGAACCTGTAAAGTTCTTATAGCTGAAAATGAAGAACGGTGGTGACAAGAATACACGCTCAAGCTGAGCAGCAGACACAGTAGTCCTGCGTATCACCTGCCACTCACTCTTATTGGACAAATGAACAAAGAATGCTCTGAAAGTAATGCCTCCTATGTTATTATGTTGGCCTACAGTATCAGAGATGGATATTGGTGGTACTGCAGTAGAGGCTGAACCTTCCCACTAACTTTCCATTACATTTTGTCGCTGTGGAAGAGATGGCAATAGAGGGGCAGTCTGACAAAATGGCATCTGACATGGAATTGCAGATGAAGGAACTGTGTGGCATTGAATTCCTCCGTGTGGAAAAAAAATGTATCTATTGACATTCACTGGCACTTGCTAAGTGTTTATGGAGACCAAGCAGTGGATATGAGCACAGTGAGTCAGTGGTGTGTTTCAGCAGTGGCAACAGTGACAGTGGGTCACCTGCTCTAGTGCAGAGTTAACAAGCACAGCATGCAAGCTCCTGTTCATCACTGGTGAAAATGCATAGCTAATAGTGGTCATTATGTTGGAAAATAGTGTTTTGTAGCTGAGAATATTCTCTATTGAATAGTGCTATTGTGCTCTTTGTATCAGTTGTAGTTCCCATGGAAATAAATAGGAGGCATTACATTCAAAGCCACTTACCTATATTAACACTAGGCTGAACTCAAGCACGGTCCTTTCCTCTGGGTTCTTCTGTAAGAGACTAGTGATATGATTACAGTCACTGTGATTGAGTGATTCTCAATAGAGGGGGAAGGTACAAAGACCTTCAGACACATGTCTTTTCTTGCTTCTACAATATTGCACCATTGTATATGAAAACCAAGTTTATTGTTTTCAAAAGAGTTTCCTTCTTTTTTGCTATCAGAGTCCTGTGTTTAAATTTCCACATCTGAGAATTACAGAATCACAGCATGGCTGAGGTTGGAAGGCAACTTGGAAGTCATCTGGTCCAACTTACCTGCTGATGCAGAACAACCTAGAGGTGGTTTAAAGACAGCAATTCTTTTATCTCTTTATGTTTCTATTATAGATTTATGTTAACTCCCTTTGCATATTTGAAATGCTTTCTTTCTGGTAAAGAAATGTATTGATCTAAAGCCTAGAATTTCAATACTTTATATGAGGAATGCAGGAAGTTAAATTGTGAAGGCTTTCTTCTCAGTTCCACTGTCACTCACACATGTTATTTACATTTACATGTGTCGTGAACAGCCCATCCACATTTCCATTATTTCTTTCCAGCTGGTACTTTATTTCAACTTCTTTAAAGTCAGAGTGTGGTAAACTTGCCATCCATCATTGTCTAAGCGCTCTTAATTTGGCTACAGGGAGTGTGAAAGTGGGTTAGAATGCTGCACTAAGTCACAAATATAGGATCAGACAAGCCTTTGGTAAGGCCTCTGAAATCTGCTAGCTTCAGTCTGAATGAGCTTGGGTGAAAATTACTGATGCTCAGTTTGCACCTTTTAAGACCTCTGCATTTCACATTGCATTCTGAACTAAAGTGAAACCAAAAATTCAATTGAAATGCTTTGAATGCCTGAAAGAGTTTCCATATTGTTAGGCAACACTCTCTCACGTCTCTCAACCTAAGATTAGGTAAAAGTCACTGACAAATGCAGCAGCACAACTTTAAAAATTCTATGATTCTTCAGACCTGAAAAGACAGAAATGGGAAATCTGCCTGGACACAAAGAGCTTCTTTACCCAAGAAGAATCAGAGGAAGGATCACACCCATCCAGTACATATGTGGTGCCAGACCCTCAGCTATACAGCATACATGCTGAATATACTTGCTGAAGACTTTAGCAAAGAATACTTTAAAAGACAGTCTATTCCTCCTGGATTTTACTCATGCAAAATTGCAAGGATCAGCTGAGAGACTTATTGTGACCCTTTCTGCCAGGAAGTGAGTGAGAGTGCTTTTTTGACCACAAAGAGCACAGGTTAAAGAAATCCAACTCAGATTTGAATACTTGAAGTCTGCTCTAATTGAAAACTGCCCTATCCCTCTCACAGATGTTTACTGTATGCTTATTCTTCTTCCTGCAAATGCACATGGTGCTGGAAAGACACGTAAAGTTTCCCAGATGGGTGATGTTAATTTGGGAGCATTTATCTGTTCCTTTCCTTTCATTTTTTTCTTTTTTTTTTCTCATGTAGCGTCTGCCTTTTTGACTTTATTTTTACTTGAATAATTAACAACATTTCTTGTCATCTTTCCATTCAAAATATGGTCCATTCAAAATATGATTGTGCTATCTTATATATATTTCCAGGCAAATATTGGCTTCTAGTCTGGAGCTCCTGAATAGTGTCACTTTTCCTCATGATGTAACTGACATGATTTCTAGTTCTTGAAAGTTTTCAGTAGGCATGTATGCATGAATGGATAAAAACAGAGCCAGATTCAATCTGCCCATTCTCAGTCTGCCCAGACAAAAGTTAGCTCTAGTCCAGAACAGAGGTATGAGCACAAGGCCGTCTAATCCATATGCTTCATCTTTCTGCAGAGTGTATTAACGTAGACCCAGTGACACATGAAAACATGTGTCATACTAAATTCAGTGGGTGGATTCAGGTTGATTCATTAAAATACTAAAAGTTTTGTGCAAGGTTTGACCCAGATTTAATTGTTTAGTTATTTTTATAGGTCCCCTCCTTCCTTCATTCAGGATTTTTTTTTTTTTCCTTTCTCTTTTTGCTTTATTGAGATTCATTTTGGAGTTGACCTGGAAAAAGACAACAGAATAGCAAGAACTGGTACTATATTACATTGCTAAGCACCGTCACTTAATGAGTCAAAAATAATTGTAAAAAGCTCACTCCAACACAACCACACTTTGATATTAATACTAAATTTCAGACTATCTGGATATTATTTCTGCTAATCTGACTTTTTTTAAAAGGCTATGGATACTTTAATGCAAACACCACAGCATGAGTTAAGCCCCAGTGTCAACTGAGCATCAAAAAAATTCCATAAAATGTTGTGAAAAGTTTTCCAGAAAATTAGGAATGATAATTGAATTTAAAAACGAAATTAAAAAAATCAGAGGTTCTCGCATGTTTCTTTTTCAGTTTCTTTAGACTTAATCAGCATATCCTACACTACATTATTAAAGCCATGAGTGGACTTAATGACACACAAATAAATTCCAGTCTTAGTATCACAGCAATTCCAATAGACTGATGCTTCTACGTCTTTCTAAGATTTTTATGCAATATTCTCCTCACTTTCTATTGAAGAATATTGATATCCATAAACTAAGACTCAAAAGAAATATTGTTCTGCCTAAGAATGTAGTTTGTAGCACTTCTATTTCCTGGACTAGTAAAATCCTTATTACACACATTCTTCTCTTAATAACCAGGGTGTAACAAACTAAAGATATAATCATCATAACAGTGATAAAACTCTATACAAGCATAAACAATACCAAACATTTTCAATCATATTAATAGTTGTTTCTCACAGTTTCTCACAGTTATTACCCCAGTCTCCTGCCACAGAAAGCATTTTTATTTTTATGCTCTACACATACTTTTCCTTTTAAACAGAGTACTGGACTTTATAATTGCCCCTTATTCATCAGCTTCATAGACACAATTCAACATCATACACTTGTTTTAGACTCAAGTGACTATCACTTTACCCCATCTGAACTGGTCCTAACAGTTTATATTTCTCATCCAGTATCATTCCTATTATGGTCTGGATAGTCACTTTTGTTCAAGCAGAGATACGACATACCAGCAAAAGGAATTCTCAGAAGGTAAAGATAAATTGTGACATATTCTGTAGCAATCAAACACAACAAACCTAAGAAATCACAAGTGGATATTCTCCTACTGTTACACAACATTTTTATCTTGTCTATCTAAATTTTGGTAACATAATTTCTTGTTACAAGTTAATCTATGAGTATATTTGATAACTGGAAACAACTTTCTGAGATTAATCTGTTTCAGGACAAGGATTTAACTCATATACAAATGTGAATACAAATCACATTGCACTGGTTAATTGCTACATTTCCTTAAGTAATCCCAGTATATGGAGGATCAAAAAGGCTGGCACAATATTTGCAAGAATTTACAACAATCATTTGTTTGGTATTATTTACATCAGTGTGTAGAAGCCAAAGCAAACTGTTTAGTATATTATACTACCCTACTAATTCATTATTCCAAAAATGACTGCTTACTCACCCTACCATTATTCTAGTTAAAAATTAGCTTGTAAAAAGTCTGTATAATCTCATGTTTTGTTCCTGAGGATTATTTATACTCCTTGTTTGATCATTCATTAATATAAAAACTATCTCTTTTAGCTTTTTCTGATACTCCGCTTTCCAGCATGTTGTGTTGTTCTTTAAATAGTAACTTCAGTTACATGTCATTGGACATCATGGTTTCTGACTACACACAAACCAAACCATTCCATTTCCTCTTGGCTACTTTTTGCTTCCATACTAAATAGCAGAAAGAAAAAAAACAACAATATTAAAAAGATAAATGTAAAATTCATTCTAATTGCCTTACATTCTTCTCCCTCCTTTTTACACTTTAAAAAGCTTCCAAGTGCTATTCATTCATGTAGTAAACAATAGTAGTAAACAATATACTCCAAGTAAACATTTACTGTCTAAGGAGATGAAGGAAAAAAAGGCTCCATTTTGCTTCTGAAAAAGACAGAGATATTATATCACATAGCAAAGATTCTTTAGAAAACCCAGTTTTCGAAAACTGTATCCAAAATTACAAGGGCTGCTCTGAAAGTAATGCCTCCTATTATACTCCCCCACAACATCAGAGGCAGATGTTGGTATGGCAGTAAGATCTTCCCACCAGTATTCCATTACATTTTGTTGCCATGTGACAGATTGCTGCAGACAGGTGGATAGACAAATTGGTGTCTGACATGGAAGTGCAGATGAACCAAAAGTGTGGCACTGAATTTTTCCATGTGGAAAAAATTGTACCCATTGACATCCATTGACACTTGCTGAGATCAACTAGTGGATGTGAGCATAGTGAGTCAGTGGGTACTCCGCTTCAGCAGTGGCAACATCAGAATGACAGACAAGCCACATTTTGACAGCCTTGCAGACTTTTACAAGTGCAACATGCAGGGTCTTGTTCATTGCTGGTGAAAATGTGTACTTAATGGTTGTGACTGTGTTGAAAAATAGTGTTTTGTACTTGAGAATTTTCTCTATCAAATAATATTGTTGTGCTTTTTGTATCTGTTGTAGTTTCCATCGAAACAAATAGGAAACATTACTCTTGGAGCCACCTATGTTTATCTAGATGAACACACACAATCATACACAGGCACCAGTTAATAGAAAGAACATGTTCAGGATGCATAATCTTAATTTAAAGTTACTAATTTCTCCGCTATAAGACAAAAGAATATTTGACTATCACAAAAAGCAATGGTTTGAAGTCATCATTTGTTTTTCCAATAACAGTAAAAATTGTACAAAGCTTGATAGGGTAGCACAGTAGTGGGAATCTACATTCAGAGTCATGCATATGCTAGTTTCACCATCACCATTTAGTTGAGGATTATTAATCACAATAAGAGAATTAATGAGTGTGCAGAGGGATTCCTTGTGTATCAGTGGGTAGAATTATGTGCTGAGTTGTGCCAGGCTGATAGTTCATACCACTGTGTTAAACTCTTCATGAAAATCGGTGCATATAGCACAGAAAGTAGTGCTAAGGAGTGGCACCAGAAACTTCAGGGATTTACTTAAAATTCAGTGTGCATATTCCTAACAACCCAGTACACGTCTTTAAAATTTCAGTGCACATCTGTGAATGAATGCATGTTTTTTAAGGCTCTGCTTCACATTGTCCTAAGGTTCTGCACAAATGGTATTAATGTTAATGAGATCTCTATAGTCCTACAAAAGAGGTCATTCAGTATTGCACTTCATGCAGCCATATCATTGGGTTTCAGGTTGTGCAGTGGTAAGCCCTAAGAGATTGCCATTGTAGAAAAAGAATTGTCTGAAACACAAAAGATCTGGAATTTGGTTAAAATAAAATTGCAGACAGTTCAGATGATTACTCAACATCTTTGCAAGTTAATTTTCTAGTTAATTTTTTATCTTTCCACCTTTTGAGATGATTCACTTTGCCAGACCTCCATGAAATTCTCATAATCCTGGACATGTCTCATTTTTCCAAGTTCAAATGAGACCCTGAAAGTAGTTGGCTATGGAGCTCATTTCCCTGTCTGTTAGTAATGAAAAACAGCTCAGTAAAGACAACTCTTCTTTTTTCAAAACAGGAATTCAAGAAAAATGAGCAACCGCCCCAGAAGTTTCCAAACTCAGCGCCTGGAAATAAGTAAAATGATAGAGGTCATTTCCTTGGCATGGACAAAATCAGACAATGCTATGTACAAATATACTGAAAATGATTGAAAATAAAATTGTGCTAAGACAACTGGATAAAAATAAACAAATAAACTGGGGGAGTGGGGGGGAGGAGGGGGGAAGAAAAGAGAAAAGAGAAAAGAGAAAAGAGAAAAAGAGAAAGAGGAAAGAGAAAGAGAAAGAGGAAAGAGAAAAGAGAGAAAAGAGAAAGAAGGAAAAGGAGAGGAAAGAGAAAAGAAAGAGAGAGAAGAGAAGAGAAGAGAAGAGAAGAGAAGAGAGAAAGAGAAGAGAAGAGAAGAAAGAGAAGAGAAGAGAAGAGAAGAGAAGAGAAGAGAAGAGAAGAGAGAGGAAGAGAAGAGAAGGGAAGGAAGGGAAGGGAAGGGAAGGGAAGGGAAGGGAAGGGAAGGGAAGGGAAGGGAAGGGAAGGGAAGGGAAGGGAAGGGAAGGGAAGGGAAGGGAAGGGAAGGGAAGGGAAGGGAAGGGAAGGGAAGGGAAGGGAAGGGAAGGGAAGGGAAGGGAAGGGAAGGGAAGGGAAGGGAAGGGAAGGGAAGGGAAGGGAAGGGAAGGGAAGGGAAGGGAAGGGAAGGGAAGGGAAGGGAAGGGAAGGGAAGGGAGGGAAGGGAAGGGAAGGGAAGGGAAGGGAAGGAAGGGAAGGGAAGGGAAGGGAAGGGAAGGGAAGGAAGGAAGGAAGGAAGGAAAGGAAAGGAAGGAAGGAAGGAAAGGAAAGGAAAGGAAAGAGGAAAGGAAAGGAAAGGAAAGGAAAGGAAAGGAAAGGAAAGGAAAGGAAAGGAAAGGAAAGGAAAGGAAAGGAAAGGAAAGGAAGGAAAGGAAAGGAAAGGAAAGGAAAGGAAAGGAAAGGAAAAGAAGCAGCTTTACTCTTCTTTTTTAATTTAATTTAATTCTTTTTAGCCTGAAATTCATACACATTAAGACCAGATCAAAACACAGCTGAGTAAAACCATCCAGTGGGAATGGTCCAAGCTTCAGACAAGATGCATTATGGGAGAAGGAAAGGGGAAATTGGAAAATGAGTCAAGGCTTCCTGCACAAGCACATCAATTTAGAACCATGAAAGTAAACTTTAAGAAGAAAATATTCTCCAAATTCAAATTCTGAATTAAAATTGACTGGATGGGGAAAAAAAATGGATTTGATCTGCCTAGCAGTGCCTAACATCCTTCTTACATCGTCATCTTACCTGCTGCCAAGAATAGCTATTTGCACAAGTTTTGCATTGCAGAATTGTCTACCTGCTAGTTTAGCAGACATATCTTAGAGGCTCATCTGAGCACCATGTTGCTGCGGTACCACATTTTATTTTGCTTGTGTTAAAAGATGACCTTTCAGGCCTCACACTAAGAGATCTACTTCTTCATTTTTAATTTATTTTCTTTTGCTATGAGTTCTTTTTGTTTCTTCTCTCAAGCTTTTGTAAGCAGGAAGTATACCACCTTTAACAGCTGCCTTTAGCAATGCAGTACATTCAGAGATTTATTATGATGGTTCATCATGATGATAAATTCTGTAAAATTATTTTGCTTTTGACTGTATACACAGTGTTTTGCTTTTCTGCCCATGACTTCCCTGAGGTCCTTCCCTCTGCTATCGCCTGTCCAGCAATCAGTATGCTGCAGCAGCGTGGAAAAAGGAAAAGCTATGTTACCGCCTGAACAGCCAAAGCCCTCACATGAATAAGGCACTTAAGATGAAGACTGTATAATTAAGTGCAGGCGTGCACTCAGGCCTCCCATCGCACCGAGACAGTTATTAAGGGGAGCGAAAGCTGCGATCATTACCCAGTAAAGAGTACGATGATTGGCTGCTCAGTGTCAGGCCTCCGGTGGCCAGCTTTGTCACACACGCGGAAAGGAGAGTTCACTTTCTGTCAAAACTGGCTTTGCCAAATGTTATCATTTTAAATGCCGTGAAAGAGAGGGAGCTGGGCCTAGGGGTATACACAGCCCCATATGCTGGTGACAGTGATACAAGTGTAATTCTAGACTATTAGAGTGACACATAAGATCATTTCTGCCCCAGAACATGAGACAGCTGAGGGGATTATGCAGGACAGGCTGTCACGCAATAAAATTTTCAGAAATCTGTTAACCCCAGCTCAGACCCAGTGAATATTTTATTGCTTAACACTGAGAAAAAGTATATTTATTAGCTATAGAAAGATATAGCCTAGAGGCTGGGCAGATGAAAGGTTACTGGAAAACGAACTCACTCGATATCCTACTGCAAAGAGTAGCAGCTTGATTGTGGAACTGAAGAGAAGGAAAAATACCCTCGCTGATCCACATTTGCATCAGAGATGGAAATCAGAGTTAAAGCACTCAGCACTGCAATTAAAAAGAATTCTATATGCTCTCACTGTAAAGAATGGTCTCTACAGGACATGGAGAATATCAAATGCAAACTGATGTTCAAAATTTCTTGAAGCCGATTAGGCTCGGGAATGCCTAGGCAAGATAGCATTCCCTAGGAAATGTGCATAAACTGGGGACTTAAAACATATTGCTTTCTGTTAGCTGAACTATATTCTTCCAGAAGAAAAAACTGACTTTTTTTTTTTTTTCCAGAGATCTAGTAATATTTCATTATAGAGAAATAACAGCTTTTTCTGTCTTACAAAGAGTGCGTGTTTGCCAAACCCTGATTAAAATTCATAGAAAGCAACACAAAGAATACACAAGGAGCCTGGCTATCAGGTTATTATCCAACCACTATATAATTTTTGTATTATCCATCCTCTACCTACACAAAGATATAAACATGCATGTGCACAATTAAATCTGCCACATAAAGCTCTTTGTTTCATTCAACGTATAAGTACTTTTCACTAAAATGAGATGTGTGAGGTTTGCAGTCAACAATTAAATGTTCTTTCTTAGAACATGCATAGCAACAGCAATTGTTAGAAAACTTCTTAATTAAGAGGGTGGAATATATAGGAAATAATTATAATGATGAAGTATTAGTATGTCTAATGGCTCTTTCTTGAAGGAAAAAAAAAGTAACACTAGGCTTCCATACAAGATTTCAGAAATCATTCAAGAAAAGATATTGCTACATGTATTATTAATATTCGTATTAAAAGCATTCCAAAGTTAGTCTACACAGTTTAATTTAGGTGCCTATGATTACAAGAGACAGCATTTGTCCAACAATGTCACAAAGGTCAGCAGAAAAAAAATAACATGATATGCTTTTTGAAAACTCCCAGCATCTGAATGCTGTGTCCAGGGTGTAAGAGGAGCCATGGGGGTGCACTTGGAGAACAAAAGCAACCCTTCTGCTAATTGACTGAAAAATTAGCCAGGTCCCCCTGTGGGAAGCACACAAGACAGCAGCAGATGGAGATAGCTTGGACACTGCAGCAAAAAAAGCTCCTCAAAACCTGCTGTGAATCTGACTGCAATTATGGGTCACAACACTTTTCTTGTTTAACAGAACACAAGCAAGACAAACAGAGTATGTAAAAGCTGGAAAGGTCATAAACTGACTGTAAATCTATTATTTTAGGCAAGTTCCTAAAATGCTCTAAGATTTGTATTACTTAACAAGGTAACTTAAATAGCTCCTTGTCCCTAGTGTTGTGAAAAACAGTTCTGTGAATAATCTGATGTTTCATCTCTTACTTACTCTCTGTCCTTGTTTTGTTGTTTTGTTTTTTTTACAGGACAACATATATCATCACCAGAGTTATGGTAAATATAATTTTAATTCTGGTTTCATTGGTAGAGAGATGGCTGAAAGATAGACTGTTAAAAAATGTTAGAAAAGGTTTTTTGTCAGCTTATTGGAAACAGATGTATGAATGTTTAATTTCGATACCCAAGCCCTTTATCATTGTCATTTCAATCCTACCTCTAGTGTGGTTTCTTTTATTTCTAAAATTATCTAATGTAAGTTCTGTGATTAGTCTCTAGATAACAGTAAATAAATATAAGAATGAAAAATTCTGTTTATTACTGTCACGTTTAAACCGATTAAACTATTAATTGGATCTAAAATACTGAAACTTTTATTTTAATTGAAATTCTAAGAGCAGTTTCTAAAGTCATTGAAATAGGATACATTTATTTTTACAGTTTCATTTAAAGTGATTTTATTTTCTTGAAGCATTTTAAAGATCAGGTCGTCTATCTGTTTCTTATTTCATAAAGAGTATCATTATTATGCCCCAAAAAGACAACATTATGGATGATAGAAGATAGGAAGGGATAAACCATCCATAAAATCTAAACAGGAAGACATTCATAGTCAATCATTATGAATAATCGATGCAAAATAAATGCAATAATGAACGTGATAATGAATAAGCCCGTGTAAACATCTGGCTTAAAGTACATGGCAAAATGCTTTATTTTGTTTCATATTATTTTCCTTCACAGGAAAGTATCCTTCAACTTCCTTATATGATATTTTTATCCAAATTAATATGTAATTTCATTACCAACCTCTAATTTTTTATTCCCATTTTATTCCAAGATAAACTTTGGATAATATATTATTCATGTTTAAAATTAATTATTATAGTCTATGAGTGAACCTTGTGTCTGTGGAGTTTTGTTCCACTGTATTATTTGTTCCACCCAGGCTTAGCTCCAAACTTCTTTATTCTGCCTTGAAGACCAAAACCTGAGGATATGACCCTGCATAATTGTTGTTCCACTTTACACAGAAGTCATTTCTGTTGGCGACTTGTGTGGATAAACACAGGAAAACACACACAAATATAGGGCTAAACCCTCACTGGACTTAGCAAAACAGCCTTTATCTGCAAGTAGTTTCACTTCCTGGTTTTACACATGGGTTACTTCTCCAGGGTGTTGTAACATATATTACTTTATCTACATAATAACAGATATTTTCCATTTCACAGGTTTTTTTTAGCACCTCTTCAATAAACACTATGCTTTTTTACACTTTTTGCCTGAGTTTTTATTCTGCTTGTACTGAAATGATTGCTATTCTACACCATATCTCATGTGCAAGTATTTTATTTTGTACTATTAAATAGCAAAAATATTTAGCCAGTGCCCTATAAATTCCAAAAAGAGAAAAACTACATACTCTCCTATCTATATTCTGTCTCTGTACCTAGATAGATAGATGTACCTGAATAGAACATTTTTGCATGACTTCTGAAAATATTGTTATGCGTATGAAAATACAAGGTTGATATAGCTAAAAAATGATGTCCCGTATTAAGATGGAAAATAAAAAGAACTTGTGAAATATCTAGAAGACTGATCTACTTTGAGGGGTATCTCCAGTCTTCACTTTCTCTTGTGTAAAGATTTCAGTTTCTAGATACTCTGCTGACAAGTTAATGAGCATTCTGTGTAAATATCTGTAAGGCAGAAACTATACTGCTTAAATTTTATCATACAATTTGTTTCTATGAGGTGAGACCTCATTCCAGACTTCCAGTACTTGAGAGGATATTATAAACAGAATGGAGACTTTTTATATGGTCTAATAGTGATAGGACAAGAGGGGATGGCTTTAAACTAAAAGAGGGTAAAATTATGTTGGTTGTTAGGTGGAAATCCTTTACTCACAGAGTGGTGAGGCACTGGTACAAGATGCCCAGAGAAGCTGTGGTGCCCCATCCCTGGAGGCACTCAAGGCCAGGTTGGATGGGGCCCTGGGCAGCTGAGTTGATGGAGGGCAGCCCTGCCCATAACAGAGGGGCTGGAGCTAGACAGTCTTTAAGGTCTCTTCCAATCTAAGCCATTCTATGATTCTTTTGTGAATGGGATGTAACATTGCTATATACAGAACAAGTGATGAAGTTGTAAAATGAATATGGAACCACTCTTCAACATGCTAACTACAGGCTTCTCTTTCACAAGAATATTTCCATTTTGTTTTTCCATCTATAAAGGATGAGTACTGGCTGAGTGGAATCAGTGATACAATGAGAAAGTGCTTGAAAGAGAAATAATGATCAGTGTATGGAAAGCAAAGCATAAGGAATCATTGTAGTGCAGTGCCTGCACTGCCATGAAGAGCAGTCACTGCTATGTTGTGCTGCATTATGCAGCCACTGCTCCTTGTGTCAAGAAAAAAAAGCAGTAATGGATGGCCAAATTGTTACTAGATTGAACTATGCAGTTGTTTTGATTCTGATATTTTCTTGCTATTCTGCATCTGTCTCAGGTTTTACCATCCAGCTTCCATGGTAGAAACAGTTGCTTGCCATGCTCTCAGTGCATGCATTTGACATGTATGAATCTAACTCCTGTTCTTGTGTTATGTCATGCTCTCCAACCATTGCCAGGTAGGGTAGGACAGAACATGGTGCTTTACAATTGCTAATACAGACTCGACTTTGATCTGTCACACAAAATTGAGCGCACTTTGCTGTGGAAGATAACTGGACTGTTTCATTGCGTCATTCCTCCCACACTTTGTTGTGGAGTCTGTTTTTGCTGGGATGTAAAGATAACAGCATGCTGTAGCTATACCATTTGTCATCCACTACATGCACATGAATGAAATGTACATCATCACCAAAGAATGACAGGGACATGAAATATCATGAATGAAATAGGTCAAGTTTTTTCATCTAGAAGATACATTCCCCCCATGAATAAGTAGCATGAGATATAAAGAAAAATTCTTTGAAAAAGATATAGACATAGACAATCTTTCATCTTTAATGTCCTGCTTTTCCAAGTTCAAGCAGACTTGTTTAAAATAAATAACAAGGTGAATTCTCGATGCTGGTATCATGAGATACTAGCACTTTCCTTAAGGCTCAAAATATTTTGCAAACACCTATTTCTGAGTTTCTGACCTCATATACTAATCTTTTTCTCAAAACTTTCTATTCTGCTAAAAGCCTCTGATATACCAGTTAACTCTTGCCTTATCAACAACTGAGAAAAGTCTCTATAGAAGACTAATGATTGATATCAGTGAAGGCAGAAAGGATGAAATCACACTGAAGACTCTGTTTATAATGCAGAGGTTTTAGTCTTTGCTCAAGGGTTTTGCTTCCTACGTGCTCACCAGTTGAATAGAAGTGATGTTCCTTCATGAAAAAGGCAAGTCTACCAACAAAACAGCAAGAAGCTTATGAATAAACATCCTAAAGATTTTCAAGGACAGTTCTTTGCAATGAAAGACATGTTGGAGGTAGGAAACTCCTGTCCAGTTCTGAAGAGCTACAAAGTCTGTGTGAATCAAGAGGGATGATGTTGCCAGGCAGCCTTCTGGGAAGCATGTTGTCCTTCTCTCTTCTCTTACCACTACCTTTCCCCAGCAGCATCTTGGCTTCATGACCCTGCCACCAGGTTCTGAATGTGGCATTACAGCATTCTCTGTATTGGCAATCAATTTGCTATAACAGCACCACTCAGCACAGACTGATTAGAAAGGTTAGCCTGATGAAACGTCACACCAAAACCTAAGTGTTAATTATTCACTCTCCACTAACTCAGAGAATGTCTGTCAAGGCTTGTCTGAAAGATAAATTAAATTCATAAGTGCTCCTATTTGACACCCCTTCTGAAAGGATCCTAAGACTTTGGACTACTGCCTGTTAAATAAATAAATAAATAAATAAATAAAACGTATGTTATAACTATTTTTAAAGAAGGACATTTCTTCAGGCTCCTTATCATCTCTAATTCTTAAACAATTAAACAAACAAACAAAATATCTATCAGATAATAACTGGCATGTGAAGACAATTTGCAATTGGACTGACAAGACAACTGATCTTTGTCTGTGGATTCTTACCATGGTTCCATAATGTCAGTACTACAAAGTCTTTTTATGAGCGAACCTTAGTTTCGCCAGGAGCAACAGAGTATTTACATTCCCATGTAGTTTTGCGCTGTCCTGCTCATACATATAGCACAACAGTAAAATTTTGGACTATGGGTTTGAATTCTAGCAGTACTAAAGGCCATGGATCACAACAGAAACAATTAAGCCCTCCTTTTTCAGATATGTACATACCATTTGGAATCATAGAATCATCATAAATGCTGGAATAGACCACTAAGGTCATCTTGTCTAACCACTGACCCATCCCCACCATGACCACTAAACCATGTCCCTTAGTGCCACTCTACATGTTTCTTGAACATCTCCAGAAATAACGACTCCGCCATCCTGGGAGTTCATTGCTTTAAAAAAAAGAAAAAAAAGTCCCAAACAAAACAGGCAATACAGGGAATTCTGATCAGCCAAAGATTAACAGATGTAAGAAACCTTGAATTAGAGAAAATTTTTTTTTAAAAAAGCCAAAGAGAAAAAGAAATCCTCAAATTATAAAAATCAAGAAAGTAAAAACTCAGTTAGTGCAATGACATCATAAGTCATAACTCTTCTCAAACATCTTCAAAGATTTTAGTTGGTTATAATAAATGCTGTGTTGCAGGTGCTAGCAGAGCATACTTTCTCAAAAAAACTGCAACATAATCAAGTGAGAAAACAACTGAGTGTGCATATTTGCATGTTCTTATCAGCATTTTGGTCTCTACTCCCAATCAAAACCAGCCATTTAGAGGTCTACCCATTTCTAATGCACAAAATAATGTTAAAATATAACAAAGAGTTCCATCTTTATCTTTCTCTTGCACTTATTGTAGCACATGTGGCATATAACATCAATCTCAAACTCCCGTACTGTCAAAATAAAAGGGTATGATTTAAGTCTGAAGTGAAAGCCTTAGCTGATGCTCTTATTTTATTTTATTTTCCTTCCTTTAAATCCTATGGGCTTGGGTTAGGGACATACATATTTGTATTTTGCATGTTCATGTCCAGTGTATAAATAAATACCAATACATTGCAATATCAAGTAAATAAATGAAATGTACAAAGGCCAAAGTTACTAAAATGTAATACAACTCAATTGCATAAGTGCGGTATAACCTAACTCTGCATTTCTGACTGTCTAGTAGTTTCTCTTAGTAAGGCCAGGCTACATATTAGCCACATACTAATGTAGAGAAGGAAAAAAGCATCATATTTTTATGTTTTGAGCATTCTAATTCTCTGGGAACTAAGTTATCTGGTAGAAAACTGTACTAATTAGAAGCACCTGTAAGATTTCATAATTCAAACTATTTTGCTAAGCTATCTTTATATATATATATATGCGTATAAGTACATATATATATATGTCATAAAGCTAGCATAAGTTTGAACTTTCTCTGAGAATCAGATCTGTCACTCATATAAATTGCCCAGGCTCTGCTCACTGGAGACAGAAAACTTCAGCCCGTTCAGTCTCAGCACATCTCCCTGCTCAATAACTTAGTCTGTGCTGACAGATCGCAAGCAATTCCAAAAAATATTGTGCTTGGGTTACCACCAGTCCACTGCAGCAGAAGACATTTCTGAAAACCTTGTGGCCTTTACTGAAATAGTTGTATATAATTTTTGAAGGAACCACTAGCATATTTTCTGCACCCAAGCCTAGGTTTTCCTAACTATAGTACAAATAATATGAGGTCATGTACTAGGACGTCATTATAGTTTATCATATACTTTAATATGAAGACTAGAGGTACAGACTGGGAACTGTGTTATGGAAAGAATGTAGGACTCAATAATTAACAAACTGAACAGCAGTCCCCAGTAACATATTCATGGAAAGGGCCAGCTATGGTGAATTCAAGTTGTAGATACCAGGGAATACCACACAGAAGTAGAGGCGTCTATTTTGTTATTTTTATTCCCTATTGCATATTGCATACTTATACACTGAAAAGAGAACTACTCTTTCCATCTTTAACAGAATTCAGTCATTGTGCCAGTGACGGAAAAGGAAGTAGGTACAAACTGGAACACAAGAAGTTGCATCTGAATATGTGGAAAGCATTTTTTGCTGTAAGCATGATGAAGCACTAGCACAGGTTGCCCAGAGAGGTTGTGATGTCTCCGTTTTTGCAAACGTTCACAAGGTGTTTGGACATTGTGCTGGACAGCATGATCTAGGTGACCTTGCAGGAGCAGGAAAGCTGGACAAGATGACCTCCATAGGTCCCTTATAATCTCAGCCTTACTGTGATTCTGTGACTGCTTATCAAAAAAACAAGAGGGACACAGAAACAACAGATCTTTCAGCAAGTGACTTGGAAATCTCACCCAAAAACTATCTGTGACATCGTTTGATTAGACCATACTATCTTCATGAAGAAGGAGTATTTTTAGGGGCTTGGTTGGTACAAAAAGAATCAGTTGCTGAAACTGAAATCAAGCAAATTCTCTCTGTGTGTGTGACAATTATTCTTGTCATTTGTGAATTAGGAAAATGTAAATATCAAAGAAAATGCTTACCTCTTAAACAACTTGTAGAATCCAGGCATCTCCAGGAATCTAGTAGGTCTAGATGATCTAAAACTCCATTCCGTGAATCTGTATCAACATGGTATCTTTCAGTAGTAGAAGATATAGTTAGCTACAAACTGAAGGGCACAGGATGGACGTAGAGAGCAGAAAAGGTATTTTAGTGAAACTGAAAGATAAACTAAAACTGATCTTTTGGTTGTTGTTTCTGTTGTTATTGAACTTAGTTTTCTCATACTGTTCATGACCACAGGTCAGAAGCCAGAAAGTTCAAGGTTTGACTTTCAAATTCCTTTCCTCTTAAAAAGTTCAGCACTGGGTATTCATAAAGAAGATTCTGAAGCTAATCTTCAAAATCCCTTACTTAGTCATCAAAAAAGGACAATGTTTGCTACATTGCAGAGGACAAAGCCCTTCTTTCTGAAGTAAGGACAGCTGCATCTCATATGTGAGACAAGAATACGCTCCTGTTGAAAATATAGATTACAAAATGGTGTTAGGATAAGTAACAGTAGTATCCAGGAGTTAAGGGAAACCTTTTTCTGTTCAGGCTTTACAGAAGAAATAGACATGAATAGCTCAATTCTGATTCCACTAATATTATTTGAATTAAAAGGTACATAATGTAAAGTTAGTAAGATCAGTGTTTTATATTAACTTGTAAAGAACACAATTCCTTATGCTCCTAATTTTCATCATGGGTCAAACTGTGAGACTAAATTGTATATTTAAATATAAATATGCATCTTCTTGCACCTCTTCTCCAGCCACCCCACCCCCCTTCCCCAGTTTCATAGGAACAGCTTCCTTCCTAAAAAATCATAGCTTTTTCAAAGATCAACTAATGTTGCACTAGGTATGCAGGGTGGTGAGAAGTGATGCTTTTGTTTTTAAGAAGTAAAAAATGTATTTGGGTCATTTTTCCAGCCTTCCTGATTCAGAGTAAACAACATGGAAGTTATACTATTATTACTGCTAAATAGCTGGAAATTCAGTAGAGCATGTGATGAACAGACTGACAGGCGGAAGAACTCATTAACCCTCTTCCTATGTTCTACTTTTATCTGCTTTCATTATATATTTATATGTAGATTATGTACATAGATAGACATATACATTTTTAGTGCCTCAAGAAAAGTGTTTTCTCTGGTGATTCCAATATCTCCTCAGTGCATTCAAGAACTTGATTGTGCACAATAACACACTTATCATTTGTCCATGAGAGAAAGGTCTTGATGGATCACAGAAATGCATATTTGACTTGGGAGAGAAGTCTTTGATTTTTTTTTCCTGCGTATGGT
>NC_139406.1:36886416-37076416 GCF_905368555.1 Meleagris gallopavo
CCCTTTTTCATTTTTTGGGAGAATTGAAAGTGGGGAGAGAATTTCCAGGCTCACTGAACTTACTGCTCAGAACAAAATTTGTTCAAGTCCCTACGTTTGTAATTCTGGCAGCCTGTGATACATCAGTAATCTCTAATTCCCTTACTCCCTAGGAACTGTCATTATTTTATGTATTGACTAATACAGTTGTCTCAGGGTAAATTTCTCCTGAAATCGAAGTTTACTTCTTGCATTAGAAGTGAAGCCTACTCCCTTTTATAACTGACAGATTCTTTTTATAACTTTATTGGAGGTAGTCAAACTAGAAATGTCTGGGATTTTTGTTTGTTTAGTTTTATGATTTTGTTTTCAATAAGGTATTAACTGTACTTTAAACAGAGCAAATAGGAAGGTCAAATACCTATTTGTTGATTTCAAGATTTTTCTGGAAGATGAGACCTGAAGGTATCAGTAAGTAGAAAATTCAGAGTCTTTGTAAGAAGGAATGCCTTGAAAGCACCGATGCCAACAAAAGCTTCTGCTTTGCTTCCATGAAGATTTTATGTAGCCCCAACTACTGAATGCACAGAGTGTTTTATATGAATTTAAAGATATTCTAATAAACACTGTAAAACACAAAAAAGCAAACATAAGCATACGTGTATTATTGGTGGAAAAATTGAGACAATAATTTGGATTCAGATAGCAAATGGAGACAAATGTAAGATAGAAGTCATTGAGAGGTTTGTTTTTATTTATTAAGAATTTTCATTGTTATTAATTTATATGCCTCACTTTTTTTAGGTTCTGTTCTTCTTATACATGTTGAAATTTTACTTGAACTGAGTCTGAAACTGAGTGACATCTTTGCTGCTAGTGAACAGGTTGAAAATAGAAGACAAGATCCAATCAGATAGACTAATTAGGGTACCCAGTCAGGATGGAGTCTTGAATATTCACTGCACATTTTTTGGGAACACAGTACTGTGCAAATCTTTGCAGACTGATTGATAACATCTGCCAGCCAATCATCCTTAGTGATTGGTGAAAACAACTAAAACAATTAGACATCTAACATCTATAACAGTTTCAGGAACTGCTTAATTTAAAAAAAAAAAATAATCAACTCTTATAAATGATCTTGCAGCCACAACCATATAATGTCTTGATTGGAAGAGTGAACATCATAGCAGTATTTTGCATAATCATTTGCTTCTGTATTGCAAGGGGAAAATGCCTTTGGAGCTCAGATTGCAGAGGTTGAGCAATAACAGGGTATGGAAGAGGACAGCCACAAGAACAGAAGAAAAACACTTCTGCCAGAATGAAATATCTTCTGGGTGTTCTAGGTATAAAAAAAAATGTAAAGCAACACCAGTTTCGTAGGTGTGCTGCCAACTAGGAGGTTGTGTTTGTATGCTGCAGCCAGACAGAAAATGGGCTTTTGGAGGAAGCCATTTTACATGTGCGTCTTTGCTGCTCAAATTCTTCATTTCCAGCACCTGGGAAGGCAGAAGAGCATGTGCTATTTCTGAATTCAAATGCTGGTATTAGCAGTGTGTGGTGACATGGCAACCCACTAAACAGACAGCATCGTATTTTCTCATTACATCAGAAATTTATCTTCTGCCTACCTTCAGCCTTTTTGACACCAGTGTATAGGCCAAGCATGTAAGAAGAATGATCTCCAATCCTTTCACTAGTTTCAAAACAGCCCAGCTATGACTGTGGTCACTCTCTCCAGAGACAATTGAACACCTGATATATTTGTTTGTGTGGATGTGCATAGAAACTAAATAATAGGCTGGCAAGCTGGAGTGATTGGAAAGGTGTATTGGTTTTTCAGTTACAACTACTTGAAATTTGGGGGACAGATAGCTTTGGTTGAGATTTTGCCTTCAGACTGAGCGAACAAATCTAGTATCAGAAAATGTACAGGAGTACTCATCAAAAAATAATGGCTGATCACAGACATTGATTACAGACGTGCTGTGCAATGCATAACTTGTAGTTGTCCTACTCATTCAGCACTTGTTATCTGCTGTCATACTTTCTGCAAACAAAAGCTGGGCTCCATTCAACCATTCTGTTAACATTCTTTGCCTTCATTCCTCAATACTTGGTGGAAAGTAAATGGACATTCTGGTTTTTAACGATTCAGTGGACAGCTGGACTGCATGATCTTAGAAGTCTTTTCCAACCTTGGTGATTCTAAAATTTTATGCTTCTGTATGCTTTTAGCTCCTTGAAAGCAGCTTTTGCATTGTTCACTCTTGCTTTTTAAATCTTTCTCTCACTTAAATCCTATTTTTCTCTCCATTTGTTCTTATATTCCACATTCCTTCCAACCTTTTGAGTTTTTTATTATATACTTTTAGCTCACGTCTAGTTTTGACCTTCTTGTTGATTTCTTGGTATTTTATTTTGATTTCTGGATTATAACCAGTAATAATTATGGTCTCTAACTTGACTTCTCACTGTTGCTTTGGAAGCAGCTAAGCAATAGGCCAGTGAGAAGCTTATTTCCTATAATGTATATACTTCATGGTGTACTTGATAGAGAGTCCTTGATAGAACACTTTTACAGTAGGAGTAGCTTGTTAGTAACTAGACAACTGTGTTCTATGCATTGTAAACACTTCTGCTCACTGCCAAGTTTCAATTTGATTATAAAGAAATTAGAAAGAAATTTCCACCCAGGTCTAATAAGGCAATTATTCATCTCTTTAGGAGGCAAAAAAAAGATGGAAAAAAGAAAGTTATTAGAATAGCTGATACTTTTGACATTTTATGTGTTTATTTGCATATCTGCAAGGCTTGTGTGTAAAATAGACACCTGTTAAATATATGGTGTGACTGGTAGTAAAAGTGGATTCTTTTCACAGGTTTGTTCTTTACAATCAAGGAGACTGAAGAATTTTGCCATTTACATAACACAGCATAAATTATTTCACAGTAAATCTGCTTAGCAACTTTATTTATGGAAGAATGACGTGCATTTTCTATGACACCTAATACTTTGGGTTTTCATTTTGACAAAATTGTGGTTTTACTCTCCTCTCTCTCAGTTATTTGTATTTAAGATTCATTTAGCAGTTTGTCTAAAAGGTAAGTTCCAATTGAATTGTGTTATAGTATAGAATTTTGTGTTTAAAGCATTAATGTGTGGTATTTCCAGGCAATGTTTTTTATTTATCCTTTTCCTTTGCACTTTCAGATGCAATGTAACATGATAGTTGTCCTTTTTAAAAGTATTTAATTGCTGCTATAGTGAATTTGTCATGAAAAATTTTGGCTCCAGACACTCTTTTCTCTCCAGTTTAGACATGCAATCATGATTCCAGATCCCCTTTCCATTGGTGCATAATGGGTTTATTATTTGTATTATAGCAAGACTCAAAGTTCATATTTAGGGTTTAGTTGGGCTTAGCATGGAGAAAAAAGTGAAAAAGAAAAGCATTATTTCCTAATCTCCCTTGCTCCTGACCTGGGGAAATTATTTCCCTTTTATTCTTGTACTTCTTAGTTAATGCTGAACAAGGTGTTGTGCTTGAAATACTGCTTTGTGAACTTCCACCTAACGTCGAAGAACAAACTAACTCTAGTGACTGCTTTTCCAGCATTCTAAAGCTTCTCTTCTTCCTGTCCTCTTCATAGGTAACTGGCTGATGAATACATGCACAGCTGTGTGAATCTGGTTGGATGTTTACTTGTCTTTTCTTTCTATCTCTGTGCTTTTTGGCAAGTTTCTCTTTGTATTTGGGGTTAGTCACTGAAGAAGAAGTGAACGGTAGAGTTGTGGTGGTTGTGAGCTCATGTGCTTGAGAGCTCATGTGCTTGAGTGTTCTGTTGAACTTGGCTGGGTTATTTGCTCTTTTGACATCAGGTGGCCTTTCCAAGGCCTTATGGAGGTCTCTAGTCAGTTGCCAGCTCATCACTGGTACTTTATACACTTATCAGTACGGATGCCTTATCTTCTGGAGAACTGAAGGAACTGAGTTCTCTCTAAGAAGAGAAGATTTAGGAAGATTTTCCAAGTTGCTTGGAGCTCCAAGTGGAGGTCATAGTAGAAACACTGTGATGAGAAAATCCTCTGACCACTCTGGCATGGGATTCTTTCCTTCTACCTCATACAAGTCTTGTAGTCTTTCTATTTTCTTTTGTTTTCCTGTTTTTTAAAATACTTAAAATATTTACTGAGATAGACCCAATCTATCTGATATAGACTCACCCCCAGAGTCTTTTCTAAAAACAAAACAAAACAAACAAACAAACAAAAAAAAAAACATGACAGGGTGAATTAGTCAGTGCTATGTTCAGTACTACATTATTACACATAGCCAGATAATAAATTTAAAATCCAAACTGGTCCTTCTCACCTACAGCCAGCTGTAAGACTGCTTGATTTAGGCAGGTGTGACTGCACAGATGTATGCAGTTGAAGGCTGAGCTATTTTGCTGCACTTCTTAGCTAGTTTATATTGTGTAACTTCTGTGTTGCTGTGTGAATTTTAGTAAGGAACAATAAATCCCACTCAGAAAGTGTCTGCTATTGATGAATGTGTAAGGATGGATCCTGTATGGAGAACTCTCATTTCTGACTTGCATGGTTTGGGTAAACAGTTTATTCAGTATTGGTGCTTAGTAGGCGCAAGGGGAAAGCTCAAGATTTCTGTACTAGAACAATGTTTAATATTCTAGTCTTCATGTTCCAGTAATGTGGAGTGTAAGTTTACAGGGCAAGGAGAAATGCATTTTGCTGTTTCTACTGTCTGTTCTACAGATGAGAAATATTTTAAGGCCAAAGTATCTTTAAGAGATCCAGCAACTGACAGTACAACTGAAAGATTTGTTGCTTTGCAAATAAGGTGTTAGTCTAAATTTCAGAAGGATTCAATATAAGTTACAGTTCTAGCCCTTACTGTCTTTGTTAAGTTAGACACGTCACTTTAACATGTTAACCACCATGAAGACTCTTTTCTTCATGACAGCCTTGCATAGCTTGGAGCTGCTTCTTTATCACAATTAGTATTTGCTCCCCTTGTAGGAAGCAGTTCATAGGAAAGATAAATATCTTTCCTTTCTCCTAATTTACTGGCTTATACAAAACCCTGACTGGGAATTCAGTGATACAGGAGCAGGAAGACACATGCAATGTTAGTGACACATTTTCTGTAGAGACTGGAGACAATTTGCACAGAATATGAAAAAGACCATGAATGCCATACTGGCAAGACTCTACTGCAGGAGGTAATTTTGTGGTGTAAGCATCACATCTGAAGTATTTACTGTTCGTACGGACGCAAGTTATAATTTACTCAGAATTGGCTTAGACCTCTGTTCCCGAGGTGCAGTAAATGGCACATATGTTTTTTGCAGACTTTAAAGTATTTTTGGAAATGATATGGTTCTTGTGTTTAAAAGAGAAAGCCTGCAATGGACTGCACAGGATGTGTCAGACTTTTCATCTCCTCTGTTTCTTCTGTCAAGTAGAGTTGTCCCTGCCACATTCATGCATGTCATCTACTGCATCAGCTTGTGTGCAGCTCCTCACTTTTCTACTTTTCTGGACACAGTGAAGAGTGATTTGAAGTGAAAGCCACTATTGAAATAGAGAAAGTTGTAAGCATTGCTTGCATGAAGAACGTCTGGGGGGGGGAGTCAGAACCTTTTTCCTGTTTTCTGACATCTATCTACTTCAAAATGAGGGAGAGGGAAAAAACCTTCCAATTCATCTTAATAAGATGACCATAAATTGGCAAGTCTCTATTTTTATTACTCTGTCTACTCCAGCATCCTCAGATAGGAGCCAAATTGTTGGCACAGAAATACCCACTTTTCTTGGTCTTGTTCCACTCTGCTTCCAGTATTAGCTTGAGGACTGTACAGGATTAATCTAAAGTGGAAAAAAAAAAAGCATTAAGCAAAGCAATAAAGATAATTAATCTAAGTTTGAAAGAGCTGCTTTCCCTTTCATCTGCCATTCCTTTGCTACAACCGTGCAAACATTTTTCCCTACAGTGGGAGGTTGAGAGGTATTGTTTGCTTTACTGGAATATAGCTTTCCCCTACACACATCATCTTCTCTCCACTCTATTTGCCACAGTCTTAAGGGCTGTCATCAAGGACTGCCTTATATGTTACTGGAGTTCACTGTTGTTTCAGGCTAATCTGGGATATCAGCTAAAGACATCAAATCAACCATGTGCAGCTGTGCAGTAAGTCTGGGAGGATTCCACTCCATACTGAGTTCTTGAGCCCTTCTAATTTTTATCTTTCGGTCTTGTTTTGTTCATGACATATTTATGACCAGCAGGGTTGAGATGAAAAGTCTTTATGTACATGCATGCAAAAATCAGCACTATACTTTTTCCCTCTTTTAATGATATTTCATTCCAACAAGCTCTTTCTATCTAGCCAGGGCTCTGCTTAATTAGATATTTAAATGATTGGAGCAATGCTATTTCTTTAACTTCTAACTGCGACAAACACATACGAAACATACTGTTGGCGGCATTTAATCAACAGCAGTCAATTTATCATTTTCACAGTTTTAGTGAGTGGTTATGAATCACTAAAATCACAGGTATTGTAGATGCAGCGTTGTGGCACTATCATTAACAAATATACAGTGCGCAGAGGGATGACTTGGTAATTGAGTGGGACTAATAAGAATACATCATTTAGCTGTGTGTGACAAACTGTGCCTCAAAACACAAGCATGGAAAATTCACGTTTTGCTTAATAAATAAATTACACAGCCAATGTATTATACATAATTTGTGTCCTCATGGGTTTGAATGATATATAATGCATGGTCCAAGTCATTTATTTATTAAGACTAACTATATATATTGTAGGTGGGGAATTTTAAACTCTAGAGTAAGACCTGCAGAGGTAACTGTTACAACGGCTGAGTTTGATTGGGCAGCAAATGAGGCTGTGCATTTGGGGAGCTGTAGACATAGGCAAGTGTTTCTAACCTTACCAGCTCCAGTGTGTTTATAAACTTCACTTTTCTCCATTAATTTGAGGGAGAGGAGGTGTAAGGCTGATGTTTTTACTGGAGAGGTTGGTTGTGTGTTGTTTATTCAGAGAAGAAAAGCAACATTTCCTTATTAAAAAGAAAATGCTTATTGAAGCAAGGAACATTGCTGCATTGGGGTAATAATCAATGATTCTCTGTAATGTTTTGGAAGAAGAGGTTTTACACTTCTGAACTTCTAGGCCTGTTGACCAAGACAAAAAAAGATATAAAAAAAATAACTTCCCTCTCTTGAGCAACTTGGAGAAACAATGGCGGAATATTTGACCTACAGATGCTTTCAAAATCATTTTTAGAATGTGCCTTAATGTTTTTCAGGTAATATGCTCTGCAGCTTGTCTTTGGGATTTTGTTTCAAAATGTCCAGATTTACCTGAATTTTTTTTGGTGTCTATTGACTCTGATATCATTTCAGGACTTGTTTTCTTCTAGTAGGCTGACTATAGTACAATATCTTATAATATCTTTTTCCAATTTAAACATGTTCTAAAAATTAATACTTAAAATTTATATATTTTTTAATGTAGTCGCTGCTATCAGTTTCCAGTTAAAAGGGAAAAATAAGAACTAAATAAATAGCTCTTGCTAACTTGCCCTGAACAGCATTGAACAATCATTTCAGGTTTGCATTTGAATGTATTTATAGAGTCAACAATTTCTGCCAAGAGTTTCCTCTCAAACATTACCAATAGAATGCATAAATCTATATGCAAACAGGTTTTTACATGCAGATGAAAACGCTCCCTTTTCTGATATAGATGGAAAAGCTTGCTATGTTAAAAAGAACAAGCTGCGTGAAACCACTGAGAGTAACCTAGGTTAATTTGTGAGAGGGAAAAGCACAAACTTCGGGAATACTGTCAAGATGGATTTCTCAATGGTTAATTAAAAAAAAAAATATTCAAAATATTTTTATTCTCTTACCCTGCACCAAATCAGTGATTCTGTTATTTTTTTTGAGTATTTGTAGCTAATTTGAAACTTTGCCATGAATTACAGCTGCAGAAACCATAAGATCAGATTTTCCTTGGTATTGCAAAGGTGTCCAAATAAACAAACAGGTAGAATCAACTCGTTATTTGCATCCAGTTTGGACATAAATTTAATCCTTTCCAGAGGAAACTTGTGGATTTTCTTTGAGATTTACTCTACAGACAACCTTGAGCTATTGGAAATTTGCAGGCAGCAAACATGCAGAAGTTGATTGTTTCTGGCAAATCCTCTATTTCTAGGACATTTTAATGCTAATACTTTAAAGAGAACTGAAAAAAAATGGAAGTTAGGTAAAAGAAAAACAAAACTTTACAGAACCAAGCTGCCTTACTGGTCTCAGTTTCCCTCTTGTATGTTTAAAACAGTGGGTGTCTACATTTGCGCTACAACTGGTAGGCAACCTTCTGCAGAGTATTTAGCATCGTCTTGGATGGTTCTTGGTCAGCTGTTACTGAGGGACAAAACTGGTTGCATAATGCCTCATATAAAGAATCCTGGTAGGTAGCTGTCAGCTCTCCATCGCTCTTTTCATCCTTAAATAGTATCCTTGGAAGTTGTTCAGTGCAGGTTGTTTCTCCTTTCTGAAAAATTTATTTTTGGTCAGTAAACTGTAATTACTTTAGCTAAAGATTTTCACAGCTGAGGGGATCACAGAGAGATGATTACATCCTACTGGTTGCTCAAAGAGCACCACACAAGGGGAAATATCTTAATATCTATAAGAATTTCAGCCTCACATCAAAAATGAAACCAATGAGAAGCTTAAGTATATTGATCCATCGTCAAGTGTGACTAAATGGATAACATGAATTTCCTAACTTCCCAGAAAATAAGAGCACAAGGCCTTTGGGAATTTCACAGCCTGGTTGTGTACTGTATCAACCTACAGGTGTCATTGATTTGTTTCCTTGAAGAGGGTTGTACCTTTAAAGCCAGCTTTTTGTCTTTCCTTTTGGTGTGATCAAGGTGATCTTACAGTTCGTTCTGTAGATGATTTAACTTAAATTCAAATTGAAGCATGACTATACTTGTTAATAATTTAGTACAGTCTTTAGCTACTAACTTTACTTTAGCTGTTATTCTTTTAGCCTTTATGCATCTTTCTTTCTTTGCTAGAAAGCCACTAGAGCTGAAACTTCCAAATAAACACTACCAAATAGCGATTATCTTTCAATATTTCACTTCAGTTGGAAGAGCCAAAGTGTTAAATTTTTGTAGTTCCAAACCATATCAACAGGAACATGCTGATCCCTTACTGAAATGAGCCTGGTGGGACTGGATTCTGGGTCATGAAAACCCTGCATGCCTTGGCACAAAATATGGTCTGTGGGCAAACGACTGCAGTGATCCCAATTGTCTGTGAAAGTACTGAGTGACAGTGTAGCATGGCAGTAAACTTACTTCATCTTCTTTCCTGGTAATTTTTGGACAGCTTTCAACAGTGGAGTAGGCTGCATCTGTCTGCTGCCTCCCAGCTCCACTCAAAGAAAATAGCAAGACTCGGGGTAAGACATGAAATTAATTGCAATGCACCGTCCCCTCTTTTAATGCTTGTAACAAGCCAATGAGCACTGAAAGGACCCTTGGTATAATAATGTGTAAAAAAAAAAAAAAAAAATACTGATTAAGGCTGCTGGGTAATAAAATGTCCTTGGTATAATTTGAGTCATTTCTCTTTGTAGTTCTATTGTTAACCCTACAAAAGCCAGTGTCTGCCTTTCAGTACACTGCCCTGTTAGTCAAGCCTTCCTGATTCCCCAGAATTAAAGCTATGCTAACAGGACTGCAAGATAAAAATGCAGGCACAGGGATGGTTAGGCCCCTGTGGTCACTGAGATAAATTAAATAATTTAAATTGACCTAGGGGCCTGTGTGTAGAATAATCCTCCACTTAGATGACCCAGTGATTCTTAACACATTTCTAAGTCTGTATGCAGTCAATGTGAAAGTGTTAATGTTCCTGTATCACAGTACACTGATTACACTTATCTTTTTCATACCCAATAACCAGAGACAATGATTATATTATTCATAAGATATTTTTACCTGAAGTAATAAAGCATGCAGCTTTAGTTATTATTTCCTAATCTTTTTCTTTCTTTTTTTTTTTTTTTAACTGTACCTTTTTCTACAGCTCCAGGGATAACCCTACAATTTATATTAAAAAACATTCTTCCCTTGCACACCTTTCCTTTTTTTTTTTTTTTTTTTTTTTAAATCTCTGTCTGTGTAAAGCTGGTATAATTGTATTAGCAATGGCATGTTTATGTGAATATTCTTGTACTTTTTGGGGAATACTACCCCTGCAGGTCTGGCTGAAACATCTTTTCTTTTTAAGCTGAAAAATAAAATTGGAGAGGGTTAATGTGGAAGAAAGAGCTTATATCAGCACATCTTCCCTTACCTTAATCAGGTAATACGCAAGACAAAAATAGTCTGACATGTCCACAAACAGTTACTGTGCTGCCCAACATATGCTGCCCTAGTGTTCCAGATGGACTGAGAATCTGTGAAAGTCATGTTTCATGAGCATTCCCTTCAGGCTCCGGGGAACCTCCAGGACACAGCTGGAGATGTGTATGCACACACCAGTGCTGCAGTGTGGGGGTGTGTGTGTGTCTGTGTATGTGAGACAGAAAGAGCATAGATACTTGGTAAGAAACTAAATCAGTTCTAAATGATTATTGATACAACCTGAGGTGGTGGGGGGAAATCTTATTTTTGACTTTACGCAGCAAACAAACAAAAAAAATTCCAAGTGCAATTTCTTGAATTGATTTTCCCTCATGTTCCTGTATCTGGGAGTCTTTGTTTCATTTGTAGGGATGATTCCACATAGTATGCCATGGAAAGAAGGAACAAGCATACGGGCAAGTCATGCATGGGTCTAAACACTGCCCCAAATAATCAAACGGGAAAACAATTGCTCTCTCGTGCTACTTGTAATAAAAGCACTTGAGGCCCAAAAGCTGAAGGCAAGCTGAAAGCTCCAAGCCTTTCTGCAAGACCATCAGCAAAATTGGGGTTTACATTTAAATAATGACATCCTCGGGTTACTTTCTCCTGGTATTTTCAGTTGTGTTCTAATGTGCTAATTAGAAGATTTTTTTCTGGCCACAGATATTTGAATATAAGCTGTGGTTTATGAGGTTGCTAAGAGTTGTTTGTTTTGTTAAAATCAGTGTGTCCAAGGACATCTGCTCTTCACCCAGCCAGACTTTTTAATTTTGCTGGTTTTCTTCACCTTTCTCACGTGTGAGCACTTGGACTCTGTTTTTGCCTTCCAGCAAGTCAGAGGAAGGTGTACTCCTCCATTTGCATTCCTGTCCCAGCTATGTTGCATGGCAAAGGAAGTGAAACCCCAGTCTTCTCATAGATGGTCCTGCACATATGCATGGCAGCGTGAGGAGTGCTCAGTTGCTGCTGTACATAATGGTGTTTTTAAATATAGGTCTGAAGTTATAGGCAGAGAGCTGTCTGCAGGGGGCTATAGACATTGTAGGATGATGTCCAATTCTTTCAGTCTGGAGAACTTCATTGTGACCTTCCAATATTTAAAGGGAGATTATAAACAGGAAGGAAATCACTTTACACTGGTAGATAGTGATAGGATGAGGGAAAATGATTTTAAAGAGGAGGGGAGATTTAAATTTGATGTCAGGGGTAAGTTTTTCACTGGGGATGTGGTGATGTGCTGGGACAGGCTGCCCAGAGAGCTTGCGGATGCCCCATCCCTGGAGATGTTCAAGGCCAGATTGGATGGGATGGGGCCCTGGGCAGTCTGACCTAGTACGTAATATAGTGGCTGGCAACCCTGCCTGCGGCAGGAAGGTTGGAACTTGGTGATCCTTGAGGTCCTTTCCAACACAACCCATCCTGTGATTCTATGGTTCTTTCACTATACTTAAATTTGTGGTTATTTCCTATGATGTGTTCTTGTGCCGTGTAATTTTTGGGAAAATTGTGAACCTCACTGATGACCATGAAATTAAATTAAGCTTGAGCTAACTGAAATTTCATGGCCAGAAATAAGCCTTTTGTTGAAAAATTACCAGCCAACTACATTCTTAATGGGTACCACTATACTGAAAATAAATGCAGTTGCTGAGTGACTTGGTGGCAGCATTTACCATTCTATGTATAGTCAGGCCTTTTCAAATGACAATATTTAAACAGCTGATGTTAACCGAAAGGCAAAATGCAACAGCATACGTTCTCTGTCTTATGCAGATAATCAGTGATGTTTGCAAGGTTACACTCTACATGGGTGGACAAACTGACCACTGCAAGTTTCTATACAAAACTGCGAAACTCAGTCCTGGAAGATAGTCTTCTGAAAGCGATGTAGTGATTTTTCAGAAGTAAAAGGTAAGTCTATTAAAACACATCTCTTGTAACAGCCACGTGCAGTTCCTGTCATGCAGAGATGCTCACAAAGCTCTTTTCCATGAAGGAAAGATAACTGGACTTTGTAGGTAAAAATGCTTCTGTGCACAGATAATTTACGTATTTTTCACTTGACAGTGTGCCTACACATCCAAATTTCCACTGAAAGTAACTGAGTTTTACTTAGGTTTTGGGTTGTGGTGACAGAGCCCTGTGTGTCCTGTTGTAACTGCTCCTCCAGGAGGATGGTGCTGGTGGTGGCAGCAGCTGCTGGATGGCTTCTCATCCACCTCTGTGGAAACAACCCAAAGTGAAAAGAAAAATACTCCAAGAAAAGCTTTCCTTCAGATCTGGGAGGGGAAGAAGGGAAAAGTTCTGTGATGAACATAGAGGCTGATGAGAGAGAGCATTGCATGTTGATATTAGTTTGGCTACCCTGGCCCTGAAGCTCTGCCAGCCTTGCCTGTCCCTGTCACCCCCAAGGCTCCCCATGGCCAAGATACCAAGAGGTATCAGCCTCAACACCTAATTCCCTGCCCTAGCGAAGCTACAGCAGTGCTAGGCTCCAGCTCCTCACAACCCTGCCCTGCCTGGCCAAGGGCTCTGTCCAACCATACCCGCCCGTGGGCCCAGGTCCAGGTCTGGCCATGGCCCATTCCTGTTCTAAGGGAGGAGCTGGTGCATAGGGCTGGGGCTGCCCTGCTCCTGGCTGGGGTGGGGAGGGGGCCTGGCTGCCAGGCCCTTTTCTGTTGGACTCCATGGGGACCTTCCCTCTGCCACCAGCCCTGATGCTGCTCGGATACTAGTGGACCTGAATTAATTTGTTTTTAATTCTGTACAAAGTCAACATGCACTTTCACGAAGCTATTTACCAGCTTAGGGGCTGAAAGGTAGCATCCTGTCCATTTGTTCCTGTAACTTGATCATATAAACAGGGATATTATTTTAAAACTAAATAAATAAATAAAAAATCCTTAAAAAAAAAAAAAATCAATGCAATTTTACATTTGTCCTCATTAGAGAGGAAAAGGCCTTCGTCTTACCTGCAGCAAGCTTCACCCCCTATAAGGCAGTGTAGCCTTTGCCCTCCTCCCCTCCTTCCAGGGGTATAAATTAATATCTCATCATTGACCATAATATGCCCTGTAACTGTGTTTATTATTACTGCATATTTTAGACAGGTGGTAAGTATTGGCACTTTTTATTATGCTGATAAACAATGTTGGACTGCCAGGTAAAATGTGTTGTCAGGAGTGATTTCTCACCTACCCGTTTGCTGCTTGTGGATTTCTCCCTGGGCTCACATAGTCAAAACCAGGCAAGCAGAGGGCCTTTGCCAGGCTCCTCCTGCACCTCCCTCCTTACAACAGACTCTGTGGCAGGAGCAGAACGGGGGGAGGAGGGACAAAGAGGCCCCCCTCATCCTTTTTGTATCATGCTTTTAACCAAGGTAAAGCAATGTGTAATGTGTAGAGTGGCAAACACAAATACACTTATCTTTCCTTGTCTCCAGTCCTTGTTATCCTCATGGACTCTGCTTCTCTGTAGCACCCCTTTCATATGTTCTGCTCTCAGAAAGGCTGTTGGCGCTGTTAAGGGCTAGAAAGCAGCAATTCTTAGTTGTGTTAAGTGGGAAAATGTTCTGGTCATTTAAACCCTGTAAGTGCGAAGGTGTTTTAATAAATGGTGATTCAGCTGTTTCTGAACCTCTGCCTTTAGCAGACCTACAGTGGAAGCCTGGGATGGAGCAACCAGGATACATGGATGTATTTGGCTATTTAAAGTAAATCCTTAGGCACACACACCACTCCTTACATAATGCAGCCTGACATGCATCAAGTTCACACATAATACTCACACATAAGTGGTATTGCCTCACATGTATCAAATCCTTTCTCGAGTGCCTTCCAATCCTCTTCTTGCAGTATTGCATATATTGACCAGCTTTCTCCTTGGACAATTTGTAGCATGCCACAAAAAAGGTATGTGAGACTGTACAGTGTGTCTGTGGTGAGTGCTAAGGGAGGCTCCTGAGCAATAGGGATCAAATTCACCTTCATGGTGCTAGTGGGAGTAACATGATTGTATTGTTTCCAGTACCTAAATTAGCTTGGCTCTGTTTTCGAAGCATGCATCATATATACAAGTGTACAGTGTCTTGTTTGGCAAGAACAGCAGCCATTTTTCCACTACAAACTACACATCCAACTAAAAGATGAATGTAAAGAATTGTATGCAGCTATAGTTCTCATTTTATCACACTTGAAAATCCTAAGCACTAAGTGAAAAAGTGAAATTAAAAGAATTTTGGTTTACAACTTTACAGAAACACTCAGAGGTTGGTAAATGTCACAACTTGTGTTCTTTCTACATCTTCTTTCATTTCACTACTTTGTGCATGTGCAATCAGATATGTACCAACTACTGTCACTGTTCGGGTGGGTAAAGAATGATACACAGGAAGGACAGCAGGACTTAGAAAGAAGACATAAAGTCTCAGAGTTTCTTTCTTTTTCCTGTGGGTGCTGCAGTGAAGCCTGGAGGATGTCACAGAACCAGCCTCCCTTTACATTGCTGCATGGGACTCTTTATTCCCAGGTTGTCTTGAAGATTTTTTGCGGAGGATTTATTTTGTGCTCATCCTTATCAACCACTTTTCTTCGGCTACTACTGTTGTGATAGCTATGAAGCCCATACCTGGGGAAAAGAGTTCACAGTTCATGAAGTATAATACTGAGCAAAGGACAATGCAGCACAGTGGCTTGTGTGGTCTCCTATCCTAGGTGCATCTCTTTTGACAGTGCTGTACAAGTCACATTGAGTGAAGACAGAAAAAAGGCATGGCAACTGATTTAGGATAGGTGATCTATGTATGTATTATATACATAGACTGTTCAATGGAGATTTCCTGGCTCTTCAAGTCTCTGTTCCGGAAGTGAAGATACTTACTATTGTGCTGGGACAACAGAGTACCATAATAGTAATTCTCAACTGATCACAAAAAATGGTGAGACCCATATGTCATGTGATGTGCTAATGAAAAATCTAGAAACCTATCCAAACTCTCAAATCTTTTCATTACAGTCTTTTCACTGTGAACAGTCTGGACATGCTTCCTGTTTTGGGGAGAAGGAGGACTGCTCTGTGCTGTCATTATGTCACCTCTAGCACATGTCCATTGATGTTATGGAGACATTCTTGTGAGGGATACAGTCCCTTGAATGTGAAATTCTCTGATAACTGAGTGGCTAAAAGCTAGATCTGGATTTTGATGCCAGTGGCCATTTTTATTTAAAATGCAAGATAAATTAATCTCTCTCCCCAACACTATCAGAATCCTGCAGATGGTGTTATTATAAATAAGTTCTGTTTATCTGAAAGTATTAGCATTTTACTGTAGGAGGAATGGTTGTTGTCATGTGTGGTTCAGATCTTCATAGATGCTAGGGGGTTCCTTTTTGCCTTCAGCATGATGAATATACAAAAAAAAAAAAAAAACCAACAAAAAAAAACCAACAACCAACAAAACAAAAAACCCACCAACACAGTTTTATTTACAATCTCTTCTAGTCCCTTAGTTATGAATATTTAGCTGAGCAACTGAATTTATTAAAGAAAGAAATGTTTTTCATAAGTGTACAAATAAAATTCATGAGTGTCTTTTAGGCTAAAGATACTATGCTCATTACCATAGTTTTATAATTAAACTGGAAGTAGAGAATGAGCTAGTTGCAGATGAACAGAAGGGTTAAGAAATCATTTTAAGCATAAAGAGTTGGGGTAGATGGTTTGAGAAAGGATGGTGTTGGTAATGAAAAAATCTCCTGAATGAAACCAAGGTCCAATCAATTTCTAGACATTTCTGTAAAGAAAATGAGGTAATCCAATCAAGGAATGCAAACAGAGCCATTTGGTTAGATGACCAATTACACTGGGGCAACAGTGACTCATTAATATTTGTGCCATATGTTTATGAAGAGTCCAAGGTCTACATTAAGCAAACTTGAAGCAACTGGAACTTAACAGGTAACTCATGGAGAGAAAAAAAGGCCTAGAGAAATGATTATTCATTGGAAATGGTATGCTTCCCTTTCTGAACAAAGTCATATTTGGTGTCCTTGCTGTTATATTAATGATGTGCTTTGTCTCAGTGTCTATATTTTGCTCTGAATTATTTTGGATAACTCAGGTTGATGAGCTTTCTGTTTTCCCTTGAAATGTAGTGTGTGTTCCTTAAATGAAGGGAAATGTAAAGCTCTTTACATTTATACAGTCATTAATTAATCTGCAACAACCTAGTTGCACCAAGGGACTGAGTGTGTTAAAAATAGGCCATTGAAGTCAATGACAACTTTGACTAACTTTTCTGGTTTTTGTCACTAAAGCACTTAACTGTATTTAATTGAACTGGCTACCTGAAGTCATAATGATGTAGTATAATTTATTAAGACTGTCAAGGTTTGCGTTGATCATATGCTTATTGCTTTCATAGTCCACTTCATATTTAATGCCCTGTAATGCATTTTCATTCCGGGTCTCAACCCAATTCTGAGAAGCAATGTGTTTTAGAAAAGTCCTGTGCTGAGCAGTGAATGAGGGATGGGAAAACTAGTTTCATTGTTCCTGGTGGTTTGCTTTCCCTTTGGAGCAGAAACTACTGAACTGGAAAAACTGAAATTCAAAACATCCTCACTGTTACGGTGCTTGGCATGATCAGACAGTTAGGTGTTCAGAGAGACAGAGAGTCACAGATGGCTCATGGGTGTCGAGAACTTCTTGACAAGGGAAGGTTCCCTACTATGGATAATCCAAAGTCAAACACAGAATTTGAAAGTACCAGCCAAGAATGCAGTTTGAGGAATTTGTGCTTTGTATTTACCCCACCTTTGTAATGTGGGGAGGGGTAGAAGCAGTATGACTAAATGTCTCTTTAGATATTTATGTCTGCCTTGTTTATCCTAAGAGCTCTTGTTTGGTGCTAGAGACACCCTCAGATTTCTTGCATAGATTCTTGGCTATTTTTGTTATTGAATATATGTAAAATCAGCTATTTTGATTATCCAAAGGTACTTGTGGCTCTTCCTGTGCTTAAGCATAATAAGACTAACATGCTGTATTTGCAACTAAGATTTAATATTGTAGTCATACTCTGAAAACATTAAACTGTGCAGAAAATATAATATGGAGTTAATTATAATTATTCCCAATTCTTTTTTTTTTTTTTTGGGCAGATGTAGGAGAGTCAAACTCCACCCTTGCAAAGGATGGGTTGGATTTCCTATTGGTTTTTTGGACATCCATGCTCCAGGGAAAGCTACATGGGTGCAGATCCTAAGGGGAATGAAATGTGAAGCTTCAGCCTTGTTGGAAGAGCAGGTCTTGTACTGCTTCTTTTGCTTGTGAACAAAATTCCCCTGAACTCTCTTAGGCATTTTGGCTGATCATTCTTCTTTGAATTCCATCTGTAGGCAGCTGCTGGCACCTGACCTGTAGTTGGCATTTCTATTAGGTGCCAAGATGTCTAAAAGCTAAAGTTTACAGCACTGAGTCTAACACTTTCTGTGAATCCAGCTCAGTTTGCTTTTTGCCCAGAATTAATAAATGCCATAGAAGTCTTCAGTGGGCTTCATGTTTCTTTGGACTACTTCTTTATTTTATTTTATTTTATTTTTTTTTAATTTTATTTTTTTACTACAGACTCTCTCTGTTCTAAAACTATTTCACAGTATAACAGACTTTACTCCTAGGAAAACTTTTCAGAGAATCAGTCTACATTTTTATTTCCTCTTGAAGTGAAATAATACATCGCCGTACCTAGAGTTTTGTATCCTCATTCCAGCCTCATTACTGTAATTTTTTTCCTATGCCAAAGAATAATGCCTTAGTGTTGACACACTTCAATCCACCAGATGTCAGCTGTTAAGACCTTCTGCGACGTGAGATCATGCTCTTCCAGGCCTGCTGTGTGAGTCAGCTGAAAGGACTCCGCTGTGCTGGTGAGGAGGGGAAGGACTTATTTTCATTCTGCGACAAAGTTGCTTTCTTCCTAATTAAGAGAGTGGAAAGTTTTACTTTCTATTCATTATTGCAAAGTAGAGGACACTGAAATAGCTGGTTGTTTAGAACCTTCTATGTGCAGAGTTTTGGCCTTGAGTAGTCTGCCAAATAAGAAGCAAATGGTAAATTTTGTCTTTTAAATATATCTTAATTTCCCTCATGTTCCTGTAAAACAGTGGAAGCTGAAGTAAAAATATGAGCTACTAACAAATAATGTGATTTTATCATTGTTCATAAGGAACAATATATTGATTGATAATTTTGGGTTTGTATAAAGACAGTCGTATGAAACTTCAGGCACAACAGCAATCATTGTAAAATACAGCTCAGCATCTGAAAAAGTACTCCAGTAGAAAGTTCCACACTACTTCAGTCTGCCTCCATAGCCTCCTTAGGAAAAGCCAAGAACAACAACAAGGTTTTGCAGCATGTCTTGAAGGTCAATAAATCTTGGCTCTGCTATACCAAGGAGGGAAATAAAAAGACTGGAATCAGGAACCCCTCACTTAGTGTCCTGTGGCCATGCTTCCTCCAAGGTAATTCAAGGTCTGTCATTCAAGGCAGTTCCACTGAACAGATCCCTAGGAACAGGTGGTTGCTAGAGCTGCCCAGATTCAAATCTTTTAGGATTTCAAAGCCCAAAGTCAATATTTAGCACAAATAATTGGAAGGTGGCACAAAAAGACAAGCAGGAGTGTGACTGTGGCTGAACAAAGAGTAACAATGACCACAGAGGCACTTGTATTGCGTACTGGCAGCACTGGGTCTCAGTAGAGCTCTGCTGAGTTAGAGGCTGGTTGCAATCAGCAGAGCAGATCAGGTCAGCAACTGTTTGGGTCTCAAAGGGCTTCTGAACAGCAAAGTGGGCTCTAATGTTCAGAGGCCCTCCCTGAGGCCACCAAACAGGCTAAAAATAGCTCTATAAAATTCAAGCGCTCTACTGCTGCCAGGTAGGCCATGTGCTCCCTGTATCATTTATATGCAGAGCCTAAATCATCCCTCTTACAGCATCATTTACACAGCATGTAGGTGTGGAGATGGCAAAAATCTTTTTAGGACAGGAGAATATGAGACGTCTCCAGGTAGGAGAACAGTCATCAGTTGCTAATGACACTGGCACTGTTGGAGCAGAGGAAGGCAAAACTGCTTGAGCATTTCTATTTGCTTCTCCGGTGGCCCTCAGAGTCCACTTCAGAGCTCCAGGTTGGTGGCAAAGTCTGTTCTGCCGTGTTTACAAGAAGCTCTTTTTTGCACACACAGTATTCCTCCCCCCCAAAGCCAACATATTAACTCAGATGGGATCAGTTTTTGTCTGAACTTCTGGGGAAGAGTGCACATTTAGAACAGCTGCAAATGAACTAAATGTTAGCTGGAAATGGTCAGGCAACAGTCCAAGCTAACATTAGAACAACAGAGAGGGTGAAGCAAAGTGCTTATTTTTTCTGCTGAATCAATAGCTCTGTCCAGGTTAACTTCAAGGTGTTGCTTACTTCATTGCTGTGCATCACATAATTAATTTTTTCTGCATTTGGAAATCCAATTTGTGCAGCAGACTTCCCACTGAGGCTTCACCTAGGTTTTAGTTTAATTTAGCTAGAGACTTGGTGTTTTTTGTGTGTGTTTGCTTCCCCTTCCTATGCTTCTTAATCTACCTCCTCATTGACAAAACAAGGAAGCATTGCGGTTAAAAGCCTAATGGAGAAGCTGGCTCTGATATGCAGCATTCTCACCCCCCGAGAAATCTTGGAAATGGTGCATGTCTATGGTAACTAATGCAGCTTCTGCAATGATAAATTTATTCCTTCATTTGCCAGAGAAATTGATGCACATTTCTGAGTCTTGATGACCTCTACTTTTTTTTTTTTTTTTTCCTCTGACAGTTTTTCCCTCCTGTTTGCATAATATTGTGCAAGTTTGGAAAGAACTTAGGCTTTTCAGGACTAAAGGATTCCAGCAGTCACATCTTCAGCTTTTCTGTGCTTTGAGCATTATTTGACTCAAACAAGAAAAAAGAGAACTATTATACACTCTTCTTTATGGGAATGATTTGACATGCTCAGCAGTCTTGCTTCAAATTCTTTCCTTAAAAAGGTAAGTTACTACTGCTCCACTCAGACTCACCTTTCCAGTATAAAGGCTGGATTAAAAAGCCAAGGCACTGGAAAAAAAGACTGATAGATGTGGGCAATACATTGAGCTGGAAAAACTTTGCTAGCTATCATGCCCTACACTGTTATGTTTTATTATTAGTTGCAAAATAGCATAGCTTGAGTGTTATTACTGCACATTAAAGAATATTTCACTTATGGTTACCAAAAAAAAAAAAAAAAAAAAAAAAAAGTGCTTACCACATACCTACCAAACGTTCCCTATGCACACACAAGGGTTTCTTTTTTAAAACTTCATTTAAAAAAAAAAGCCCTGCAAAACAGGCTACTTTGTTTTTCAGCTTCCTCATACCTTTTAATTTCAAGGTGCTAGTGAAGAAGGAAAAAAAAAATATATCTTAAAGTCTACTTTTAATTAAAATGCTTTATGCTATTGTGAATAAGGATACTGAAACTGAGCAAAGGGTCAAAATGTTTTTCAGCTTAATTAGAGACTTGGTGATTGAGGAACTGAAAAGAGCTCTGTCATTTTAAGAGCGCTTAGGACACTCCTGAAAGTATGGAGAGGGAGTTCCATAGACTGGCAGAACTACCCTCATTCTGTGGTAGACAACTGCACCAATAATAAATGGAACCAGTCTCACGTGAATGTGTGTCTTGCTTTTACCCACAGTACTCCTATTAGAAGGCTTTTTAAGCTCTTATTCTATCTTTTTAACATCAAGAGAGCAATTAATGGCAGATTCTGGAAATTGAATGACTTCCATCTTTGGCACAGAGACGCTGTGTAAGGTGCATGAGTTATTAACGGTAGTATGTGGCTGTTAGCTAAGGCATCTTCGCCAGTAGATCTTCAAATTCTTTAAAAATGAAGTAACTGTCAGGATCTCCATTTTGTATACAGGGAGCAAGAGCTTTGAGGAGTGAGGTGATGTACTCAAGGTCAGCTCAGCCAACTAGCAGCAGAGCAGGGTTCAGAGGCAAGTCTGCACAGTTCCAGGCCACCACAATACCCAGTATGTGACACTGGCTTCCCCTTAGGGTAGAAAGGGATCCCTCAGCAGGCAATAAAACAGAGATAACTGCTGAGGCCAGGATTTTTGAATGAACTTCGAGGCTTAAAATTCATGTCACCCAGACTCAGCGAAACAAGGGTGTCATGAGCTTGCTCAGAAAATCTCAAAATATTCTGTTATGTTTATGTTTAAATTTTTTCCTGAAAGCTGCAAACTGGAATGGTTCTGTCTCCCAATTGCATTTTTATGAAATGGGTATACATAGAAGATGATGCTCTGTCCCCTTCTTGAGGCCATTCAGTTAAGTTGGTAATTAGAGATTTGCTGTTGCAGCAGAAAAACACATAGTTGCAATTCCTCTTTAGCTGAGATCCACTGAACTAAAAGCAACGCAGACACAGTCAGAGATGATGTCTTCTGGAAACTGTGTACTGACCGAAGAGAGGAGTCCAATGGTGGCATTGAGGCACAAAAAGATGATACAGCTTGTGTCATCTGAAATGGACTTGGAACAGGCTTGAGCAGGTTTTGCTCCATGACTTGTCTGTGAGGCTTCCTCAAAGAGGATGTTTTTGTGTGGTTTTATACTTGCATTTTTAGAAGAATTTAAGGTCAGATATTTAAAATCTTTTTTTGTGCTCACAGTTTGAAGATAAGATCCAGGTTTGATTTTGCCTCCTCAGGTCTCTGTAGGTATATACTGGGGCATTTGGATCTTTAAATAAGCATCCAGATTGGATGGTTAGATGCCAAAACTACTCAGGCACCAACTTCATACCAGGACAGAGCTCTTGTCCATGATGGATCAGCTCATTGTTAGACAGGGCTAGTGGTGCCTCAGGGCCATGGTATTCTCCCAGCTGAGTGAAATGGGATCTGGATGGAAACTGCATGTGAAAGATGGGAGCTGCCCGGCTTCTGCTGTGGTCCAGGGCTTGCCCAGTACCCAAGCCCATCAGGGCCTCCAGTTACAGTCGCACCTGAATGAGCCCCTCTCTGATCATATGAGATCAGTTAACTCCTGTCATGACAATGCTAATAACCAGTCAGAAAGCAATCAGAAAAAGCCACATCCTCAGTGGAAAACCAAACTCTCTCCCAAAGTCTCCTCTGAGTTCCCTATTGCTTTGCTTTGACTTTTTTTACTAAGAGAACCTCCGTGCTTTGGCTGGAAGAGTAGGTTATAGGGTAAACAACCCAGACAATATAACCATTCAACTTCATTTTTTGTTTGACTTTTTCCTCATTCATTTGATTACTTTTTCATTATTTTTTTATTCATATTTTTTAACTTTGATGCTCAACACTCCAATGGAGATGGAAGGACTAGTTTGATGGCAGCTGCACTGCATAGCTTGAAACCAGCAAGGGGCCAAAGTTTCAAAATAGAAGTTTCATTGCCCTCAGTTGCTTCTAGCAACAATGGCTTCCAGTAGTATCCAGTTTATTCACATTTTTTTGTTCTGTCATGTATAATAGTGATATCACAGCCCATGAACTTTGGATATCACAGGAACATGGTAACACAGACACACACACATGTGCATAGGCACACACATGTATTCCTTACAACTTCAAAGCCCTGACATTTTTCTGTTTAAAATAAATTAAACAGAAGTCATTTGTCTATATCTTTGAAAATTCTGTGTAAGCAGGTATACCAGCTCCTAGCTCGTTTCTTTCTTAAAGTCAAAACACAAAAGGAAAGATGTTGTAAAAATACAGTATTAAAAAGAGCAATTGTCTTGAGAAAACAATTTTTCTAGAAAAGTTTCCAGATCTTTATGCTTTGGGAAACTACCTATGATTAAAAGAGAAATAAATTGCTTTTGCATTTAAATCTGAAATTATTTTTAATATGTTTGCATCTAATTCAGTGTCTTTAGACTGGTGGTTCAAAATCTTGAGACTGGACTGAAATCTTCCATTTTGTAATTAAAATATTGCCCTACATATGATGATGTACTTATAATTTTGGTTTGCTTCCAGATTTTAATTGCCTCTCAGATTACCAAATTTAAGACTTTCTAAATAGCTCAATGTATAACATTCAGTAATTGATAGGATGTTGTTAGAATTAAGAAGAAACTTATGAATTACAGTTAAGCTGTTTTTCTGCTCAAAAAGTACCCATGATTGGACAGTGATATGCTCAAATCTATTGATGACTTCAGGGAACTCCAGCACTATGTGTGTAGTGCTTTGAAGTCTGATGTCCATTACCGTTTTTACCAGTAACATTCATCCAGTTGTGCAGAGAGCTAAAAGGAAAGGACAACTGAAAGGACTGGAGCCAAACATCTTCAAAGGCAAATCATATTTTTAGTCTTTTTTCAATATTCAACCAGTCATAGGTTTTAAAAATACATTCATCAATAACCTACTGAGTGACAGAACTGCTGTAATTAATATGTGATATCTAAAATTAAAAATAAATTTGGCTTATCTATGTGACAGCGAATTACTCTTAATGTCATTTTCCAAGAAATATGTTAAAGGAGAATTTATAGTATAAAATCCACCCTGTTTTGTAAGGAAAACAGATGTTCATTAATAAACAGGCTGACCACGGAGCACTGGAACTACCATCTGGATGGGATGTTGTACAGGGTTTTTTTTTCTTCCCCTTTTAACAATTTAGTCAGGGAAGTTCTGGTAGGGATCAGGTGATTTTTTAATTTTTTTTTTTTTAATAGCGTGGTTGGATATCTGTTAATCCTCTTTTCTTTCCTTCACATAATTCCTTTCTCTTTGTGACTTTAAACAACTTAATAGAAAGAGTGAGCCATGAAGTATTCCAGAAAGTTTTGAAAAAAAAGAAAAAAGTCACTTGTATTGGTATCTCTTGCTTCTTACTGCAAAGTTGGTGGTGGTGGTCTACATTCTTATGCCTTTGCCATCATACATGGAGAATGCTGTGTACGTGCTCATGCTATTTTTGTCTGGGCTGTAGCAACACCCAGAAATACCAGGCAAAATCAGCCCCCACCTATGTTCTGTTCTGCACTTGTATTTAGGGAAAAATTGTTACCACCCATGAAGAATCTGTCACCTGAAACTGTTCGCCTGTAGACACTGATGTTCACAGCTTACAATCCAACTGTGATACCAGTGACATAGGAAGCCTTTTAGGAGGATGGTGTTAATCATTGCTGCAAAGAATTTTTGTGTATATGATGAGATATACTACAGTCCCTATTTTACATAAGGAAAAAGAAAGTTCCAGATAAAGCAAAGAAACAAAACAGATGCCTTTATTCCTGTATGAGAGCACTGGTGAAAGATGATTCTTTCCAATTTTCACTTCCGTGTATAGATTTAAGACCTTTTGAAGGTCCCTACTTCTCCTTTCCACTGGTACAATAGGTATAGAAAGGTATACCTGAATTCTGGGGTTCATGAAGGCTTTGCCTTGAAGTAGAGCTCTTTGAGATTCTGGGGTGAAAGAGTGGAATATTTTATTACACAGCACCTTTGTTTCCATGATGTTTCTTGCAACTGGTGCAAGGGAGTGAAGCAACATGTTAGATCAAGCAAGGAGATCTAGATGTCAGATAATTAGCAGCATTTACTAAGCAATTAATGCTCTTGGATTTCACTTAATATTTGTATGCCTTCCCAGGTCTGTTTTACTGCATACTATCAAGACTCCTAAATACAGTCTTAAAAACCAAAACAAGAAATGACTTCATATTAAGTGTGTTACCTATTCTGTAGTCGCTATTAGCTGCCAACAATTCATCAGTATACTGCTTATTAATTTTCTGCAATGTACTGTTTATTGATATTGCTTTTATTGTGGTACCTCACCTCAGCCATGAAGGGAGGACATGCACCTTCATCTCAAGCTAATGGCATTGCTGCCAATGCTGCAGGGAGGCTGAAGAGCAATGTGACTAATAAAACATGACCAATAAAAATATGAAGGAAAAAATGTCCCTACTAGTATGAAATGCATATTCCAAGTGCTTGCAGAGCGCCTGGAGCTGTTAATCATCACTCCATGGGCACCCCTAAACAACTCTAAACAACAGTTAGGAAAGGATCAGATGGCTGTTTAGGGGACTCAGCAGAGTGGTATTTGTTTGACTGGCAGATAGCCATACTTGTAAGGTGTGCTGTGAATAACAGCAGTTGCTGGTACACAGAGAAGAAGGTTTTTACTCATGCGCTGACTGCAGGACTCTGTTCCCCTTTGTGAGGGGAGATGAAGGAGAAGCTGGGTTTAGAGAGCGCTGGCTCATTGCATAGCTGCAGAGGGGTCTGCTGGGCAGCTCTCTGAAAGGGCAAGCTGGGAACAACAGCTCCAAGTTGTTTACCTAGTCCAGCTTTCCCCAAGAGAAAAAGAAATATCTGCTTTTACCACTGATTAATAGTTCTTTCCTCCCTGTTTCTTGGCTGCATTTGTCACAAAGGAAGCTAGTGAACATCCTTTCCTCTCTCCAAGTGCATATGTAAACTTTCCTCTCATCTACCATCCATTAATCATAAGCACTTTTGTTACATGGGTTCCTTTTCCTCCCCTATCCCTTTGAATCAGTCCTCTTGAATCAGTTCTGCTGCCATTTCTTTTCCCCAACTGCTCCTGCCAAGGGACCATGGCATCAGGAGCTGCTGTGCACAAAGTGCCTTACGGATGCCCAGACAGCTCCTCTCTGCAGCTGGACATGCCACCATTCTCCTGCTGAGGAGGCCGAGGTCTGCTGGCCAGCAGACTCTCCAGCCTGGCTCCATGGTGCTCTGGCACTGTGGGACAGACTTGGCCAGCATCTATCATTTTGCAGGTAGTAAAAAAGTGCATGTAATCATCATCAGTCATTCATTATCAGCCCCTCTCAGCCTGCTGCTGGGCAAAGCCTTCTCCTCTGCTAGCTTCCCTTGTTCTGTTTGCTTCCCTTATTTATTCATATATTTGTTTTTGCCGGAATTTTGCCACTGTTGGAAGTGAAGCTGGCCTGTGATACTACAGCACAGCTGGCTCAGTCCTCTCTACCTTTCACAAAAAATGGTTTAGTACTGGTGATTCACTTGTATTGAGTTACCTGGACAGGAAACTGTGGACAGGCCTGTGATGCCAGAGTTCTAGCAAGAGGCATGAACATCATCCACTAGTACAGGCTTCAGCATGGACTGGTGATCAGAGCACACACCTGAAATCCTTGATGGAATCCCACAGCCTGAACTGAGGCCCATACCAAATCAACTACCATGACCCATGCCAGCTAGAAGCCTATCTGTGCTGTGGCCATACTTTAGAGATGGTACTATATTTTGTTGGATTTCACCTGAGATTAAATGAGCAGCAAAGCTGGAGTGTTTAAATGCTTCTGAAGGAGGAATGAATTTTTAAAAAGATCAGTGATTCTGTTTCACATAAGCATCCAGAGGCTTGGAGACTTGGCCAAACTTCTGTGAATTGCAAATACCGAGGGATTAGGCTTTCCTGAGACATTTTTCCTAATGTTTCCTGGTTTGAGAGATTTTGGCAGATATTTTTTAGTGTTTTTTCACAGGTCCAAAACCACTGGTAACTCTCATATAGGAAGATAAATTAATTTTTAAATACTATGTTTAGTAGTTCTGTTCCAAGTGGGAATAAATAATATAGTGTTTAAAATTACAGCAGAAAAGATCATTGCCTTTGTATTAGCTTTATCAGTGTTGCTAGTAAATGCAAGGCTTTAGACCTAGACCCTTAGAAACCTCTTGTTTCCCATATTTAGCTAATGAAGCCGCACCTAATCTCCCCAGAATTGCCACAGCTTTGTTGCCAGGCCTGGAAGCATAGAATTAGAATCACCAAGGTTGGAAAAGACCTCCAAGATCATCCAGTCCAACCATCCATCTACCACCAATTTTTCATGTCCCTTAGTGCAACATCTAAACGTTTCTTGAACACCTCCAAAGACAATGACTCCAACACCTCCCTGGGCAGCCCATTCCCATGCCTGACCAGCCTTTATCAGCATTAAAGGTACCCAGTCACACATCTCTGACACACAGACTCACTGCCTCGGAGTTTCCATCAACGGGTTCTCCTAAAGCTACCCAGTACCTGGTATCTAGTAGATTTCACTAGCAGTCTATGCATGAACTGCAGTGTCTACAGGGAAGGATTATGTGTTTTTGCACTCCTGCCCAGGTCAGGAAGAACTACTGAGGTCTGTGTAGTCAGAACGAATGGTGCTTCTTTATGGGATGTCTTTAAAGGACACTACTAGGTGAAGGAGCCCATGTATAGCTCAGGAGAAATTTTTGCATTAGCACAATGAAAAAAAAAAAAAGCTAAAAAATTAGAAATGTTTGGCCTTTATGTGACTCTTGCTCTATGTGCATAATCTTAATTTATTTAATGCAGATAAAAGCCCCTAACAGTGAGATTTTCAAAACTGTCTCTGTTTATCTGCATCCTAATGCTACTAATTCCCACTGAAAATTGGTCCATTTCTGGATGTGGATGTTTCCACAACTTTTTAAGTCTAACCATTGCTGTTTTGTAGTTTCTGATTTGAGGCAACATGAAATAGGCTTGTTGAAACCCAACATTGGACCAAATCTTAACACTGGAGACAATGAAGTTTAAGACTGGCTTCCTTTTTTGTCACTCAGAATAACAAGTAATAATGACGGTAATAGGAGAACAGATGCCTAGTTGTATTTGCAGTGCATGCCTGGCCAGGAATAATGATGGAACATCTGTATGGGTGACAGAAAAAAGGGGACCTCACAAGGCAGGCATTTGACAAAAGTGAGATAGACTTTTCCCTTTGTTTTCAGGGGTGAAACCGGAAAGGAAAATGGGCAGTAAATACTTTTTCCCATCCCTCCTCTGCCAAACTACTGTTTTTCAAAGTGAAAAAGCCCCCTTCATCCACCATGATTACCCTCACAAAAATATTCCCTTTTAAATGAAGATAAATTTATCATATTTGCAATGCAGTTTGCTTACTTTGCTTTAATGAAGATATGTAAACAAACCACTCAATATGATATTAGGATAATGGTTCTTTCCTGACTTTTGCTAGAAAAGACTTTTCCCTGTTACGAAGTTAATGCAGAGTTAAAAATGGTTACCCAGCTTTATCATATCTGAGGGATTTACCTGAATGTGCATTTGAGTCTGAGATTTCTATTTTTTGTTTAAATATTCTGGTATAAACACAAGCCTTACAGTTTCAATAGTCTGACTGATTTCCTGTGTTACGTGGTGTGGGTTTTATTTGATTTAGCATTTACTCCTACAAGAGAAAATAAAAGTGAAAAACCTCAGAAGCTTCAGATGAAGAATGCTTTGAGGAAAAATATTCTTCAAATTGTTTACTAGCTATGAGCTTTCACTTTTTGGATTCACTCACAAATTTCCAGCAAGTAAATCGACCGCACTTTTATCTGTGTGCACAAGAGCTGTGGATGAGCAGCAATATGTGCCCGACTGTGGATTTTTGTTACAAATGGGAAAGTCAGCCTATTGTTCCTAAGCTGCAAATGTAAATCCATTTATGGCTTTGTAATTTTGCAATTTTGCATGCTATTAATGTGAGATCAGTTTGCAGTTTTGTAGCTCACATGGCCTTAAACCTCAAAGCAAAACCCAGAGATTTATGAATCCAGGTGAATCAAAGCTTCAGAAAAAGCTCTCACAGAAGAAAGATTTGCACAATTCTTATCTTCTGCCAAATTATTCAAGCAAAGGGCAGAGAAAATCTTTTATATAATGTTTGGAAAGTGAGGAAAAAGGCAATACGAATATAAGCACAACACTTGCTACTATGCTCCTTCACCTCCCTGTAAGAATTTTGATAGATGGATTCCTCTGCAGTCTCCTCTGTTAGGCTAATTTACAGAGTCACTTGCATGTTGCATGTGTAAGTGCTAAGCTTTTCAAATTATTCCCTCAAGAAAGAAGTGTTCTATGCTGTGGCTTACTTAGCCCACTTCTTCAATATGTGTCAGTGCCACAAACATACCTTTAAATGAAATCTGAGAACGTATTGGATGGTGGGGACTTTAGAGGTTTAAAATACCAGTATCGTTTTCTTCCTTTGTCTTTTTTTTTTTCCCCCTTAAAGTGGTTAGTTTTATAGATTATAAAGCCAAAAGGGACTCCTGTGATCATCAAATCTGACCTCCTGTGTAACACAGGCCATAGGCTCTGCTGAATTAATTCTTGTCTGAACTAGAGCATATCTTTTCGAAAGTCAACTTCTCACTTCCCGGCATATGAAAAGGTCTCCCATGACACCTATAGACCTTTCATAATGGACAGATTCTTCCCATGATACAGACAAATTGAGTTTTTCCTAGGAGATACTGCCCCACTCTGAACTGATAAAGGAAGACCCAGGAACTATAGGTATGCTGTGATTACTTCTTTTGCACTCTCTGATGTTCCAGGAGCTTGTGCATCTTCTGCTTTATGAGATATACTTGGCCTAGGGGAGCTAAGTGGAAGGATGAGGGAGAAGAGGAGGTGCATAATGGTATGGCCTCCAGCACTGTTATTTATGACAGTATCCTTCCAGCAATCTGTGCCTGCATAGGGTGAAGGCATGGTTTCAATTCTGCCCTTGAAACATGGATTAAGCAATGTTGCTAATACATATTTGTCCCTGCGGCTGTCAAACATTTCACTGATACTAGACTCTGTAGACAGCTTAATAGCTAGGTCTTCTGTCAATGTTACTGCAGCAGTGTCTCCTTTGCTTTAAGATGCTGTTCAGATTTATTCAAGCAATAGGTGTAGCATGATGCTTGGTAAATAGCATCACCCGACTGTATACTTGTATCATCACTGCATGCTGACATCCCAAGTGACCAGATGAAATGGATAGACTATGGAAACCAAGTGCTAAGAAGGATCCAGTGAGTGAAAGTTGGAAAGATCATCTGTCTCTTCTCTATTTATGCCTCCTAACAGAGTTACATGCAGAATGTGTTATTATTCTAGAAGTCTCTGAACAATAACCACCATCCAGAGGAGCAGAAAATACGTGTATCCAACAATATTGAACAAATGGCTTTATTATTGCTGTTAGCATGATGTTTTTCTAGCATTAATGCAATAGAAGTGTTGCTGGCTTTCACATAACACTTAGTATTTCGCATACGACCTCATTTGATTTCTCTGGATGCTGGAGATTAAAATTATCTGTGCAAAGGTATGCACCGAAGCATTATGGTATATGCCCCATACATGATGGCAATATTTTGTGATTGATGGATGACATTTTTCCAAGCTGCAAAACGGCAGTACACCTGTATGATGGGAGGTGATGAATATTTGGCTTCTCAGTGCTATTGCCACTTACTGAAGGAAAAGTAGTGATTGGTATTGCCTCTACTTCACACTTGCTTCAATTCTCAACTTTGGCTTTCCAGGCTATCAAGCTTTTTAGTGATAATTTTCTGCTGGATATGATTTCTTCTCTTCACGAATGGTGATTGGAAAACTGTCATGATTTCCTCCGAATCTCATCCCATCAGATAAAAATATTTCCATGTGTTATTTTTATTCTTCCACATCTATTTCCACTCCCTAGCATTTACAGATAACTGACTGTCCATGACAAGCAGGGTACGATGCATTCAGCACATCTGAGGGGAAGTCAGATTCTGGATGGGAAGCAATTCAGTGAATGGAGCCCTTTGGACTCTGAGAAGCTCTGGGCCACTGCTATGTTTGAAGCAGCAAACATCCTGGCCAGCTGCAGAAGCCATGCCAAAATGCAGCACACCCAATCTCAAAAGAAACCCACCCATCTCAGGTGATACAAATGCATAGATCTTATTTATTTATTTTCACATGGCTTGGATTTCTCTTTTTTTTCTATGGTGATTGCAGGCCTGAAATGAAATACCTCTGAAATACCCTGTATATCATTTTCTGTGCTGAACTGAAAGTGCCAGAAAGTTTTAGAATTTAACTCCTGTGGTGCCCCCTACACAAATTACAGCTATTTTGTATTGTAATTTCGAGTTTCTTTAGCACAAATAGTCTCGTGCATGATCACACCTTGAAAAACCCTTCCTCTGTATGACTTTACTGTGGTTTCAAACTTTCTTTTGCTGGCCTCCAGGGACTCAAAGACCTTAGTGCTGACCTACATTTCAGCTAATTCTCCTACTGAGTCCCTCTTTGCTTATTCTGCTTTACCAATAATACCTTTATGTCCTTTTCCTGCCTTTCTGCATACCTCCATGATCTATTGATGTCTGCTTAGTCCTCTCTAAAATTTTTGTTTTGCCTTGAGGCAAATGGAATAAAAATGCACTGTGATTAAGCTTACACATAATATAGAGAAATAACATTTTTATTTTCTCTCTCAATTTTAAGGCAACTGTTTGGGAAGTAGGAGTGGATATGCCACACATGATATTTCTGTTTTCTAGAGAACGGATTCTGAAGCAGGGTATGCTATCAACACATCTTATAGGTTGAAGAAAATTTTCAGATTGTTTTGTTTTGTTAAGAAATGTCAAAAGGTCATTGCCCATAATCTGCCACAAACCTTTCCACATACTGGCTTTTTTGAACTAATGGTTGAAATCAATAATCTAGGAAGAACAAAGCCCCGCTGTATGTCAAGGAGTGAAAAATGCAACTTTCAAAAATTTGATGAAATTAAATGATTTTATTTATCACTGAAATCTTGGTAATTTTAGCCAGATCAAATGTGCATTTCCTTTTGGTCTGGGTTCACCTGCTAAAAAGTGAATACTGAGAATGGATGTACTCACAGCTCCTCACTGGGAGCTGCTGTTCATTTTCTTGTACCTCTGACATCCAAGCAGACACTGTTTTTTAACATTTTCTAGTCTCTCCTTGCTAACCATTGTATCTTTGCCAGTCCCCTTGGGCATTAAACCTACTGTGTCCTTGTTTATTATCTAGTCAACCTCCCATTGTCTCCTTTGATTGGAGTTTGGTAAGATTAGTTCAATGTTCAGGAAAGAAAAACAAGCCATGGGAACAGCTTGGCCAATCCCAAAGGCTGAGTACTGAATTATAAGTAGCAAATACTGGAAGTACTACTCACAGTGAGCAGTTTACGAGCAATTTGTAGGCTGAAATTGGTTTGCACAAAACATTTATTGGACAGCTTCAATTAGAAAAAAAGCTGCAGTTTGTTCACGAACTGCATTCATGAGTATGATAAATTATGCGGTACAAACCCTTTGCCCACTGTTAACTTCTCCAAGGGAGACATAAGATTCTGCTGATGCCACTGGAGAGAGCTTAGGACCCATCACCCCTACTGCACAAGAATATTGTTTAAATGAAAGAACTCATGTGAAATGAAGCAAATGATGGAATAAACATTGCCGATGTAATTGAAGGTGCATGCCAACTTATATGAATTAGAAATGAATGTTAATGTTCCTTAGAACAAGAAATTACCAGCTTGTACCCAGTCTCCTATAAGTTCTTAATTCTAAAAATACAATCTATAAGTTGTTGAAAAATGGAAAATGTGGCTGTACTACGTCATCCAAAATATCTAAACTGTCTTTTTTCCCCTCATTCTTCCCCTTCCTGCCGCTGATACAAACCTAACGAAGAAGGAAGCACAGTCCAATTGACGTGACATCTTTGTGACAGTCATGGTCCGTAGCTCTTTCATTTATGCAAATACAGCTGCTGAAGGCAGGTATTCTGATGTGTCAGCTGTATGTAATGCGAGCATTTTGTAGCTCAAATGACATTCTTCCTTTGCTCTGATAATTGTCCTGCACTTTCTAATGCCTGTGAAGCAGGTGGATTATGAGCTGCTGTTCCAGGCGTCCTGGATGAGGAGGATAAATGCGGAGCAGTGTTTTTCTTAGCTGAAAGTTTGCTTGTGATGAGTCATAACATAGTCTTATGGACTACATGAGTTGGGCTGAATTTCATAATTATGAAAGAAGGTGAGGTTGGACTTTTGATCAACTCCTTAAAAAAATAAATTAAATACTATCTAAAACGGAGCTGCACGTCTCAGGAATGCCAAAAGTAGTTCCTCTCTGCCTCTGAGGACAACATTTTGTTCACAGATTGTAACTTAAACTTATTTTTATCTGAAGTACTATGTTGCAAAGTCTGGGAAGAGATTTATTGTGATGTATTAAACCATCTGTTCCCAAGGACTGTGCTTCGCATTCCACTGCTAGCCAATGCTTGTGATGCTGTGTTTTTACTTCTCAAAGCTCCTTTGCCATTTGAACTTGCTTGAAGGGAACAGAGGTTTTTCTCTGACTTGAAAAGCAGATGTACTAGTGAAGACTTGAGTAGACTGCAGGGGAGCTCAGCTGCAGAGATACTTGCAAATTTTTCACTAACGTTTTTCCTTTCCTGTCCAGATTTTTAATAAAAAGTATAATCATTAAAAAGTAAAATGAAAAGTAGCAGATTTTCCAAAATGCAGCAATGAATGGAGCAAAGACTCTGACAAGAGAAAATAGAGAAATCTATTTCTTTTGAGACAGTTAGCTTTAAGGTAGAGTGTTTTTTAGTTTATTTCAATAAAATGCAGTAGGAAGAATGATGTAGATCTGTAGATGATCAAAGTTCAAATGAAGAAATTCTTTTGCCATCCACAGAGAAAATGGAATGTGTTAGAAAGCTTTTTTTTCTCTGAAAATATTGCAGAGAACTTTCAGAGGTTGTTCAACACTTGCACTATTTTGTTGTGATTGGAAGGAAATAAAATTTGGAGAGATAAGAGTATATTTGCAAAAAAAAAAAAAAAAAAAAAAAAAGGCAGGTTTGGCTTTGCCAAACCTATTCACAAAATTTGCTTGTTATATTTTCAGTTTGAGCTGCTGACACCTCGAAAGTCACTACAGACAGGACAGAAAGATGGATGTTGGTTTCCCATGGGTTTCTTATGGTTCCCTTTTCTTTCTTCTTCTTTTTTTTTTTTTTTGTTTGTATTCTGAATTTGTGTTTCTTTTTTTATGTTGTTTTGTTTCATAAATAGGGTGAGAACTCTCTTTTGTTTAATAAACTACACTGTCTCTAAAGAGACTGAATTTATTTCTAGTTCTCAGTATGCCTACCTGTAGAAATCATGATGATGTTTGTATACCCTGTATACCTAGCACAAGAAAATTGCCCTGACCATTGGTGCACTGCATTCTCTTCCATCCTCGTGCTTCCTGAATCCTGTATATACTGTGTTGTTCAGCATGCCATGAATGCTTGAGAAAAGTAAGAGAGAGTCCTTTTTGTCTCATCATACTTACTCCTCTCTGTTGCAGGCCTTTATATATAAGATTACTTTTACATTCTGAGGCTTGCGAATTATTGTATCATTCTAATGCAGAATATCTTATCTACACTTCTGGGGAGTTGGAGTCTTCTTTTCCCAACAGGAGACTAGCAGCACCTGTGCAAATCCGAAGTCAAGCAATACTTTCAAATCTCTAGGCATCACAAGCTTGCTGGATGGTAGGTATAGCTCAGCAGACCATACTGATATGTAATTGCTAAGGCTTAGACAGACCATGTGCCTACTGGTTAAGGAGCTGTGTGGAGGCAGGGACCTGCATTTTATTTTGTTCAGTTTCCTCTTTGCATGATGTCATACAAAACCGTGGCTCCAGAGGCATCTGTCAGAGAGAAAACTGGCCTATATACAGGCATGTGGAACTAGGTGATCTTTAAGGTTCCTTCCAACCTAAGCCATTCTATGCTTGTATGGTTGTATAAGCAGCATTTTTGTCTTTCAGTGAGTGCCGTGCTAGTCTCTCTGTCCCTGACTTTATGGAGGTATTTGGAATGCTGGTTACACAACGGTTGAGTATAGCTCCAGATTCGTTTGCTTACATCAGCACTTTAAAAAAGATGTGAATTATTTGAGATGTAGCTAATGTGAAAAAATAAGTACTTATTACAATTTTACAGGAGTAAAAATTTCAGGTACTTAATATGTCCCATTGACATAAATAAACCAATAGTTCTTCAAGGCTTTTTTCTTGTTTTGTGAGAGAACAAACTATATCACATTCAAAGAACGACTCCAAGACGTTTCCCTTTTTCTTTATCTTTATCTTTGATTTCACAGGAAGGAAACATGAACTAGGGATGTCCTAGGAATGAGTGAGAGATCCTAAGAACGTCTCCTAGAATTTCCGAGGTACTTCCTGACAGTTATATTGTCCACATAGCTGAATAAGACCTGATTATGTGATTTCATAATTAATGTCCTCATATATTTTTTGTTATTTTGCTGCTGCCAACCTGAAAAAGTCAGGAAGCCCACAATAATATTACATGTTTTAGGTATTTCCATGTCTACCAACTAAGAGATAATAGAGAAAATAGATTGTTTACCTTCATTTCCCTAGTTGAATGCAAAACAAATATTACACAGGCAATTATTATAGAATACTAGTAAAGTGGACTTCAAGCATACAATCAAAGAAAAATTGGAGCTATTCATAAGCAAATATTTAACGCAACTTGAGCCTTCTGTGTTTTTCATTTTGACTTCAGTGTTGCTTTGCTAATCTTCCTAGAAGCACAAAATTATTATTTAAGTGCCTGTCTAGGTACTTTGTAAAATCAGGACTGATATTTTTCATTAGTGCAAGTTAAGCTTTCTACTTTCAGTAGTACTGGAGACAGCAGTGAATCAGGGTTATGTTACACCAGACCTAAGGATAGCTTTGTGCAGTGAAGTATTTCATTTACATGCTCTAGTTTAAAAGGCAGCACTTCTGAGTGATGGAAACCTCTACTGTACAGCCTTAGTATAATATCAGGAATATTGTACTGTGGGGAATGAACCGGAAGTCTTGAGTGCTGACACATCAATTGAACACATGACCTTATATTTACAATATCGTCTCTCATTTTTTAATAGAACTTACCAGTAAAATATTACAAGCAAGGTGCAGATACCTTGCCTTTCTGCAGACTAGATTTTGGAGCCAGTCTCACAGTTCAGATTCCTGCTTCACTGGGCTTCTCACTAAGTGTTCTTTGCTAAGTAATCTTCCTACATTTTTTTTCTTTCCCCTATCCTTCTCCTCTTTAAAAGAAAAACAACACATCTGATATCTTGAATGATTATTATTCAAAACATATGATATTATAATTCTAGAGAGAGAGATTATATAATAGCTGCTTTGGCAATCCTGTTTAACTACTTTGATAGAAAATCGTATCAGTTTTGTGCTCGCGCAAAATCCCCAGTTGCTTTGCTGTCTTCTGTCTTTTGTAAACACTGGATTTATAAGGGCTGCTCCTGCATGCCCTTCTCTTCCCAAATTAGAGTTCCCTCCAGAAGTTCTCATGCCTGGAGAAATTGCAGTTTACAGTTGGTAAATCTCTTCTGTGGTCAAAAGAGAGCAGCTGAAAAAGTTTTTAGAGCTGGAAATGTATAAAATGAAGTAAAAAAGCAAAGACAGATTTGCACTGGATACTGGGGTGAGGTCCTGAGAACTCTCTGTCATATGAAGCAATTGGCAAAATATTGACACTTGCTTTCAGGAACCTAGGATTTGTAAAATGTTTTGAAGCAGCAAGCAGCCAGCACTAGACAGAAAGTGTCCTTAGACGGAACCACCATGCCAGCCCAAAATTTGTGCAGGAGTTATTCCTAATGTTGGTGTTTTTTGTGCTTTTTTTTTTTTTCTTTTTTTTTTTTCCCCTGTTGATTGAAATGTGGATTTGTAAGTTTATTTTTATGTACTGGAGGAAATGAAGCTTTTGAATGTATATTCAGAATACTCCTTCACTCAAATATACATGTTTTCCTAACTTGCAGCTATACCAAAATCATTTGAGAAACTCTGAGTGTCACTGACAATGTAACCAGATGAGAAGCTTTATGTATCTTGTGGAGGTGGTTTATGGGAGTGGACTTTTCCTAGAACATGTCATGGCTAGCAATGCATTCCTTGGGAACAACATAGAATCATGGAATCATACAATGGCTTTTGTTGGAAGGGACCTCAAGGATCATCAAGCTCCTTGCCACATGCAGGGCTGCCAACCTCCTTATCTAATACTAGATGAGGCTGCCCAGGGGCCCATCTATTGATATTTTTCGTAGACTAAGATAAATATGAATGTTTGGCCATATCTGGAACATCAGAAGGGGCACTTCATTTTGTTTTCAAGGAAGATTTTGGTGTTGAAGCTCCCACACAAATTAAAATTACCTTGTGCAAGAAGAATTTTGGTGGCACACGTATAATCTAAACTATGCCATTCTACTGTGTACCTGAAGGGATTCAGGTGAAAGAAAATGCGACAGACACAAGCTTTACATTTCTCTGCAATAAAAAATGTCCAATCTTGTCTTCCCCTTGGATGAAAATATTGATGATCAGTCAAAGTATGTTACTCCAATAAAATCACATCCTTTTATTATTATTTTTTTTTCTTTTGATATTTCTGTACTTAAAGCCACAAGCTTGCATCACAAAAAAATCTGAAATGCTTCATTTGGAAGATATCCAGGCAGTACATTTTTCTTCATCGCTGGAACTTTTGTCTTCATTTTTTTGCTGAAACAAAATTTTGGCAAAACCCCATGCAAGTTTCCAGAGCTACTTAGTTTGGATAGTTTTGAATTTTCCTTTGAAAAATGATTCTACTAGAAGTATTTCCAGCCAGTTGTAACAGCAGTAGCCTCCACATTTTTGACCATTCAGTCTCCATGCTCATCCCCAAGGAAATGGGCATTTATTTCTTTATTTGTGAATTTATTAGTGTTTGCAATGGTCATCTTGAAAATAATTGACAATACAGGAGATGATGTACAGGAGTTACTGTCGTAAAAGTGTAATGGTACATGTGTATTTTGTCAGATGGAAAAAACTGCAGAATGTAAGATTATAGTGATTCTCCAGAGAGTGCTCCAACTCATACAAGGGCATCACAGCCTTATTCCAGTTCATACACAGTTGAGTTGTGTTCTCTTCTGTGTCTGCCTTTGTATGATAGAAAACCATCCTAGTTTTCTTTGACAGCAACAGAATGAAGTATAGGAGAAAACAGAGAAAAATAAACTTGAACATGGTGACCTGAGTGAATGCAAGCAGAAGTGTATTTCATTATGGTAACTCCATATGCTAGTTTAAAGAAAAATCAAAATGTTATGGGGAATGTGTCTTACGCTTACTCAAGTTTGAGAAACACAAGCTTAATTGTTAGGAAACCTAAATAGAATTGTGTAATGAAAATAGATTGACATATACTTGTAATTAAAATAAAAATATCCAGGTTTTACATCTAATTAGAAAATACTTAGAAAATTGTCTTAGCTTTTTGAAATAACTGATTTACAAGCTGTAGCATGAAAGAAATATTCTTTTAAAATACACTTTATAGATATATTGTATATATTTATATAATAAAACTTCAGAGTATGTTCACCTAGAAGATCCCAAAATGTGCCTTTTACCTTTTTCAGTATAGAGCATATTAGTTGGCTCTTTCTATACTTTTTCTCTATTATTTTTTCCTTCTTGACTATTATTCACACGGAGAAAAAAAGGACAAGCTGCATATTCAAGCAGTGATAAAACATTTATTTCTTAACTTTCATGACACCATATAATAGACAGGTAAAAGATGGATTTTATGTTTTATGAAGTTTAATTTGTTCCAAAAAAATGAAACAATATAAAATTATGTCTGTTCCTTTTTCATATAAGAAAGCTTTGAAATATCCTTTGTGATTTCTGGATATTTTCTTAAGAAGTATATGAAATTTTCTGTAAGAGTCTTAGTTGAACCTCTAATACCTTTTCTACAAATACCTATACTTGCATTAATTGTATTTATTAGAGCCTAAACCTGTGAGTATTTAAAGTTGAAAAGATAAAGCATATTGGTGATTTTGTTCTTAGGTTATTTTTAGTGTACGCTGTTAGTTTTGCTGAAGATGATTTTCTTCTTTCAAATTTCTTTAAATGACATTTTAAATAAATATGTATATATGCATTAAAAAGATCATGGAGTTATACAGCTTTGGCTAAAGATCAAGGTGTTTTGATTGAAAAGAAGCCTTCATGAGAGTTGCAGGGCTATTTTTCTTGTCTTTTAGGGACAGGCTTTCTAAAGAGAGCATATTTCCCGCTGGTCTACTGTAGCCAGGGAAGTACGCTGTGCGATGCTTTCTGGGACACTGCCTTTGCATTATCCTAAAGGGAAGGTTGTAATGACTTTCTGAGGGTGAAAGCTGTCTGCAAAGTGGACCAACAGAAATGAGAGGAGACAATGTCTGTATTAGGTATTTACATAACACATATATTTGTGGCAGCATAGGAGTATCTCCACATCAACATGTTTTCAGTTTTGATAGAAAACCATTACTGTTTGAATTGCTGCTAAAAAGCAACTGATTTTCCCAGAAAATGCTGATTGAAGAAGCACTTTTTAATTAGTTGTATTCATGACATTCAAGCTACAGGGTTGTTACCTTCCGGAAAGGTCTCTGAATGAAATTATACTCTGTAAAACCGAATTAGGCTATCTGGATAAGGCTCTGCAGTATGCAGCTCAGGACTTTGACGTCCCGAGGTTCCAATTGAACTAATTCGACATAACATGCTTGCTTTCCACATTCAGTCAGAAAACCACGGGTTTCCAGAAAAGCCTTCAGCATGGATGCCATCTCCATACTGACTTTCCCACATTTGTTGTTCTCCATTCTGAGAGTATCTTGTCCAGAAGTTGAAATTGCCTGAGAAAAAGATTTTTTGTCTGAAGATCATTGGTCTTTTGATAACTGATTCATACTTGATGAAAGTTAAAATTACCTGACACAAACTAGTGTTTGTTTGTTTTTCTTATAACTGGTATTCAGTTTTAAAACAATTATACACAGATATAAATTTTCCATTTCTTTCATACCTTAGGATATGGATCGGATCACAGTAGTTCAGAGATCTTTTCATTTGTATCTTCTTGATCTTCTGAGGATGCAGAAAGAAATAAAACGATCTCCTAAGGATGGGAGAAGAGAACAAAAAAGAAAAGGATTTCCATAGGAAATCAGAGAGGTCTGACTGGAATCATTGAACACAGAAGCCTAGCCAGCAACAGGGCTAGACACAACCAAACAACGCTTTGGCTTGGAAGGGACCTTTAAGATCTTTATAGGCAGGAACACCTCCCACCAGACCAGGTTGTTCAAAGCCCTACCCATCCTGGCCTTGAACGCCTCTAGGGTGGGGGCATCCTCAACCTCTCTGGGCAATTTTGTATTTTGAATTTTGAATACGAATTCGGAATGACCATGTTATAACATGGGTAGCATTTTTATCCCTATTGTTCCTTCATCTTGTTTTAGAACCAAATTTTAGTCAGTCATTAAATAGATCAGTGTACTACACTATTTTCTGTTCCTGTTGTCCAATATTAGCAGTTTTGTCTATTTTACTTACAGCCTGTTTTGCTTTATTGACAGTTTTAGGTGGTTGACTTAGCTGTGTGTTTGTTGGAGGTTTATAATAGTCACATACTGCATATCCAGTAGAGAGAGGTTTACAAAATCATGCTCGGTTTCCATTGTGTTTTAGGCAGGGTCAGGAAGATATTTCTACCTCTCTTAATAAATTGATTTTTGCGTAAAATACATAAAAAAATTTTTATACCTCACATACCTTTCTGATGACACATCTTTTCTATGCAGACAGAATTCATATTGTGTTATCATCTGTCACCATTGTTTCATTTTAGACTGAGGTTCATGACTGGAATTTTCTTTTGCCTAAGCAGCAAAATTTGCAAAGATCATAATCTTCCCAGGTGCATCTATTTTAAATGTCCCAATACAGCCCAACATATGCCTGACTTTTCAGCACCAGCAAGCTCCAGAAACATTCAGTTCAAATTATGGATGCTGAGACAACCATCAGAGAACAGATCTCAACCAACATCCATGACTGTTGCTAGAATTTTTTCTTAGTTTGCATAGCACAATTTGATGCTTCCTAGATTTTAGGTGAAAACACTACAAATGATCTCCTCTTTGTATCCTCAATCTATTTCTCATGAAGCTTGTGAGGAAGGGATCTCAAATGCCTTTCTTGCCCAAAGTAGTTAAAGAATCCTACACAAAGACATACTTCATGCTTTAACATGGCACCCTAAGCATATGTAGCCTAAGACTAGGATGGATGCTTTTAGTAGCAAATATGCAGATCATTCTACTTTATATCTTCTCTTTCATCAAGAGGATGTGAAAAGATCAATGTGAATGTTCAGATTCTTAAATACTTCAATAGAGAGACTGATCCCAAGAAACTAGGACCGGAAGACAACTTCACTCCATTACCTGTTTATACACCCTTCCGAAATCTAAGTTCTTTTGATCCTTCAGAATGGTGCTTTAATATAAGACAAATGCAAATTCATGCATTTTGAATTCTGAATACAAATTCAAAATTAGATTTTGCATGGATTCTGGGTTCTTTTAGAGTGACAGTCAAAGGAAAAATAAGTATCAAATCACATGAGCCTGGGAAAACAAATTTAATGAAGAGATTTGATAACCTAGGCAGATGATGAAATCCTTGACCTGAAGATAGCATCTCACTTTCAGTAGAATGTGCTATCAAGTACATCATGTTCTGGACATCTAAGGCTTTTATTTGTTTGTTTATTTATTTATTTATTTATTTATTTATTTATTTTTGTTGCTTTTTAGATACAGTTTGTGCTTGAACAAACAAATTGGTGGTCGCTTCCTGCCATTCCTTTGCTTATTGCACTGTGAATACACCTGACTGAACAAGTCACTGCAATTTCCAAATGTAAATGTTTCTAATTAAGCATTTTTAAATGATCGGACACTATTGTACCTTGAATTAAGAAGCCTCTTCTTTACACAGATGATATAAAAGTATAAATTTGACCTCTCATGGTTGTTCCCTTCGACCCGTGTGAGATTACCCTTGGAATCAAAACAAAAAAATATGGTGTAGAAAACAGTATAGCTGATACAATTTGCATCAACTCTTACCTGAAGTTATTTGCTGTATTTTGTTTTGGCTTTTCTGCTGCAGAAATATTTTCAAAATGAGAATATTATTTCCCTGGTGCTTATTTTCAATTATTTTAAAACAACACATTAAAAATGCTTTGTAACTGATAAAATATGAACTTGACTGAATTTTCACGGTTGATTACTGACCACTGCTAGGAAGCCAACTTTTCTCTATTTGCCATGAATAAATGAAAGCATGATTCCCGGGACTTTGGCTCTTTTTCTCAACAAATAATTCATATTCATTCTAAGATAATTTTTTTTCCTTTAGTTCTTATCTAATTACTAAATAGATTCAGTAGCCTGAAATCTTCAATCAAGTCCTAACCTTATGCCTTCATATAATTTTTCCTTCAGTTAATATCCTGCCCAAACGAGCCATATATTAGAATGATGTCTCTGGTTTAATCAGTTACATTTACGTTAATAAAAGTAGGGTGTAGACCCTTTGCTGTGTTAGCAGAACATCCAGCATTTTCTCACAGTTGCCTATTAATATTTGTAAACAGCATATCAGTACCTCAATAACCATTGTATCTGTAGCTATATGTGAAGCCTTGGCATGACAGAAATAAACTGGAGTCACTGTCCATGGAAATATTTAAAAGACATGTGGATATGGCCCTTAGGGACATGGTTTAGTGCTAGACTCAGTAGTGTTAGGTGATGGTTGGACTTGATGACCCTTAGGTCTTTTCCAATCTAAGTGATTATATGATTTTATGATTCTATGATCTTACCAATTTCTTTCACAATTCTACAGGCAGAACCTCTTGTCTCAAGTTTGTGAATTTACCTGCTTGTTGTAATAGAAGTGGACAGTACATGAGATATGGTGAGATTTTTTATAAGATCTTTTGATAATTCCCATGGTACTGTGAAATTACCACCGAATCTGTCACCATGCTAGCAAACAATACATCACTATTTCCTTCTATTCATATTAAACAATCACATACAATAAAGCTGCTACCCTACTTTCCCTTCTTTTATATCTTTCTGAAAAATATTCTCTATGTGAGTCCACTATAAGTATATATACAGTTTTTTTTTTCTTTTTTCTCTCTCTGTTTCTTGCAAAGGACCAAGAACCTTGTATTTAAGGAAGGATCATAAAAAGATGACGAAGTCCAAGATTCCAAGTCCAGGAAGATTGTATTTTAATACAAAAATCCGCAAAGAAATTAAATCTCCGGGGAGAAAGAAGCCTTCGATTTTAAAATTAAATTTCTAACAGAAGGTTTAAAGTTTGAAATAATAGATTTTTACATTAAAGCTAAGCTGAACAATGATTGAAAGCTAGGACACATAAAGCTTCTTATACCTCTCTCTGCCATCTATCTTCACTTCAACAAGTTTGTGAAAGAGGAATACTTCAGATATCTAAACTCTCATGTCTAAGCAAAATGACTGGTGAAGAACTGTGTAGGAGAATTCCAGCTGCCAAATCCAATGCTTTTTATAATCAGGCATCAGTCTGGAGTGCAGCATGATGTACAACTGCAGTGATCCTGGTGAGTTGACCTTGTTATAGCCACTGAGAGGAAAGACTTGTATGTTTCTGTTACTTGATCCATCAACAGCCTTCATCAACACCAGTCCCTTGGGTGCAGCTCATTTACTTACAGGACGTGGTAGGGCTAGGTGTGCAGTTCTGGGCAGGTTCTCTGCCTGTTCCTTTTGGACAGATAGCAAAAGACCCTCTCTTATGGGATAAGTAGTTTTCAATTCCATCTTCTAACTTTTTCAACATCTTTGGGGATCTATCATCAATAGCACTCACACATACCTGCCTGTCTGCTTTAGTAGAGGCAGTCAGTGTTATTGTACAGATCTCCAGTGCTAGTGAGAAAGATATACATGGATTAAAAGAAGCTGGATCAAGTTTGCGGGTTGGGGTTTGCAGGGAAAAGAATTAGTTGAAAGATCTCACTTTCTGTCAAAGGCTTATCCCACTGACCATCTGCTTGATGCAGAGATCCAAGCTTTATTTGGGGGGTACTGTCATTCATGAGTACATCAGTGGCAATGTTGAGAAAAATCTTCCTTCTTTTGGGTCTAGAAAGAAGTGTATATTCATGTGCCTTGACTGATGGACTAACTTCAGTGATCTGCCAATTGGTTGTCTCTGGCTTACAACACTTCACCTCATTTTGTCTTGGGCTGCCTATGAACTTTATGCAGGAGTAGGACCTATATGCTGCTATCTGTCTTTTAGAAGAAGAAGGCCGAAGCAAAAATGGCACGCAAGTGTTACATCTGTATTTTTGACTTCTCTTTTGATATTCCACTTTTCAAAACCTGCCTGGCATTTGCAGCAGTTGAGAGATATTCCCGTGCCCGCCATGGTGGATATTCTACAAATACTAGACCTTAAGAGAATGTATCTTGGAAATGAATGTAGGATTTTCTCCGCAGGAAATCTTTACCACTAAGGGCCAAAGAAATCTTCAGTTTTCCCACTGTAGAAGTGGCAGAAAATTTGCCTGTTACAATTGTCATGAGTAAGAAACTGCAAGAACAAATAAAATGCTTCTTGAAAAAAGGAGTGCTTTTCTTCTGAACAAAATATTAATTTGAAACTTGATTCTGTGATGGTAATAATATGCTATAAAATCTAAGACAGGAATCATTAAAAGCCACAATTAACAATGGTGCAGACCTCAAAAAAGAAAAGATACAACAATAGTAATTTTGAATAATAGTTTTAAAATGACAAAAATCAATGCATGCTAATATGTGTCGTAAAAAAAACCCTCAACTGAATTAGCTGACAAAAAGTGAACAAACTACAACACGCCATGGCTGTAGAAAAGCTTTCATATAAAGTAAACCAGTGAGAATACAAATGAGAAACTGCTGGCACATGTTCTGTGTAAAGAATAAGATGAAGTACACCAAGCTGCGTCAATTATTAAAACTAAAGGCTCAAACTTTGACATATGATCTAGAAATCATAAATAACACTTTCAAAGAGCAGTGTCAGACACTCTAATCTTCCAAGTTGCTTTAAACAGGAGATAAAGTTTGTAAACAAAAGCACTTTATTGAAACTTTCACCAGATCAAAGTGTAACCTTAGACTTAATATGAAATAATAAGTGCTGCTAAAGTCTAACACAGGGGAAAATAACATGCTTAGATGAGCTGCCAGTAAACATTCAGTGAGAAATCATACACACACATCTGAACTATGATTGGAAGTGTTTAACTGAACATTGGAATCAGAAAGCATGCTATCGCACAACTTGGCAATCAAATGAATGCTTTTCCTATGTATCTGCAGCAATCGGATATGTATTTTAAACCCTGGGTGAGATTTATGCTGATAAAATGCACTTCTGCACCCAAAGTGCCGTACAGGAACTCAAATCTCTAGCAAGCCTTATGTGAAGGTTTCAAGGGGAGCAGAGGGCTGCTGAGGCACTTCTTTACCTCATCATAAAGGATTTCCATGAGTAAACCCTGTCCATATAATTTGATCTGTATTATTTCCATTGTGCGTCAGTGAGGATGATTTGGAGTTGTATGTTATTCATGGTGAGAATTTGAAAATATAGATTTGTTGACTCAGTTGACTGAAAAACTATTTTGATTTATTGCAATGGAAGTAACCACTGACTGGTTTTAAAACAGACAAAGAAACAAGCAACAAACCCACCACCACCACCGAAAAGAAAAAAAAAAGTCAAAACCCAAAACAATAAAATCCCCCTACAAACTAAACCCTCAAACTCTTCGCTTTAGAAAGACCTTCATAAAAATTGGATTAAAAATCTAGTGTAATATCCTGACCAGGTCTGCACATATAGCAATTTAAACTCGCCCTTTTAAAAATGACACCAGGGAACTAGACAAGGCTGCCCATTATCTTCCTTTCTTTTTACAATTGCAATCGAGCCTTCAGCCTTATTTTTCAGCAACCAATTATTTAATCAAGGAATGAAAATCAGAAACTCCACAAATACGTGTTCATTGTATATAGATAGCATGCTGATTTAATCCTGTAATCCCAATCATAATCTACCTGTAATCTTACAATGGATTGGTTTTACATCACGTCAGAGTTCTGTGCAGTTACAGTGATAAAATCGATTTTCTTAAAATGACTACACAGTTGCAGAGCCTACCTGACCAAAGGACGATCAGGTAAGATGGGGCTTTGTTAAATACCTAAAGAGAAATACCCTAATTAGAACAGGGAATTATTTCATGCTTGTCTTCCTTTTCCATCAAACTTTTTTGGAACTATAGAACTAATGAATATGATAAACCTTTGTCTTTTTTTTTTTCCCCTCTCTGTTTTAGGATATTTAATTGATAGTGATATACATTTTCTCTCTGTATTATTTTAAACTTTTCATCAAGTTTTTACAAACAAAATATTTAAGGTCTATTTGAACGCCTTGTAACCACTGTTACGAAAAGATGGGTGAACTTCAAAGCATATTTTACAATTTGTTGTTAAAATACCAGTTCATTTTACTTTGATTGACTGTAGCTGCAGAACTGAGATAGTAAACCTGTCGCATGTAAAACACTGTAAAAACCAACAGTGACAAAACACGTGCTGAAATCATTGATAGCTATTTGAGGCAAAAATCCTACTTCTGGAAAGAACTGGAAAAATTTTACGCATTTTTCTTTATTTACTCTGTGAAAAATTCCAAAAGCAAATTCTTAGATCTTTGTCTATTTATTTAAAAGAGACTGAAGGATTGGAACAGATACCCAAAATTTGGTGATTTCATAGCCCAAATATTACGCGTGTCAAGGTGTTCAGCAATTAGACCAGTATGGCCTATTGTTTTGCTGTCAAGCAGCATTTAATGTGAAATATTCAACTGAACATCATGCAATCAGATTACATAATGTTAAGTAACAAAAGGATTATTGCACATATATATTGACAAATTATTCCTTTTTTAAGATCAATTAACTCACAAATTAGATTATATTAGCAAAAGCTGAGATAAAAATGGAGCTTCAATTTTTAGAATAATTTTCCTTTGTTTGGGAATAAGATTCAATAGTGACTCATTTCAAATCTATATTGATTTTCTTTAATATGTTACAGAAGTTACAATTAAGTCTTCAAAGAACAGCTTCATTTCAGACAAATTTGTCACTTAGTTGTCAGAAAATATACATTCCATAAAACACTACGCTGTGAAAGAATGTCATAAATTAACTATATGAGAAGGAGAGAAACAAAAAGCAAAACTGACACAAATGGCTTCTGCTCCCAAGTTTTTCTTTTAATATCAGCTGGACTACCCATCTGCTAATTGTGCTCGACCTTGGAAGGAATACTTCTTCTGTAGTTTTCATACGGAAACTGAGCGATAAAGTTTTCTACTAGAGAAGCTAAAATTAGCATCAGATAAAAAAGCTGGATAACTAGAATATTTATTTTCAGCTTTTACGATTTCTATAACGTAGGTGATTATTTCCTGACACAAGACTTTTGTTATTTTAATCCTTTATAGTTTGTTCTATTTATCTGTCCATGTATATCTAGGGAAGACTAGACTGTAAGGTCATAATGATACAAAATTAACAAAAGTTGAAATTAGCTACTGAATATCCAACATGATACTGAAGACAGATAAAACCAGCATTTAGTATAAATTCCCAACAGTCAGGCAGAGGAACTCTTTATAATGCATTTAACTTTTTCTTGAAAGACAGTATGATGAAGGACATGACTTGGAGCATCACTGGCATAAACCGTATTACATAGATAATGGTGAATGTTAGAAGCTTGAAAACTATGGAAAATGAGATGGCTTCCTTTGACAGCTATTGGGCAATACATACATTTTAACTGCATAATTAAATTTGCATAATTGGCATAAATTTGAGCCACATCTAAACTGTTGGCACTTGATCTATTAATAAGTTTGAGGATGTCTCGGACCTAATTCTTGTGGGCAGTCAAGATGCATAAATTGAAACAAGGCAATATTCTCCAATGATACTTTAGTCTTCAAGAGAGATGAGTCCATTAGCAATGGAACTATCCAAGGTCAAATGGGCTTTTATTTTACCTATCATCACTAAAGTATACAGTCTTGAAGTCTGCATTCTGGCATTTTGGTCATTTCTGTGTATCTAGACAGAAGGCTCCGGGGCTGTCACTATATCCCTTTTGGGAATAGATTTATTTTTAGGCATGCATAAATGCAAAAAGAAAAAGCTTTTTCCTAGTCTAAGTGGTTAATGGACCAGACTTCATCTTAGTAGAATTTGGGGAAAATATCAAATTAAAAACACAGGTGAATTAGTTAGGATTAGCTTCTCTACTTGATGGAAGAAATCCATAAACATGAGTTCTGGTTAATTTATCACTTTACGTTGCTAAACTTTAGAGTTTGAACAAGCTGGAATTTGTGCTTTTTTTTTTTTTTTTTTAACCTACTGAGAACACTAGCAGATGAAAATTAACATTTTTACCACTATGGAGGTTTGGATATCCAAACAAAATCCCACAGTTCTATTAATGCAAAATCACTATTAAAATCATGAACAACTATGCAGTTTCACCTAGTGTGACATCTAGTCTACATCCAAGTTGATGATGCAATAGTTAAACAGCCCCTTGTGATTTATTATGTGTACAAAACTCATGGAGAATTCTGAGAAAAATGCTCGTTGGTAAACCATGCTACCTCAATCTGTTTTGTTCATTATGTCTATTCCTGCCTCAATGGGTTAAATTAACTTGCTATATAATCATGTCCATACTGTAGTTTGGAATTAAGTTCGAGTGAGATCTTTTCAACAGTTGAAATAATTTTGCAGGCTCCATTATCAAAATTTTCCTCTGCAAGGGTAGTGTTTTATGCGTCTCCTGAGTGTCCTATAAACTCCCAGTATTAATAGTGTGTTAGTGGTGATATTGATGCATGATAGCATGGATACAGCATGCACCGTTACAATGCTTTAAGACTGTAAACCATTTTTAGCACTGTTCTTTGCAAGGCTAAGTCTTGGTAGTGTAATATAGCACTGCTAATTATATTGATCTAATTAATCTAATTAAATTGCAGCTAGATATGTTGTACATGCCATTTGTCTATATTAACATTATGTAAACCTATTCTGCTTGTCTGTGCATTTTATATACAATGCCTCTTTAGCATTTGACCAGGAAAGTGATTGCATGCCTACTGCATCTTGTACTGGAGTGAGAGAGATGTGGTGATCTGGTTTTTTATGAGATGAAGGAAACCGGACTCATTTTTAAACCTGCCTATGTTTGAGAAGACAAAGTATTTTCTCTTCCTGGAGCTTAGAAAATATCTCCTCAGCTTCCTCACTTGTTTACACCACCTTTGAAAAAGCACAGCTTCATTTTTCAGAATTTCTGTACATTACTTTCAGAATGTCAATAGGCCAGTGGGTCCCGAATCACTTACTGTGAAATGAAGTAAGCATTATTGAGTTGCTTTGGTATTTCTGTGGTATATGGAAGAGAATGTGCACGGGCAAAATTCACTCCTAAGAGAGCAGGGAGCTTCCTGCTGTTGCTTGCCATTGCTCTACCTTCCACCAGCACTTCCAGAGGAGATGCCTCAGTGGAGAGGGCAGCATCTGATGAAACTGCAAATCTTTAACTACCGGCTGCGGCCTCTACTTGTGTAGCAAATGCTCTTTTCATAGTTGTACCTATCCATTGTGCTTCTAGCAACAAAGGCAAGCAGATGGTATCTCTACCCTCCTCCTAACACAGGACGTACACTTGAATGTCATCCAAACTCACCCTTCTTCTGGGTTTTCTTTTATCATCAATTAAATCAAAGCAAGTATTCCTTTGGCATGAGCTGGCTTTACAGACTTCACATAGTTTTTTGCTTCTTGTCTTAAAGAGGGAGGTGCTCCACCATTTTCCATGATCTGGCTTTGGGAAGACTCACTTGGTTTGATTACTGTTTGATACTGTTCTGAGTTTGCTGTGTCACTCTGCAGATTCATGGCAGACTGCTACACATTAAAGGAAGAATGTGACTACTTTCTTCCATGTCAGCCTCCTGCAGCAATTAGTGCTGTCCCCGCTTAGTTAGCCAAATCAGCTGAATGCTAAAAATATACTGCTCCGGGCAGGTTATCAGCCTGAAGGATGGTTGAGTACTGTATGCAACTGTCTTGAAATTAGATTTATTTAGTATATATTTTTTTAAGATTTAAACTAATGAGATCAAAATGCTTTATTTGTCTTTAAATATGATGTAGATTTTTTTTTTTTTTTCAAACTCTTCAGTGGATATTTTAAGCCAGGTTCTGTTACTGCCTATATGGGAAAATGAATGATTCTGCTTTCAGCTACTGACCACTGTCTTATTGTTAATGAAATTGCCCTCACATTTCTAACACCAGAAAAATGAAATAGAGTGGCTGAAGGGAAGGGAATAAGGAAGATATTTTTAAAATCTCAGTTTCCTTTGTGCTGCATAAGAAGAGCTGAAACTCTGGTTTCGTCACCATACTTACGGCCTTAGTTAAAGTAAAACATTTTAAACCAATTTTCAATTTTGATGTTATTCTAATTAATATAACTAGATAGATACAGTTACAATTATTTTCTGGATTAAGCAGTTCTCAGTTTCCTAAGAAATGAAGTCTGGAAATCCACCAGGGACCTAAAAAGATCCTAGAAAAATGTCTTGTTTATTGCATTTGGTCAAAGCATACGTAGTATGAGCTCTCCTTTACATTTTGCATTGCTTCTCTTTCTCTGGATGGCAAAGAGTGGGACTCCACAAGACAGAAAATCTAAAATTCTAAGTCTTCCACAATTACCAATTTTTTTCCCCTATGCTCCAAGGTCTTTTAGACCATGTAGAAACCACATGCACAGCAGGGAAGAGAGCTGTAATCCCACAGTTTCTCTGTATGTGGTGTGTATATGTTGAATATATGGTAGTGGGACTGGAGTTTGTTGTTTGTGGCTTTTGCTTGGACTGCCACATGGCAGAAAGATCAGAAATAGTGCAAGAGAGAATGACATCTGCAGATGACCTGTTGAAGTCAACAGAAACACCCTCAATGGGGTTAGTAGCCTGGGAGTCAGGCCCTTTAGAGAGAAGAATGGCACTAATACTTCTGAGAAAGTGAAATGCTAGGGGTCTGCAAGAGAGGAAAACAACAACTAGCCTGAAGGGACTTTGGAGCAGAGCCAGTAGAAGCTGCTGTCATTTCTATCCTGCTGTCCTTTCTTGAACTTGGCACAATCAGCTGATCTGCATGAATGTGATGTTTTTATGGCACTGGATATAATTGGTAGTGATAGCAGCACAGCTGAACGAGACAGCACATTGTATGAAAACAGGCTGAAGGGAGGATGGGATTCAGTTATAAAATCTTAAAACTCATTTAATCAGGGCATATTTTTTACTAATCAGAATATTTTCTGTGAATCTTGAAAACTGGAGACTCTGATCACAAACCAGAGAGTATGAGAGGGTCTCATTCATAAGTGCTTTATCTTCTCAGGAACAAGTCGATAAGCCTTTATTGTTTAATTTTTCTTTCTTGGGAACTGGGCAGCTGACATTTTTTCAAAGTCCCTTAATTTGTAGGGGACTTTGTGGGAGTCACAAAACCCCATTAACCGTATTTTTCATCTGGCTTTAGGAGGAATATATTTTAAAATGGTAAAAGAAAAAGACTTTGAACAGCTTCTGATAACTCACAGTTTAAGCATGGCTATAAAAAGAAAATGAAAAGGCAATTAAAAATGGAATATTTCTTTCTTCACTCTTCCCCCCCAACTGTAATTTGTCACTATTTCTTGTAGGCAGGCAGAAGGATGAGGCTACAGAAGACCATTTAATACAGCAAAGCTGGCTGCTATAAAGCACCAGCACTTGGCATTAGTGTGGGGGCCAAACTGTTTAAAAATCTTTACCATCCTCCATCCCACAAAGTCACAAATTGTGGGGTTTTGTTGCTTGCTTGTTGTTTTGTTTTAGTTTGTTTTGTTTTTCCTTGAAAATGAGAAGGGAAAAAGAATATAAATTCATTAATGTCTCAACAGCAGTGAGGGTAAAAAGAGGATATATTTCTTCAAGATTCCATTCTTTTCTATCCCCTAGCACCTAGAAGCCCCTTCATTTAGTAAAACCTACACTGATATATATATTCCAGAAGATCACCAAAAGCAGACTTGAAACACTTGTGGCATCCTTATTTGTGTGTGCAAAACAGAGTTTTACTCTTCTACAAAACCATTGGTAAAGATATGGCAGAAGTTTCTCCAGACCCTACCCTGTGGACGTCAGGGTTGCTCATGTGGTTTGCTGCAGCACAGGACTGGCTATGTGCTGCATGTGTTGGCAGGTCCAGCACACTCCACCAGCCTTTAGTAATCACCTTTGTCCAGCAGAGATGCACACGTACCCACTATGTGCCCACTGTCCATATATGCATACATGACTGCTCCTGATCTAGGCATTGACACTTTTACTTTCATTGGTCCTGTCTTCCTCACGGATGCACTAGATGATCTTTTAGTGTTCTTTTCCATCGTTAATGGTTCTACAATTCTATGATAACTTATCCATGTGTCTATCCTTGCATAGGAGAATCTTCAAATTATCAAAATTTTGATAGTCAGTGTGAATCTCCTTTCCTAGAAGTGTCACTAAGGGGTCAAGTATGCATTGCAGGTTCATATTTATGCGTACTCCATGAGGGGACCCAAGCAGCATTTTATGCTCTGATGCCAACAATACCCAGCTTTGATGCCAGCAAAAAGCCAGTGGTACTACTCAACAAAGCTTATGTTTTACAGGTGCAGTACTTGCTAAAGATATTTGTTTACATATTTACTGAGAATTTGCTTTCAATATTGAGTGCTGTATTTTACAGCCAACCTGCTGAAAAGAACAATTCAGCAGTATGAAAATGGTGTTCTTGTTATCATCTCTAACAACTGCATAGAATTATAGAATATCCTGAATTGGACCCACAAGGATCATCAAATCCACCTCCTGGCTCCACACAGAACCACCCAAATCCAGATCTTGTGTCTGAGAGCAGTGTCCAAACACTCCTTGAACTCTAGCAGTCTGGAGTTCTGCCACTGCTTTGGGGAAGCTGTACAATGCCCATTCCCCACTGGTAAAGAGCCTTTTCCTAACCCCCAATCTGACTTTCCCACTTGTAGTCTCAACCTTCATTTGAGACAGCCTCCTACCCTCCTGACTGGTAAGCCACATATTTAGAGAAGGCTGCAAACCGAGGAGAGGAGAGGAGAGGAGAGGAGAGGAGAGGAGAGGAGAGGAGAGGAGAGGAGAGGAGAGGAGAGGAGAGGAGAGGAGAGGAGAGGAGAGGAGAGGAGAGGAGAGGAGAGGAGAGGAGAGGAGGGCATTTTTGTCCTGACTGTGCCCATTCTTACAGAAATTACCTCTATGCAACAGGGGGACGGGCTGAGGAGAACCTGTGTCAGGACACCCTACCTAGGTACAGTAGCAAGAGGGACTTGTTTCCATGCCAGGGCAAGATATCCAGAAGACCCCAGATTTTCTTGATTGGCTTTTCCAGAAGTACCAAGAACACTGTGAATATTTTGGGTGAAGTGAATATTGATACACTGCTAAGCAAATATAAAATAGTATTGTTATTCAAAAGGGGACTAAAAACCATTGACAATCTCTTGTGTGTATACATCTAAAGTCATACTTATTTATCACATGTGTTTATAAAACAGCTGCCACTATATCATCTGAGCCCAAGTTTTGTGAAAAGTTCACAAATCCATATTTCACATGAGCCATATGCTGAGCTGAAGGCACATAATTTACAAACCTTTTAAGTGATTGTGTTACCAACAATTCACATTTCTGCTCTCAAGATAAAGCCCCAGCCCATTCCATCTGATCAGCTTCTTACTCTTCAAGCAGGTGTTGTGGTTTCTGAATTTTGTCCAGATGGCAGCTGATGTGGAATGAGAGATTGAGTGAATAAAAACAAATGCTGTGAGAAGAGTCAGTGAGCCTTTGCTCCTCGTGTTACTGCTGGTGACAATAGATTTAATGCAGCCATTGTTCATGATCTGTGAGTTTATGAGAGCTAAATGGTTAGGATTAACTCATCAAATTATAATAATCAGAGCAAATGATTGAAAATATCTTCCTGAAATATACTGCATTTGGTTCTAGTTCATCGACATTTTGCTATGCACGTCTTTTAGTGGTATGCATGCCTATGAGTATATATGTGTGTGTGTATATATATATATATATATATATATATATACACACATATGTTCATGTGTTGAGCTGTTCACCATTCATTCTCCCCAGCATACTTCTGATCCATTGCAAAGCAACTGCAAGGCTTGTAGCCGTGACGTGAACTGCAATGAAAGTTTCAAAATGTGTGTGTGCAGAAAAGTATTGGCCCCGTGGGCTGTCTCAGGGAGCTTGTAAGAGATAATGAGGCCTGTGAGGGTCAGCAATTACCTCCAACTGATTCAGACTCCCTGACTGAGCCGCCTTTATCCATAACCCACTCCTCCCAGAGCAGTACATGAGCACAGGGTAGAGGAGAGCAGTGCTGCCAGCACCCCCGGAGCACCCCCATCCACCCACCTGCGGGACAGGACTCTGACCAGTGCTCTCCTTCAGATAATTAGGAAATCATGCTCTACTGCCAATAATAGGTTAGATCTGCCCACTGTTGGCACGAGGATCCTGAGTGGAAATGCAGTGTGTGCTTCTTCACCCTGCGCTCAGGAGCTGAAGAAGCACATCGGCTTTGCTCACCCCGTCTCCATTGCTGTCACCTGAACCTTTGCCTCAAGAAAATTCCGTATCTCTAAGTTGCCTCTCAAAGAGGCTCTTATTATGACACTGGTGGGCAGAGCCTTTCACAATTTGTGAAATAACCTGCTGCCATGTCAGATTAGGTTATGTGCCATCAAATTATTTAAATCTTCACAGTTACATTTGTTCTACAGACATGCACTCTCTCTCTTGAGACTAACAGTTCTGCACTTCTACAAATACTTTCCTTTCAGGTCATTCTTTTTTTTTTTCTTTTTTTTTTTCCTCCTTTTTTCTTTTTTAGTGGCAAAATCAGCTCCCAGAGCTCATTTTGAGACCACAGAAAAGAGAGGTGACGCTTCGTGTACATTTTATGGTTTTTCTGTCCAATGACTCTAATGTCAAAATTGCTACAGCCTTCCAGGAGAAATGCTAAATCATAATGTAGTAAGAAAGGCACCCTCGACAGGTCTGCGAATGACAGCTCTGTAATTTCAGCATTATTTGAATACAATGTAGAAGTGCCTTATATGTTTAAGCAGCTTCATTTTACATCTGCTTTTTGGAATAATTGATTCATACTTGTCTGTACAGGCTTTCAATAGTTCTTCTTTTCAGTGTCTTCTTTCTCAGTGTCTTTGTCTATCCCTTTCTTTCTTTCTTTCCAATTTCTTTTTTTTTATTATTCCTTTGATTTTTTTTTTCTATAATATTTATTTTACCATTGAGAAAATGAGAGGGTCAGGCTGAGAATGTGTGAACTGAGCTGCAGTGGAACTACTCATCTTTACCTCTGTGCTCATTAAAGACAGGGTGCAGAATGACTTGAATTACAAGTGGATTTTTTCTACCTACTTTCATACATATGCTAACATTTGTTGCTTTATTTGTCGCTTCAAAATTACCATTATTATTTCCAAGTACCGATGTATATTTAATTTGTTTTAACATTTCTAAATTTTTTTTCTAGTTGTTACTCAAGCCTTTGTGGGTTGGTTGAAGTCCTTGAAAAACCTCCCAGTGGTTCCTGATGACAATTTTTCATCAAGATACAGTGGCTTCAAATCCTGCTAAAATGAAAAAAAAAAGTTTATAATCCTACAGGTTTTTTTGGTGGTAGCGTTTCTGCACCACTGAACTGACAGCTGAAATCCTACCCCCTTCTCCCAGTGCCTGACGTCTGCCTTGGCAGCCAGAGGGAGGGCAAAGGGAGCAGTACAGATGGGGAAAACCAAAACATTTTGCAGTGCGACCACCCCAGCCAACACTGTGTGTTGTGTCAACAATCTGCAAGACCTGGCAGATCTCTGTGGAGGTGGCTTTACTTCTTGTGACACGTCCAAGGAACCTGCACTGTGCTGGTCTGACGCCAAGCCACAGTTACAAGTGCTCCTCCATCAGAGCTCATGAAAATTAGAAGGCTGTGCTTCAGGTCGGGGTTGTGTGGGCTTGAGATGGGTTTCTTCCCACATCCCTGCCATGGAGAGTGGGAGGCAAAGACACATTTCAAACACAGACTCCAGGGAGAGAACGAGGTGGGTACCCCCTATTTGATCCTACCTGGAAACCATTGCAGATCAATAGCTCTACAAATGGTACTGTTTTTAAAATTCATGAGCTTGTGAAAAGTGAGAGAAAAGCTCGTTTCTATCCCATGTGGGGTATTTTTTGTCTGCTTGTTTTTTGTTTTCTTTATTTTCACTTTGATTCTGGGCTGAACATGGTTTCTTTTCTCCCATCTTGCTCTCTCACAGTGGCAACTGTCTGACGGCTGGCTGTAGCGTATATCCCATCCTTGCTCCACCCTTGGGGTGCCTGTGTACTGTTACTCCTGTCGATTTGCCATCCAGATGTCCAAACTGCCCTTCACTTTTGGACTGCACTCACTGTCCCTCAGAAGGAGACAGGCTTCAACAGGCAGTAGCACGACTGCATCATCAGAGGTGAGATTTCCTTTTTTCCTTTAGTAGACCCCATGAGAGAGACCCCATTTCTGAAACGATAAGTTTGCAGAGAATCCAGAAAGGGCTCAAATTCAAAACTTTGTTTTTATGATCTCTTTCTCCTTAACTGTATGTGTTCTATCACGTCTCTTTTTTGAGCTGTTCTGTCTCAGAAGAGTGTATGGATACACTGTTTTAATATTCTTAATAGGAACTAATAGGATGCTTGAAACGTTGGTCAATCTTTGCATCACCTTTCCTCTCCTGGTGGTGTTTGCAGTCATGGAGGACATCATCAAAGTACTGGGAATGTCTCCTGGGGGGTGGGCACACGTGCACATTTAGGTTTCATAAAGTATGAAATCATACGTGAAATTCCCGTTTGGATTTTCTGCAAGCAGAAATGTGAGAAGATGAGATCAGTGTGCGTTCCAGGTCCTGAAAAGTGAACAGTCAATGTTCTGAGATCAGCCTAGTTACTAATTTTTGGTTTTGTGTGAAACAAAAAAGAGCTCCCTAGATAGTGTCATAGCATGCAAGGCTTATAGATAAATAGAACTGAAGGGAATAGGTAATAACCGTAAAACAGTATTATGAAAATATAAACTATAATTAGGGATAATGGGTTACTCTCTTAATTAAATACAGTAAAATATGGATGTAGAGTTTTGATGCATGGATGCTTTTGCCCAAGAACATATGTGTGTTTATATACTGAGCTAACATTGATGCATAACTGACACATTAAATACTCATCAAAGGATGAATGCTCTGCCCTAATGTTTAACGGGTCTGTTTTGTGCTGCATGATTCTACAAATACATGGAAGAAGATAGTCCCTGTCAACAAATTTCCTATATAAAAACAAAAGAATAGAGTACTTAACTGTATACATGCTCAGAATGGCTTGGGACTGTGGGTGGGGGAGACAAGGTTAAGTCATCTCTGTGGGCGCTCTGTTGGTTCTGCTGAAGGACCTAAATACAGGTAGTGCTCCTTATTTGTCCAGGAAATTAAGCTTCAGCAAAAAATTCATAGCACCTGTTTTGATTCCAGTTCCAGCAACTTGGGGTTTCTGTGGAAGGAATAACAGTGTTCCTCTTTTTTACTAAATCTCTACATTATATAAAGGCTTCGTAGGTCTCCAGTTGCTCTCCTATTTTCTAAAGATGGAAGAAACTGCAGTTCATTGACCTCCAGCACCCTGAGTTTCAGATGCATCATTAAATAATTTGAGTCCTCTGAGTAGTTAGATAATTATGAGGGGATTAGATTATGATTAGTACCAGGGAGGGGGAAATGTTGAAACTCATCTCTAAGTTACAGGCTTACCCTTTTAAATGCCTATGCGGTCACCTTTCCCCTTGGCTCTGGGGGCCTGTGATGTGTGCATGAGCGCTGCTGTGCAGAGGCAATGGCCACGGACACAGGGCAGAGAGCACCCAGCTGGCTGGGAACCACCCCATTGTGCTCTGAGGAGAAGGTACTTTTCTCAATCATAGCCAAAAATAACTGGAGTCTCACAGCTTTCTCTGAGGTTCTGTGTTCCTACTGCTTTTGAGAAAATTCATGCCTGTCAGCCTGACAGCATTGCCCAGGGAGTTGGTGGAACTACCCTCCCTGGATGTGTTCAAGAACTATGTGGATGTGGCACTGAGAGACATAGTCAGTGGGCATGCTGGGAATGGGTTGATGGTTGGACTAGATGATCTTAGTGGTCTTTTCCAATCTTAATGATTCTGTGATTGCATGAACACCGTTTTTGTTTGGAGATAAGCTACCCTGGCAGAAGAAGTACCGATCCCTTTCTTCCCCAGGTCCCAAGATGGTATTTTCTGAACCCAGACAGAGGAGAGTCACATTCCCTGTAGTTGTTCTTGCTTAAACCATGACTGCCAGCCTCTTCTATCTTAAACATTCAGGTTGATATTTTCCCTGCCTGGTCTCAAGGCTACTGTGATATTAAAAAAGAAGAGTGTGAGTAAAATGAATTGTCCCTTATTGAGGTAGAATATACAGGGAGAAAAGAAATTATGCCTTTCCTGTGAAATTTTAGCATAAGCATACAGTAAGTCAAAGTGGCAGGGTCTATAAATGTCAGGGAGAATTTTATTGGCAGAAAGAGTTAAACATAAAGATATTCAGGTGCAAATGTCCTGCCGGTGCCTGAGCCCATGATTATTTCAGACACATGGGCAGTCTGACAATATCTGTGGGATCACACACTGGTCTGCCTGTGATTTAATCTGAACTTTGAATAGATGGGATGCAATCCACGTAAAGAGAGCTTCTAGATATCTTTCTTTTTGAATACTTTGTATTTTATTATGGTGCTTTTTAAATCAAAAGAAAGATTTCCATCGACTTAAATGGGTTCAAAAGTGAATTCCAACATGAGATTACTTTTTTCATTAAGGGCATTACATTGCATCATTGAACTTGATGTTTTTTTTCCATTGGCTTCATTAGATGCAAAATTGGCCCCGTAAAGCATATGCCTTGATAACACAGTTTGTCTTCTGTGACTGTAGTAAAAAAGGCAATAAATAAATAAATAAATAAATAAATAAATAAATAAATAATAACAAATCAGAATATCATTATGCTTGCTGTTCCTTATTTCTGTGACATGTTGCCTCTTATGTTCTTGCATTTTGAATCATAAGGGCTCTATTCTCACTGGGCTCTTGTCCCATGTTAATCTGATATTCATATAATTTTGTTAGAAAAGAGCCTGTGAATGATCTCTCCCTTCTAATTTATTCAAGACTAACATTCTGCTACTGGCAAACTTGCTTCCATGGTTCCCCTATCTGTACAGTATAACCAGATGTTTTGTAGTTTGGGTCCCTCCATATATCATTGTACAGACACGGGAAGTACCTCTATCCTGCAGAGTTCTCCAGGAACCCTCAAAATACATGAGGAATGTGTGAAAACAAGTCATAAAGCAATTTAATATGAAATCTTAAAACTCAGAAAGTACTTCTTAAAAAGCAGGAGAAATACTGTATAGGTTTTTGTTGAGCAGAATAGACTGTCATCAGGGCACTATGCATATCATAGTGCAGTGGTTGCAAATAGCAAAATATTCATTTAAAACAACCTGTAAATGAAGATATAAAATTATGTGAATAATGTGGAATTGGCTTTGAACTGGTAGTACTTCTGCAGCAATTACTACTAACACATTTGCGTGTCTCTCGGCATTGATGGTATATTCCCAGCACCACTGCAAGGGAAGGAAATAACTTCTAACTGAAATAACTAAGAAAACTGAGGTATATTATATTATATAAATCTATGCACATTTAAAATGCTGAACTTTCTGTTAGTTTTCAGTGCTCAGGTAAGCTTTGTTTAAGTTCAAAGTTATATGAAGTTTTGGGTTTCTTGTTCTGTCTGGTGTATCAGATAGATTTATAGAGGTCCAGTGGTGCCTCAGACTAAGCAGCACTGAGGCTGAGCACCTTTCTACCTGTAGTGCTACTTCCATTCAACAAACATTAAAAAGTTGCGTGAAGGAATGATCATCAGTGTTTTTGACAGATGAACTTTAGGGGAAAAAAAGGTTCTCTAATTTCTTGTAGATAAATGAAAACCATTATTTGACAAGGAACTGAGTGAAGTCAGTCAAGAGCAATAGGAGACTGAATACAACTTTAAATAATAACAGAAAAAAAAAAGAGGTGATAAATAATATTAAAAATTAGACCTTTGATACTTATGAATGCAGCTGGATTTTTCCTCAAAGTTTGAGAAGGTTTAGTGGGTGGCTCTGAATTGAATCCTTATCTGCTTAAAATGAAGATCAGGGACCGACCATCAATTTGTATACATCCTCTGAGCATAGAATTAATGGTTCTATTAAAATGAGTCATCCCCAAGAAATTCTATAGTAATTGAACTACTTCATAAATTAAGACAAGCAAGCACAGTTGTATAAATACTAGAATGGTTGACCTAGTTATTTTTAATAAAGTTATGTTCATTATAACCTTCTATCCTGATTGGGTGATGACTGAAATTTTTGAGTAGCCCAGAAAATTGTTTGAAGCATTGGGTGAATATTTTCAGGTGATGGTGAGACATGGAGGGCTGCTCTATTCTCTACTGCTCTAACTTCGTTTGAATGGCCTGCATCAATCCTTAAATTTAATGACAGAAAACTCAGCTTAACCTTGCTGTAAAGTAAGTATTTATACATATCAATGAGAGAAATAAAACACCGTATTGATTTTACATCTGCTTTCACTGTGGTAATTAAAATGTACCTTTGCAGCTTGCAGAATAGCAGTCTGTTTGTATTAGATCAAAGAAAAGCTTTTTTACAGAGCTTATTTTGTATTCTTGTTATCTGTTGAATTTTTTAAATAAATGCAGAAGAATGAGTCCGGTCTTCTAATCTGCTATCCTTTAACTCTAGTGAAAAGACACATTCCAATCAAAGAAGCTTATTGTAGCGGTGTATTCTCACGATTTCTAGGTCTTTTCAGTGTTGACTACCCCAAAATTCAGTGTTCAGTATAGTTAATGCCTTTTCCTAGGTATATTCTTTGTCAGGAGTCTTCTGAGGAAAACTTACTGTAGCTGTTCACAGGATAGTCACCACTTTAGCAAATCTCTTCTAAAGGGTTTCAGAAAGAAAGCAAAGTTCTTGAAAAAGGCATTGTAGACCTTGCAATTCTGATCAATCTGATTGTCAATTTGAGCTGTATGCTATTGCTTGCATAATTTGTGTAGAATCTACTAACTTTCAGGAAGCATGACAATGCACCATTTCTGCTGTAGCCCATCTTTTCTAAAGTACCTTCACAGCTGACAGTGTAGATGAGCCTGGACTGTAGCCTGTTCTCACTGCTATTGTGGTGATACCAGTGTGAAAATAGATTCTCAACCTCTGCTTTTTTTTTTTTTTTTTTTTTTTTTTTGTCAGAAAGTGAGTTCTAAGTTAATCCTTGGCAAATCTGCTCTTGTGAGACCCCACCTGGAGTAGTGCGTCCAGTTCTTGAGCCCACAACACAAGAAAGATATGGAGCTGTTGGAGCAAGTCCAAAGGAGGGCCATAAAGATGATCAGAGGGCTGGAGCACCTCCCCTACAAGGACAGCCTGAGGGAGCTGGGGCTATTGGGCCTGGAGAAGAGAAGGTTCCAAGGAGACCTTATAGTGGCCTTTCAGTAGCTGAAGGGAGCACACAGGAAAGCTGCAGAGGGACTTTTTATAAGGGCATGTAGTGACAGGAAAAGGGGAAATAGTTTTTAACAGGAAGAGGGTAGATTTAGACTAGATATTAGGAAGAAATTCTTCACTCTTCACCTTTACTGTGAAGGTGGTGAGACACTGGAATAAATTGCCCAGTGAGGCGGTGTATGCCTCCTCCCTGGCAGCTTTAAAGGCCAGGCTGGATGGGGCTCTAAGCAACCTGGTCTAGAGGGAGGTGTCCCTGTCTATAGCAGGAGGATGGAACTAGGTGATCTTAAAGGCCCTTTCCAAACCAAACCATTGTATGATTCTATGATTCTACAGAATTAACACTGAAGAATCTTCTGGAGCCGGCCTTCGCCAAGATGTCCGCTCACCCCTTTGATCTTGGTAGATGAGAGGATTTCCTAAGCATTTCCTTGCATCCACAGTTTTTGAATATTTTGAACAATACTGAAATACTCTTCGCCAACATTTTCTTTTAATGTATGTATGTACATGTGTGTATGTTTGAGTAGAGTCAAGTTTCTGGTAGCACAAATAATTTTGAAACATAGTCCAAGGACAAGGGGGAATGGTTTTAAAATAGGAGAGGGGAGGTTTATGTTAGATATCTGGAGGAAGTTTTCCACTCAGAGAGTGGTGACACACTGGAACAGGTTGTCCAAGGAAGTTGTGGATGCCCCATCCCTGGTGGCATTCAAGGCCAGGCTGGATGTGGCTCTGGGCAGCCTGGTCTGCCTGTTGGTGACCCTGCACATAGCAGGGGGGTGAAGTTAGATGATCTTTGAGGTCCTTTTCAACCCAGGCCATTCTATGGTTCTATGATTTTCTGTGATTTTTTAATGTTTTTCTCAGGTTCTTCAGACCTGAATGGCCACATGGTGCAAATAGTTTTCATATCCTGGATTGCTATTATTCTCCCATGTGTATCTTCAATTGTATGGCATGATAAGTCTCCTAATTTGGTTTATATACAGACTAAGCCATGGATTGTCCTACATAAAAGTGCCCAACAATTAGAATGCCTCACAAATTTAATACTGATTTAACAGAAATAGTTGACGTGGTCTAAATAAGTCCTAAAAGAATTTCAGTTTGATTCTCAAGATCCAAAAATCTTGGGAAACTTCAGCTTTGTAGGAAGTAGATTTACATTGGTACCTTTGTGCTTCTTTCTCTCATCCCCAAAGTGGGCTGATGGAGAGCTATTAAACAGTTTAGCCTGTTAGCCTGTGATTAATTTAGATGCCTCTGTACGTTTGTGTCCTTCTTGTGCCTGATTAGTTCAAGGCTTGGGATTTGAAGCAAAGCCAAGTTTTTAAATCTGGAGCCCTCTTAATTACTTCCTCTCAGTCTTTTTTTTTTTTTTTTTTTTTTTTAAATTATGTAGTAAAAATCTGATTATAGATAGTCTACATAGTAACTCAGCGTAGAGATATTTAAGCTTGGTCTAAAAGATCTGGTTTGGTATCGGAAGCAGTCTAGCCATAGCAACATAGAATAATTTATATAAACATACACTTACTACACAAAAGTATGAGCAATTCAGAACATGCCATTTAAATATTTATGTATATATATATGTAATTCCTACACACAATGTGTATTTATGCACACACATCTAAAAACCTTGCTAGTGCAATTTGGCAAGTAACACATCTCAAAAGTGGAAAGAGAAAGGAAAAACAGAAACACAATTGTGATTAATCGCACTCATTATCAAGTCAGACTTATGACCTGTGTAAATTTTAGGGCATTTTTTTTTTTAAACATGTGTGTGGTGGTAGATGGGAGCAGGAGCACATATGTGTGGACTGAGAGATGAAAAATACACTGCTTTCTCTGCCAATAAAATGACTCCTTCCTCTCACCCCAAGTTTTCAGCCTTCCCTCCAAAAGTTAGGTAGATGTCAAAAGCTGGCTAAAGTCTTATTATTTGGTTAACTCTAGGTGGTTTCTATTAGCCTTACAGTACATGCCACTGAGTAGACATACAGTAACTGAATTGTTTCAACTTATCCAAATAACATTGAAATAGACTTAATTGTTGAACTGCAGGAAAGACCATGTGTCTCCAGAGACTATTAATGTCATTTAAAAGGCTAAATGTACCATAAAACCTGTCTTTAACAGAATAAAATTGTACAGACCAACACAATTTTAGCTAATGTTTTCCACATTTCTTGTAAAAAGAGTCGTTGGCTGTAAAGCAAAGTTCATAACATTTCTAGGAGTTATTTCAGTGTAGCCCTTCTCAACAAGTTTGAATCTACCATTGTTTCTACCACTGAGTTGCAACTTACTTTGAGAGTAGTCACAATGAAGCCTGTTGCATTTAGTTACAGAACATATTTCTGTTTATTATGACTAATAAGAGGCTTTTATTCAGAAGTTTCAAGATGACTCCAATTCCAATATATAAGTATTTTCCTGTTGGTCTGCTTCAACATTTAAATGTAGCTTTGATTAAAGAAGTATGTGGCAGTATTTGAAAGGAAAAGAAAAACCAAAGGAGTTCTTGGTAATAGAGATTGTCATTGCAGTTTCCTCAGAAATCAGCATATTTTGTTATACTTAATCTGGGATTTACCCCCTGGTTTTAATTCTGATGTTACATATGCTCTTTTGTTGACTGTGTTAAAAATTTTATTTGAGTGGAGAAAATGATAAAGGGAATAGAAAACAGAAAAGAGGAGTGCAGAAGTGGATGGGGGAGGGAGAATGAGAGGCCAAGAAAAGAGTGGGAAAAAAAAAAAGAGAGAATTGCTTTTATGCCATCAAAGAGACAAAGGGGTAGTTCTTTCTTCCAAAAAAGTTCAAGGTATAATGGGGAAAAAAATCAAGAAGAAAGACAAATAGTGGATCAAACCTCAGTAGAGGGAGCAAATCTTTCTATTTATCTGTCTCATCTTTTCACTAGAGTTGTATATCAACTATCAAGGAAGCAATTTCAAATAAGTTCTACTAACATTATTGTTATTTTACAAGTTTAGTTGCTATGGAAATGAATGATGTAATCTACTCTTTCAATCACAATCACTTACTTTTAAAAAAAAATCTTTTTATCCTGGAGAAATTTTTTTTTTCCTGGTAGTTCTCTCCAATCTGGGAGACAAAGTTATTGTCTCATTTTTTTCTGGAATATCTCAGAATCAGGATGTAATTACCCATGTAGGAACACCAGTGCCTTTTCTGAAAAAGTTAAGAATTTCTTTCAGCAGCAGTTACTGTCAAACTTTTCCCACTAGAACTGTGTGTGAATGGAAACAACTGTAATTTCTTCATTGCTTGCTATTAAAATGCACTAGAATCACGTAACTCTTTTGAAAAAGAGACATGATCACAAAAAATATTGGTTAAGTCTAGCCAGAGTCTGATTTATTTTGTTTTACTCTTGTGATAAGAAGGGGGTAGGTGCTAATGAAGCTATTCCCGTTTAGAGGGAAATTCATCCAGTAACAATTCATTGTGCCACTAATTCGTTTTCATCCCCATTTTCGGAATTTACGTAGTGTCTTGTCTCCTGGCGCTGACCCTCAGAGTGGCCCTGAATTCACCTGTAGCGAAGGAAATCCCTGGATGCATAGACCTAGAATATCTTACCTTGAACTAAAAGGACCCTTACATTCCTAGATTATTGATCAGACACTATTGCACAGACCAGCCTACAGATAGATGTTTTACTCATATACCATGCAATTAAGTGCCATGGAGAGATGTGCCCTCACCTCTGATGCAGCAAAACTTGACTTTGCTTAGTTGAAATTTTAAAGCTGAGTGGTTGCATTAATATTGTGCTAGATATAAGCTGAAAAGCCCACTACATGTCCATGCAGTAATTCTACTTCTGATTTGTTAATAAATTCAATCTCTAATTTGGAAGTTTTTCTAGCAGGCCTCAAAGGAATTTATTTAATTGCAACTCATATAAAAAAGCTGTATGGCTCGGTATGATCAGAAGCAAGATACACAGATTTCAAGTTATTGTCCTCCTAGTCATCCAGGTGAAATCCTTTCAATCCCACTGTGGCATACTGGACAATTGAGTTTAAGTCACTGGCAGCTTCTTCTTGAGAAACCTGTCTTAGGAAGAAGGTATGGAAAGATAGGGTGGGACTGTGCCTTCCTAAATATTACGTAACTTGTACTGGGTTGGTTTGTTTTCAACCCAGTTAGTCTTTGAAAATATATATTTCCAAAACCTGAAATATCGTTATTTTTCAAGTTATTGCAGCATTTCTGAGAGGTATGTGGAGAGCTAGGTAACATGCTTTTCTTGCCCTCTAGTTTAACCTCTCTGTTAGAAACTGCAAATCCTGCAAACATTGACCACAGCTAATCAAGTAGTAAGAAAGAAAAATACATGCTTTTTTTCCTCCATAGTTTACAAACCATTTGTACAATAAAGTTTACTCATCCACAAATAGGATCGTAGGCCCTGATAAGCATGAAGTTATTTTTACTACTCAGATTCCAGCATTTTGATGAGTATGTTCATGCAGGTATCTCCTTGCTTTTAAATGTTATGTAGATCATGTATTTTTTCCTGTCCCTTTTTATTGATAATAAGTATAAATATTCTCATAGTAGCATGAAAGTTGACAAAGAATCTAAAAACTTTCCAGAAAATACACCATAGGAATATGAATTATTAAAATGCATATCGATTTCGAGGCAGTCACCTTTGAATCACAGATGTGAATCTCATTGAAGTCAAAGAATATGGTCCTGAGGTAGTGTGACATGTAAATATATTGAAATTATGACATAAAAAATATAAAAATGCTGTTAATAAATCATTATTTCTTGGGTAGATTTAGTAGTACTGGGTATATATATAGTCTACGTACTAAGTTTAGTTAAGATTCTGAAGGCATTTCATTTCTCTGAGTGAAGTAAAACTCACAGAGGATATTATACATTATTGTTGCCATTTAACAGCTGAAAAAGATGTTTATATGATTTGTCTAAGCTTGTGTGGGAAGAAAAACAAAGAATAGAAACTTTCTTCTTAGGCATTCTTTCCTATATTCTCCTATATAATCTCTCTATAATCTGACTTATTTTAATGTAGCCATGACAAATATAATGTGAAAATGAATGAAACTGAAATTAAGAATGGGCTGACCTCTCATATCTAAATGGAATTTCATCCTAATATAAGGTGAAAATTGTTCAGTGTTGGTCTTACCACTTCATTCCTGATAGTTTTCAAAAGTCATAACCTCAAGATGCAACTAATCATTCTAGTTTCTGAATTCTGTAAAATTAGGATGCATAAGGTACAGACTTGACTGTAGTAAGTTATGAGTAGCTAAAAAATGCTGTTGTCAGACTGCAAAACGACCTCTATGTCCATTTGAGAAGTCCTATTTAATCTGTTGAGACCACTCAGCATAAGTTTCATAAAAAGTTGCAGAATTGGGCCCCAACAAGGTTAAATACTTCTGCATTGTTCACTGGGCATATAATTTATGTGAAAATTACTGCAAGAAAATCAAATAAGAGATTTCTGTGTTTTCAGCACAAGTCTTGAGCTCATTAGCACATAATCTAATTTACTCTAACCAGCCCAAGGTGGACAGAATATGAAACAAATGATCTTGGTGTTTAAGAACAGGTAATTCTGTTTATTTGTGGTAAATAATGGCATTTTCCTACTGATTGGTATTCACCTTGCCCTTAAAATTGCATCAGGTCAGTGCTGAGAGTAACTTGCAGCAGGTTTGCATTCCACTGTACTATATAATAGGTAACTTTTCTGTCACAGTTAATTAGACCCAGTCCAAAATATGAAAAACAAAACTTAGGTTCTTAGTAAATATAACATTCTTTAATATTCCCAAATGGAGAGAGAGGTTTGACTTCTATTGCAGAAGTGAATATGTGATTCTGTATAGTAGCCTCAGAAAGAAAACTTCAGAAAGAGGAAAACTTTTCCTTTCCTTTTATTTCGAATTACTAAATGTACACTTCCCAGAAATGTAACCCATGAGTAAATGTGCTAATTGAACCAATGTAAGGCAAAAAATGAAATCAGGTCAAGATTCACAGTGTAAGTCTGAAAACAAACTAGTTGTAACAGAGATCTGATGTGTGCAAGGTCCACATAGGCCACTCATTCCACTCATACTTCCATACAAGGATCAGTAACTGAGGTAAGGTAGAACTTGAGCCAAGCACTTGAAATGTGGCCATCTGAGAATACTGGCTAGTGCTCAGATACAGAGTCCTCATCCTCCATGTAAATCTACAAATACATAAACAGCACTCAAGTGCCGAGGAGTATTTTGTCCTTTCTCCTGTGAAGTTTTGAAACCAAATTGATGGAAACGAACGATTTTATAATCACCTCCACTCAACACAGAGTCTTGTTCATCTTTTAATGACCTCCAAGTCATAACCTCTGTCCCAGACAGTTTTTTTTGACTTCTTCTGGCTGTACTCTGTCCATAGGGCTCTTTTGTTGGAGAAGAGGGAGGAATAATAAATATAAAATCCAGAATTAAAGAGGCATCTCTTTAATAGCAAGAGAGCTATTTTGTTGTAAAGGATAGATGTTAATCCATGAGTGTTGATCCCAGGACCAGCGAAAACTTATCATAATTTTCTTAAAGGCACAGCCATATAGACACAGCCTCAAATAGTCAGAAATGAGTCAAGACTCAAGATTTTCTTTAGAGAGGAAAGTCACCTCTTCTGAGCTTTTTACTTTTGATTAAGTTTATCAGTTCTTAGTGCAGGGAAGATGTTTACTTTTTCCCTAAGACATACTTGCAAGAGGAAAAATGGAGCAGTTTCAAATAAACAGAGCAATGCATTCTTATTATCAGAGGTATTCTTTTCCTATAACTCAGGGAAAAATGCCACATTATTTTGTCCTTAACAAGAATAACTACATTCTGGTACTTGGGACTTATTGCTGCTAGCTGGTGCTTGCCTCTTCAGAGGGTTTCTGGCAATGTTTTTGTAAAACTCTTTTCTCAAGACTGAGCTGCAATTAAGATGGACTTCAGTCAGTTCCACAGAGATGTCACTCCACATGGCACTGTGGGCTTCATGCTGCAACATGAAGATGTCACTTCAGATAGCACTGTGGGCTTGAAGTGGCAATACAGAGATGTCACTTCTCTATTAGGAATTGCTGTCTTTCTTGATGGAGCTGGCTACTACTTTGCTAATACCCCCTTGAGGTCCCTCTCAGTGGGCTTGACTTCACTGGAACACTATGACAAGTTAAAACATGTCCTTGAGAAGTCACGTTAACTAATGCAATGATGACCGTGACAGTACAGTGTATCTAGGCAGGGACAAAATGCTGTTTCAATTGTGGAAAAAACTTCACCCTAGTGAGAACTGACTCACAATCTGCAAAGTGGCTGTTGGACGCAACTTATCTCTGTCTACAATGACCACAAGCCCATGGTCATCATTGTGTCAATTAACATGACTTCTCAAGGTCATGTTCCACATTGCTGTAAATTTTAAGGGAAGATTAAAGGGGCATCAGGAATTTATTTTCTTTCTAGATGCCTCTTTGGCTCAGTTAACCTTTAACAATGGTCTCTTCTTTAGTGGCTAAAACAATAAAGAACAATGCCACAGAGCTAAGAGCATGAATCATAAGTTTCAGCCAGTCTAAATAGTTGAGCCTGTTTTTCACTTCAATATTCCAATCAAAATAAAGGTCTGTGGATAAAAATGCCCACACATCTTACCATATAGTTCTGAATTTCCAGCATTCCTACATTCACTTTGGGTAGAGTAAGTTTTCTAACAAAAAAAGATTATCCAATGTGCATTTCCTGGTCAAACTCTGTATGTGATCCTACAAGTACAAATGACATTTGGTAGTGCCCCCTTTTGTAATTGCTTTAAATTAAAAAGCAATTAGAAGCCCACTAATTTCAGACTAGACCCACTGGGTCAAGACTGAGATCACCGATAGAGCAGTCACAGACTATGCATTACACATCCCTCATTCACGAAGGCCAAGTTTATATTGGAGGTAGGTCAGTAATTCCTACTACTGTCAGTGGCAGCCTTTTAAGGCATCCCAAGGACATCTACAGTGTTTGTTCATCCTTTGGCAGGTGCTGGTACCATGAACAAATCTACCTCTCATTACTTTGCATCCTGTGAGTAATAGGAATCTCAGACCTGCATGAGGTGTTGTGCCTGAGGTGGTATGCTGGGTTTTTGGGGAACAGAGGTCTCAGAGGTTTGCTACCACATGCAAAGCAAATGGACAGGTAAAAGGCTCTCCACTGTGCTTCCTCATGTGCCTTCATTAACTCTCCAGAAACCCCCTTGCCCTACCTAGCTTTCTGCAGCTGATCCACTTTTCTTTCTGTATTGCTGATTACAGGAATTTTGTTTACCAAGGAAGACAGAAATGATTATGAGATTCCCGTGCACCGCTGATTGCCTGCCCTAGCTGAAGGGCTCTGTGGGTGGCCTGGCCCATTTTGTCTGTGGGCTCGAGTGGCCCCTACTTCTAACCTTCTGCAAGACTCTCCCCAGCAAGCCCCATCAGTAATCCTGGAAGTGGACTTTCTTCACAGAAAGGCTCTGTTGGTCTTTTCTGAGCATCCAGTTTTTCCTTGGCATGATTTCCATTTTTTTCTTCACAGAAGCTGTGAAAACTTTTCCTGAAATGATCCCACTCTGCCTTCTGGCTGACGAATATGACTGATGTCTTTCCTTCCCCAATGCAGAAGTACATCTGTGGAGTAGAGAGACTAGGTAACCAGCTGTCTTGTCAGCTTTCTTAAACGTGCTTGCATGTCATGTCTCACTTGTTGGTCTGCATCAAAGCGGAGACCTTCTGCTGCTAGCTCTATTCCATGGAAAATCATTTCATTAAGGCAGAAAAAAGTGTTTTAGTTAAGTCAAAATCAGTCTATTCTTGCTTCTGTTATTTCTGCTTTTCCCATAGACAGGCTGTTGATAACACTTATCCCCCTTTTCTCTTTTTTTTGCCTTCTTTTCTACATCAAAGCTACTAACTATTGTGTTCTTTAATTTAACAGCTTCTACAGCACATGGGAGAATAACTTTATTTTATGAATAGTGAATCCCTGTATAATGTCATCTTCACATAATCTCTATTTTGCTGCTCCGAAGCAGATTTTATTTCAGTAAATGTGCAGACCACTGCCATGGTGAGACTGTACTGACAAAAAGAAGTGATGTTACAAGTGTAATCATTGTGTTTTGAAGCATACTTCTGAGGTGTAGTAATTATTCTGTTCTTCTTGCTATCTAAAGAACAGCTTCCAGTTGCTTATTTTTTCCACAGAGAATGGTTTTATCTCAGGTCACCACAACAACAACTGGAAACTGTGATCTTTGTACCCAAAACAGGTGCCTGTGACACCTATGAATTATTGTCATAGACTTAGAATGCACATTATAGTATAGTCATAGTTAGGACACAATTGATATTTGCTTGCTTTGAACCCAAATAGGAGTACTATAGGCATACTATAATATTGTATCCAACAACAAATAAATTTGTATGTTGGCATAACAAAAAACAATCTATAAGTATTTCACATAAATATATGAACAATGAGTAGTTGCAAGTAGGAAGCATGGGAAAACAACAGCAATCCAAGTAACAGAACTTGCAAGATAAAGAACAAAGACCAAGATAATCACAAGGGACAATAAATAGACAGGATATCTTTCTGAGTACACAAATATCCCATAAGGTTGTCTAACAAAGCCAAAAACAAGACAAGCAACAATGGGAGCAGATGGGATCTGTTTCTGGAAGAGAAGAAAGCTGCGTAAAGCATCACACATCCAGGGGAGCTTTTCTCATCAAAGGGCTCTCAAGCTGGAGAGCCTTGACTTCCTCAACCATCAACTACCACATACTGTATCCAGCAGCACATTAGCTCACAGGTATTGCACATTCACAGCCACGTCAGGATATGGTGATCAGTTTTCACAGAATCATAGAACCATGGAATTGCAGGGTTGGAAAGGACCTCAAGAGATCATCAAGTCTGACCTCTCTGCAAAAGAAGGTACCCTACAAAAGGTCACACAGGTAGGCATCCAGACAGGTCTTGAATATCTCCATAGAAGAAGATTCCACAACCTCTCTGGGCAACCAGTTGCAGTGCTCCATCACCCTTGCTATGAAGAAATTCTTCCAGATGTTTGTATGGAACTTCCTATGTTCAAGTTTTAGGCCACTTCTCCTTTTCCTATCACTGTGCATGGACAAGAAGATCCTGGCCTCAATTTTGTGTACGTAAAGATATGTTGTGGCAATATGTAAAAGCTAACCACAGGCACAGTGACAGTAACAAATGTCAGTCTGCTAAAATTTTATTTTTATTTATCAGTCCTCTAAATACTCCCATCACAATGATTTGAAGTTCCAGTAGTCACTGGTAAGTGTGGATTTGTACGTACACACACACATTTACTCGATTACAACAATATTTAAAACAAAACAAAACAATACAATACAATAGAAAAAAACCTCAACGTGTTATGTTGAACAGCATGGGTAATTTGTACTTCGCATCAGAAGAGGGCAGAAAGTGAAAATCCTTTTCCTTCAGAAGATCGGTTCCATGTGATAGAGATAGAGGGTGGTCACTGCCAGCATCTCTGATTGTGTCTGAAATGGGATGTATATATATATACATTACATTGCTGACCAATAAAACGCTTTACCTAGTGGAGATAGCAAGAGATTGTTTCTATGGCTTTGAAACACTCAAGGGAAATATGCCACAGCTACAGAGATGACTGATGAAGCAGTTGGGTTCAGTTTATGCAAAGTTTTAATTTTTTAATATATATATATATTTTTACTTTTTGAGAGCATGTGGAAATGTGCACAAAATAACTTCAGACTGTAACATATCTAGAAGCATCTGAAGTATTTGTTTAAATTTTAAATGCTACATTTGCATCTGCACTGCAGTTTCAGATATTAAGCCCTGATGTATGTTTTGAATCCCTAAAAATTATACATTTTTTCTCTTTCCTGCTGCTTTTCCTTTCATACTGCTACTATCAGCAAGTTTCTTCATTGCATACCAGGAGTAATACTGATTTCAACTGCAAAATTCAGGCTACTTAAAAGTTATCTCACCATCAATAATAACATTCTCTATATTTATTAAAAGAGTAGTGGCAAGAATTCATGTAACCAGGACTACTATTTTGCTGTTTCTCTCTCCTATTTTATACCGTTCATTTAAATTGTTAGTCAAGTTCCTCTCTTGATATAAAGCGATATCACCTCCACTGAAATCTTGACTAAAACCATGGTCAGAAAGCCTCCACCTCCAGAAGGAGGCCATGTCTAGAATTGTATCTCTGTTAAGTGATTTTTAGTGCTTAACATGTGAATGTGTAAGATGAAATGAAAACATCGAAATCTTCAGATAATATGAGTTTTTTTCTGTACATCTCATTTGAAGAGTGTTGGTCTAAATGTCAAAGTTTTAGACTTGTTGTACTAGTGCCAAATGTACTGTATAGAAAAATAAACAGCATTAAAATTTTCATGTCAATCAATTTTTTAATTTTTATTTTTAATTTGTTTTGATAAAAAAACTTGTTGCAGGAATCCGTATCTTTGAAATTTCAAAACTCTATGGAATTGGAACAGGAACTGCAGTAACTCCGCAAGCATGTATAGAATGTGTTGAATGCTGTGAGCAGTTTGTGTCTTTGAGCTGCAGTAGGATGCTTTGGTCCTACTGTGTAACTGAAGTTTTAGGTTGTGCTAACTGTTTGCAAAGTGCAGAAATAGTTTGAGGACAAAAGTGTGAAAAAGCTACAATTGTCATGGTAGTTTTTTTTCCAGCTCTCTGGAAAGAGGCATACATGAGCTACTTGCTGTTACCACGTCATTCATCATAGGCATGATGTACCCCTGACTCTGTATGCAAGTTATGAGGAGTTGGACTTGTGTGCATATATGCAAAACTGCTAGAGTTTGTCAACATTAGTAATACTACTGAAAAAAACAATATTTTCTGATTTGGAGTAAGTAAATTATTTGTGGTCTGGTGAATTGGAAATGTTTTAGAATATTCTGTGGCATGGAGGCCAATTTCATTAGCCTAAGTGACTGTTAGTGAACTGCCTACTAGTTAGCCTCCAAAATTGGGTTCCTGCACATGAACTATGACACAGTCTTTGGAGACCAAACTGTACTGAAAGGTAATGAGAGACTGTAACTGCCTGGAAGAGGCCAAACCTAGAACCCAGAAACCAAGAAATGTTCTAACCACTTCACCAGTGTAGACATATGAATGCTCTGTTGCCTGAGAGCATTGCCAACCAAGCTTGAATTGGCAGCTACAGACCAAGCCTCACAGACATGGTTCCTTTAGAAGGAGGAAATCTAAAAATTATTTTGATTTTGAGACTGTTTGTGAAAAAAAAAAAATAGAAAAAAAGGGGAAGGAAAGAGAAGGAAATAAAGGAGAATAAGAAAGGGGAGAAGAAAGAGGAGAGGAGAAGAGAGCAGAGGAGAGGAGAGGAGAGGAGAGGAGGGGAGAGGAGAGGAGAGGAGAGGAGAGGAGAGGAGAGGAGAGGAGAGGAGAGGAGAGGAGAGGAGAGGAGAGGAGAGGAGAGGAGAGGAGAGGAGAGGAGAGGAGAGGAGAGGAGAGGAGAGGAGGAAGATCCAAACTTTTGTGTCATAATCCTTACTGTAGAGAGCAATAAAATATTGTGTATTTTTTGATTATGTTATTGCAATGAACAAAAATATTTTAAAAATGTAGGAATACTATCTTATTTTGTCAATTTAGAAACTGCAAAATTGCTATAAAACCAGGTTACTTTTTACTGTGTTAAACTGACATAAAATTTCTGCCTGAAATGCAACTTAATAAAAGATTATTTTAATATTGTTTCAGATTTTTCCATTCTTGTACACTTATTACATTATCTCTCGTTTTGTGATAACAGATGTTTTTCCTAAAGGTCCAATTGTTTCAACAAAATTACCTGAAAAAAAATCTGTTAAAAAAAATACATTTCCCCATGATAGTGAATAAGCTAGGTGATATGAAACACAAGTTTGAGTCCATGGCAACAGAGAAAATAAAACAATATGTATTGCTTTTAAAATCTTGTGATTTTAAATCAATGTCTTATTTTACAAACATGTATTTGTCAGTATGAGATCCTAAATCTGTCTTGGAATGGCTCTGCTAGTGTTCAGTTCTTAGAATCAAGTTTTCCAATTTAGTGACACAGAGTGCTCACTGACTGAAATAAGATCCAAATTTGTGTCTAAGTCATTGTGAAGGATCAAAACTACTCTACCCACATGGAACAGTTCACAGTTCTTTCCTGTTCCATTTTAACCCACAAATGGAGAATGAAATTAAGACTGTTGGATTTGTTTGCTAGCTTCATGTATTAGTTGACTCTCATCTTGTGCAGCAAAGCAGTTACGTGTCCGCCTGAGTTTTGAGTTTCATTAATAAAGTCAATACTTCCATGCCAATAAGCCTTGATCAGTAATTTCCATGTTATTTTTTCTTCAAGAAGTGGTTTTGCAGTCATTATTTGAAATTCGGTGGGGCTTTCTGATACCTGGTGTGTTTAATCAGTTTTATTTTAAAAAAAAACCTTGAACTTTCTTCATTTAAGGACTATTTTCAGCCTGCTGTCTGAAAACTCTGCCACCTACATTTGTACCCAGATAACAACTAAATTTCCTATATTAGTGATGGCTAAAAGAAAAATAAATCAAAAACACAGCACAAACATTAATCATTATTGGCCATACAATTCAACAGCTATTTGTTTTTTAAAGAATGTCATCCTTGTGTGGAGAAGTGACTATTCTAGTCTAGGAGATGGTTGTGGAGGTAGCTTCAACTTTAGGTTGGATGAGCAAGAAACCTGGACCTGAAAATGCAGCAAGCTGTTGTTGCACAGAAGTGAGATACTGTAAGGGAGATAAAAGCTCTGAATGTAGGATGACCCAGAAAATGACTTAAGCTCACCTGAAAAGCCAACCATATTCTTGGCTGCATCAAAAGAGAGCTGGCCAGCCAAAAGAGAAATGAGGAAGTTTTTCACTCAAAGGGTGGTGAGGCGCTGGCACAGCTGCCCAGAGAAGCTGTGGTGCCCCATCTCTGGAGGTGCTCAAGGCCATGTTGGATGGGGCCCTGGGCAGCTGAGCTGGTGGGGGGCAGCTCTGCCTATGGCATGGGGTGGGGCTGGGTGGGCTTTGAGGGCCCTTCTTACCCAAACCATTCTGTGATTTTATGATTCTACGTGGTCCTGATTTGAAATGTCTTCTTCTGACAATCTTGGAAAAACCTGCTCTGTTGTCACATCTTTGTTTGTTTGCTTGTTTGCTTGTTTGCTTGTTTGCTTGTTCGTTTGTTTGTTTGAAAATAATTTCTTGCAATCTTGAAGATAATAAAAGAAAAAATATATTAATATTGTAACTTAAAAGTTTATGGCTTTCAAAGTAGCTAGAAAGATTTCCTTAGGATTTGTCTCATATTGTATTTCTTTTGGTCCACGTTACCGTTAAGATACTCTTCAGAACAAATGGGTTGTCTTGCAAAGCTTCATTCTTGTCTTTTTGATTTACTCTGTGAGTGTCTTTTCCTGCAGATATAAATGTTCTGAAATCTTGAATTGGAATATAGAGCAGGGGTTGTTTAATTGTAACATTCTGGGAGACTCTATGTGTTGGAAGATTCAGACCCTGTCAAAAAAAAACTGAGGAAGAAGGAGGGAGGTGATGAGGCAAGCACAAGTGTGTGTGCTTTTGCCTTAGCTTTCAGGAAGTTTGACTTTCTGCTGAATAACATCCTGACACTTTGGGCTGTGTTGGTTGGATTTTTCATTTCTTTACTTGGACAAAGATATACAATGTTTAGGGATTACGTTTTTCCTTTTTCAATTGCAACCTATATACTTCATTGCCTAAGTGCTACTTTAGCATCAATTGCAAGAATATAAATAAAAGCACTACTCTATAGCTGCTCATCTAAGACCTTGAAAAGCAGTAAATCAAAATCCTTTTTTGGTCTACCTTCAGCTCTCATGACAGGACCAATACATTTGGACTGCTGCAACTTATTTAGATGATGTTTGTCAAGATGGTGGCTTTAAAACACAGAGCAGCTTTTTTACAGCAAAGCTGATTGCTATTTTATGTCTTTAACCCGATGGCAAAGTGAACCCTAAACATTTCCCCTTTCCAAGCAGTTTGGTGCAGGGATGGTGTCAGGTGGGTGTGCTTGCTTTTGTTGTCCTTTTGGAGAAGTTTCCTCTCCTCCCTTTTCTCAAGCACAGTGAAGTCCAGTCTCTACCAGCATTTGAGCGACCAGAAAAAGAGGGATCAGGGCACTGAAAAGAGCAGTATTTTCCATCCAAGAGAATTAAACAGCATGCACATCTTCCTTGCAGAGGAAAATAATCCAAGTAGTGTGGCTTGGCATCTGCAATTGAGTTACCTTGTCTAAAAGCTATTTCTACATCTCTATGTGAACTGAAGAGCATGGGACTGCTTCTGTCCCAGGTAACAACCCCAAAGGTTTCAAGAAATGAGTCTATTGGTTGACACACATCTTTTTTGAGGAAGACAAGGTGAAAAAAGTGGAACTGTGATTTTGTCAAAACAGATCAAATGCAAAGCACCAAAGCACAGAGTTTCCTTAATGTGCCAGTGAGAAAATTCAGGCTATGTTTCCTTGTCCAAGAGTTAAATGGTGATTACTCTCTGATCCTTGAGTGTATTGTATTCTGACTTTTTTTAAGCTAGTACCTTTTTTTAGGGCATGACTCTGCAGGTTAAATCTTTGAAAATATGTCAATGAATTTTAGCACTCAGATGTGTAATTAATCTTCATATATCTCTGCTTGTAATGCAAACACACCTGTAGGATGTTTTCCATTGAAACCACAAAGAGAGAACCTGTAATAAATCTCAGAGTGATAGCTTTATCATGACTGACAGAGCTGCTGGAGGCCTCATTTTTATGAGTACAATTTGGGAGTATATAAAGGAGAGATTGATTTTCACAGACCCTCTCTTTGGTATTTATTCCCAGTCTGTGCAACCCACCCTAGTTTTTATTTTACAGAAAGACCTAACATGTGTGACTTGATTAGAACAATGATTCCCATATTGAGTTTCCACGAGTCAGTGCAGGCCAACGTGAACACAATTTAATTCTGTACTTCACAACTCCCGCAACCAAGTGCTGTGCATGATTTATCAGGGAGTCTCAGCTCTCTTCCTTGTCAAGACTTGTTCTTCTGGATCCTTTGGAAACAGCAGTTTAACCTTTTGAACTGAGTCAGTACCTACTAGCTGGAGACGATGAAGTGCTCGGAAAAAGAGGCGAAGGGAGTAATGAGATGTGACTGTGAGATGAGCCTTGCTTGACAACATACAACAAAACTCACATCTCATGCTAAGAAGTGGCTGTCATTTTGATCTGCATGAAGTATAGTGAGTCATGGATTTGAGCCACTGTCTGTGTGTTGAGCCAAATCTCCTTTTAAAGGGAAGTTCTGCCAGTATCCAGGATGAGGGCATGAAACTGGCCTCGTCACTAACCCTCACAGCGTTATTTTGTTATGCATTGTTATCATGATTTACTGATAGGGAAATTGTAATCTGACATTTTAAATAAGTTGCTTCAGGAGTCCTTGTGCTAAGATGAATCCTTTGCACCAGGCTGCCTGTTGATATTTCTCCTTTTTTTACTAATTACATGTCCTGGTAAATCCACATTTATATGTTTTCCTAAACATTCCTCAATTATGAATTCTGATAGTTCTTTTTTATTTTTCTTTTCTGTAGAATGACCAGGCAGTACCTGTGAATGGGACAGAGAAAATGAGTGTTAAAGGGAGTTTACCAAATATACCAAGCGAAACATTCAAGTAAATGAGAGGCTCTGTAGAACAAAGAACATCCTTCTACTTGCTTTTGCTGCTTCAGTTTTACCCAAAGCCACAGTAGGACCTTTCTCTGCTGCTTCTTCTATTTAAAATCAAAACAAATATGAGGAGAGCACAGCTTGACCATGTCAGATACATGTCTTTGTATCAGTTCATTGCATTTCAGTGCTGTATAAAAAAATGTGGTAGAGATAGAAAGAGATTCAGTCTAGCTAAAGATACCAGACAGCCAATAATTGTTGTCTCTAATAGTTAGTCCCATTGAAAGTATTAGTGAAATAAGGACTTTTTTTTTAAAGTGTGATGTAATTCAGTGCCAGCTGGCTGACCAGTAGTCTAAGTTGGGCTAGATGTGTCACACTCTGGATTGGAAGAACAGATCTTTTATTTTTCTTTGTTAAAACCCTGTATGCTTGGTTGTACCAAAGCAGGCAAATTGCTTGAAGTGACTGACTGCCAATATAATTTGTGTTGGTAAATAAATATAAAACGTTGGGATGTTTCAAAGATGGGATTGGGAGGCAATGACTGATGCCAGGCAGAGTGCAATCATTTCCTAAGCAATAAAACTGCTCTATCAGCTCACCTTAAGCTTAATTTGCACAAATTCCATTTGTTGTGTCCCTTCATAAGCAAAGCTGTTAAACTGAAAAATCTCCTGTGGCTATTGTGTAAAGTGAGGCTCACCCGGCTCCTAACTCAGACTAAATAAAGGGCTAGCCTCAGTCCTGCCCCATAAGGCTTGCATTTTTCTCTTCCTGTCAATGAGCTGGGGAATATGCAGCTAGGAATTAGAACAAGGACATAGTTAGGCATGCTGATAGAAAGTAGACACAGATAACAGAACAGGACTTGGGAAGAAAACAGCTTACACTTTGGTGCAACATTTTACCAAACCATGAAGTTCTTCCAGAGAAGGGATGGCTATGGTACAGTGTGAAGGAGCCTCCCCTAGGCCTGAGGAAAGCAATACTACTTCAGAAGAGGATATCACCTGCTGAAAAGAGAAAGAAAAGTTGGTGCAGCCTCAGTTGCAAGGTTTGTTGTGTTGTTTGTTTCCTTTCCACTCTTAGGCAAAAGTTCTAGGAATGAAGAAATAGAGTCCTGCCTGCTGTCTGTAGGAATAAATTAATCCTCTATTGCACCATACTTCACTGACATGGAGAACTCAGATTGGTGTTTCCTACATCATGGGAATGATTGAAGCTAAATTGAGAGTCTTTATTAAGATAGGCATGTACTAAATGTGGTAAGTGGAGAGAGAAAAAGGCAGTTCTTTTGTGGAACAATTCAGAAAAGCAAAAATCCCTTACAGAAAGGAATAAACTCAACTAAAAGCAAACCACTATGCAGTTCAATAAAAGGTTGCCCTCCCCAGTCAAACAGATACAATTTGCCACTGCGTGTATAAAGAGGATCTTTTTCAATTTAGCTATTTCCATTAATGTATGAACCACTGATCAATATTAGACATCGCTTAGCTTCTTGGGTCATGAGAAACAACTCATTCACAAGCATTATACCTCTAGGAGACAAAGTCTCAGTGTGGTAAATATATGATTGTGAAAACAAACTGAATACTTTCCCTGGAAGTTGAGAGCCAAATTAATAATTCTTCCATGTTATGTTAACGGTATAAAGCCTCAGGATTATTTCAAAAGCTATGAATTTCTCAAAGTTCATGTGAACTTTGAGAAATGCAGAGACATCTTGAGAAGGAAATAGACTTTTGATTGAGCCTTACCTGCCCTATTGTGACCCTGCCTTGTAGGGTCTACCAGATTTCACATGTAAGGACTGTCTGGGTAAGAAGACTAAAAAGAACATATTCAAAAATCTTCATGCCAAAAACACTGTTTGATTTTTTTTTTTTTTTTAACAGCTGCTTTCTGTGGCCTTAGCTATCAACACATCTCCATCATATCCAACACAGAACTTATCTGTAACTGGACATAGTTCTTGTTCTAGCAATAAAGACAACTAATGTAGCTGTTGTACAGATGGAGGACTGGGAGATTAAATATCTTGTCTGAGGTCATGAAGAAAATGTGTGACAGGTCTGGACTTGTGAACCTAGAAATGCTAAGTTGAAGGCAGCTGTGGTTGTATATTTACTCTTAAGCATTAGCTGACTGCACATTTAACAAAAAACTGCAAAAGGCACCAATACATTACTGTTCCTATTGGAAAATGACTAGACAACCACACTTCCTTTGATAAGTAGCCAAATCTTGCCCGAGCAAATTATTCAGTTTTGATGAATTGTACAAAGTAATCTGAAGAATAGATTGTTTTGTCTTCTGAGTATGTTTATATAGACTCTTTGCAGGAGAAACTGTGTCTCCTTCTTGTAAATATTAATAAATAATGTTTTTTAGATTTCATTTAGGAGCAATCAAACAGGTAAGAAATAACCACAGTTGTAAAAGCTGAGCTACTAACTCAGTTCAATGCCTTCAGAAGAGCTTTAGCTAGCAGCGAATTCAGACTTAAAAAAGATGGACTATGTATAGCATGGATTTTGCCTTGTTTGAACTACAGAGCTTCTCAGCTGGCTTACTAAAAGAACAAATGCTTTGGGAATCAACGACCCAGGTTATGTCTCCATTAGTAGTTAGGCCCAATTTTAATTAGCTGATGATGTGAGCACTATCGTTTTCTAATCAGGGGTGAAATGATTTTAGATGCATGTTGTTACAGAGCCTGCCCCTCCCCAGAATGTTATGCATGCACTGCCCAACATAAAACCTTGTGGACTCTTCTGGGTCATCTCCATTTAGTGTGGGAAGCCTGTAAAGATGTCCAGGCTTGAGTGTAGCAGACTTTCTGATGGGTGCTATGTTACACTGGCTTCTGACAGCTGGATACCCAAATTCTCCCTATAATTAACTGTGTACTAAGGGTCCATTAGAAAGGCATGTGATGGCCCTAGGCCACATATTTCTGGCTTCACCCTGGCCCTGGAAATATCAGGTTATCAGTGAAAGAAGTAAAAAGTGTGACTAAAACTGAGGCAAGCCTTTAAATACTACATGCGGACGATAAGAGGTCATGGAATATAGCATAGGTGATGCTTTTTCAGAGCACGGTTTCTTCTTTTTCATGCAACAGCAGCAACAACAAAAAAGGAGTAAACCATAATCAAAACACTTGAAATGGCTTACTTGTTCTCTGTTTCATAGGTATGCTGTCTTTAGTAGGGACATTTTGTGTTCTTCTGAGGGAGTTTATACTTTGATATCAAGGGGGTTTGTAGCATCCAGATAGGTATTTTGGTGTTTAACACAGCTACAATATAGAGCTCTCTATAGAAAGAAGAGACACAAACCCACACTGAAAGGCAAATCAGGGCACACCTCAGACTCTTGAGTTCAAAACATGGGTCTCGCACTAAGTTTGTGTTTTGAAAATAGCATTCATGTGTGCACATTTGTGAAATAAGAAGGTGTTATTTCATCACTTTGCTGTATCAAGAATGCAATCAAATGCATGTTAAAATCCCTGTTTACCAATAATGCCTCTGATCAAAAGGAGAAGAAAAGTGAAATGCCTTGTGAGACATTCTGGATCTGATTAAGTATAATGAACCCTACCCTAAGTAACAGAGGAGGTTCAGGGCAACATATTATCTGTGCCAGAGGATCTTACCTTCCTGAATTCTGTAATAATTCAAAGGAGTCTGCAAGTCCTTTCTCATTTCCTCTCTCTGCTCTTTAGTTTGTATTTTTGCTTTTTTTACAGGCATTTCTGTCTGTGAGAAAGGCAAAGACGGCTCCTCGTTCCCTTATAATAAGGTTGCACATAGAGCTTAACTAGGTGGTTTACCAAGTCCTAGGGGATTGTTCGTCATGGAGGAAAGCCAAATTCAGAGTTAATGCTGTTGGGACTGGCGGCTTTACACAGCTTGTTGTCAGGCTGATCTTTTCCTAAAATCCCTGAATGGGTGTGGGGAGCCCCTTTGGGTGTCTAATGATAATGTAGTTTTCCTCTTTCATTAACTTTTGTATACAAGCAGCTAGCATACTGACTGGATACTAAGCACTTTACTGCCCATCTACATCCAAGTCAATGCTACTTAAGGCTAATCACATACTAACTACATAGCCCAGTGACAAAGCTGCATCCCCACTCTGTCTGTATTGATCTCCCATCAGTCATTTGTAAGTGACCGTGCTAGACATGGCCCTTGGGCATTTTTCCAATACAAAAGCCACTTAACATTAAAATTGCAGGATCTCTTTTGGCTGTTTTACAAGCCTTTATCAAAAGCATTTAAAATCCTACCTTTAATCATAACTACTCTATGAATTTTTTTCACCTTTGACCGCTGACCCCTTTAAGATAACAAGAACATTTGTGCACCAGACTGCCCTTCTTCAGGTTTTATTCATTGCCTGGGAGGACCACAAGAACAAGTGGTAAAAATAATGAAGAGAAGCTCTTTTACAGCAGTGTTTGCTTCATTTTCATAATAGCAAAATTAAAAAGGGAAACCAGGTCATTATTTCAGACATTTCTATATACCTTCTGGGTCAGGTGCCCATCCCTTTATTTCAGTCAAATGAGTAGGCACTAGGGCTGCCTATGTTCTTCTAGCTCTCTGCTATATACTCTTGCTCTTCTTGGCATGGAGACTATGTTTGTTTTGTACGTCTATGTGAAAAGCCAAACTAGTACAAATTCTTTTACTTTATCATGCCACATGTGAACACTGAATACATAATTCTAGACACTCTGTGGTTGTTGGATCTTGTTCAGTAGGTTAGATGAGAATTTTAATTGCACAATTCTGCCATCCTTTCTTTTCTGCACTGTTTCAAATTTCTCTAATTTGAGGATATATCTATGGCTTCAGAGCAAAAGTAATAACAGTCTTTTTCAAGTTTGTCACTCATCCAGCCAGATCAGCTTGTAACACAGTTTGGCTGTGTTCAATCAGTAACTAATCTAATAATCACCCTGGTCTTGTGCAAGGCTGTTCACATTGGCCTGCTGAAATTATTATGCAATAGTCGTGTTGGAAAACGGTGCTGTTTGCATATAAGTCTCATCCTTACAAAAGCTACAACTTACTTTGTTTGTTGGACTGCTTTGAAACTTAAAATACATCACAGACAAGTCTTACTTTATTCCCATAAGAGGATTCATCAGTGCATTTGAAGGGCCATATGTTGAGTTGACACTATCAACTATAGGCAATATGCCAACGAAGTACTCAGGCAGGCAGCTCTTCCTGAGTTCCATGCTATCTATTTTTGACTATCTATTTTGATTTGTGTCTCATAAAATGCATCAATTACATATATAAGGAGAATTTCTCCACAGGATGTTAATGGAGTAGTGTACAGTAAAAGGTCAAAAGCACTGTGACTGATCCTCTTAGAATAACATCCAGGAAAAGCTTTCCCTAAAAAAGACAAAGTATTTATAGCAATGATAGCAAAATACAAATGTCACTTTGGAGTCTATTTGTCTAAATCAATGGTTCTCGACATTTTTCACTCTATGTACTACTTCTTAGGACTAAGACCAACTAATCTGCTCCAGATTTTGCATGTTTCCTACACACACACACAGAATGCTCAACTATGTACAAACAGATCTGATAAGATACTGGGATAATATAAGGGAAACAGAATTAAAATGAACTCACTGTGATATGTTCAACTGCTTGCCGCATTTATTTGTGCCTGGCAGTATCCTTCTATACAACAGCAATGTGTTTGTAAATGTCAAGGTAAGAGAACTGTCTGCTGTGTTTGACCAAAGACACAGATAAAACTAGATGTTTCCAGCACCCCTTGCCAAACACCAACTGATAGAAAAATGTGACTGACTTAAATCTTTGGTTTCTTTGTTCCTTAAGCATGTTTGGGGAAACCTGGGCTGAACAGTGATCATATTTGGAGCCACTTTGTAGACTGTCAGACATTTGTCAGCTGGTGACAAAAGCAAGCAAGCCTTTTGGAGCAGTAGCAGCTCTGGATCACACTTCCTGGGGTGTTGGTCTAAAATGTGCAGTTTACACTGCATCCTATCCTAACCTTAGCTATTTTGGACAACAGCTTTAAAATTTCAAAATAGACAATAAGAAGATATTTTTAAGTTATCGGAATTGCAGTACGTAAATGAGACTAATCCAGCTTATATACAAACATTTTCCAGGCTTGAATTAATCACATAATCAATGAAATTAGAACTTTGAATCAGTCATAATCACATTCTGTATATTCTCTATGAATTCTTCCAGGTGCAAGGTATTACAGTTAACTGACAGGTTCAGAGTATGTGCAATTCTTTAATACCTGTTCAGCTTTCTTTGTTTTTAATACAAGATTGTTATTTTCAAGCAATAAAAAGTTTATTGGGTTGTATAAAATACTAATAGTACTGAAAACATAAAAGAGAGAAGTCAATCCAGACACAATCCAGAAAATATCCTTGGTAATTGAAAACAAATGAACAAAAACATTTATCCAACATGTATGTACATATGCACAGAATGCAACAGTGCTCACAGCAAACCATAAAACTGTAATTTCTTTACCTGCCTTTCTCCAGTACATTTTTCACAGGAAAATGAATTGTAAAAGGGAGCCAGGCCAAAAGCATGAAAGGCTGAAGTCCTCTAATTCAATTCATAGGTTTGGTAAGGCTAGTACCCCCTTAGTTTTTGCACATCAAACATTGGCTTTCTAGCACAGAAGGATAACTTTACAGGCTAGTTCTATTTTCATGCCGGTCCAAACTTTAATCTGACTGAAGATCCACTAGTGTTATATTTAATGGACATAATACAGGCATTTGTCTCAAAGACTAGAGTGAGACCACAAACTGACTTACTTAACTCATGACATCAAACAGCTGGTAACTGTTGGACACTATTTGCAATAACTTCAACTGATCCAGAGACTCGCGGTAGCCAGTTCTATTTCTCCTCTCTTTTAAACCAATTATCTGTATTTCTTAACATTTTTTATGAACTGCAGACGTTGAGTGACTATAGATGGAAATATAACTTATCTGTGACTTTCATGACAAGTTTAACAATCTTCCCTGTGATCTGTCTGCAGGAATTTTTAAAAAAATCAGGATAAAAGACAGTTAAAAACCCATTCCTCAGTGACCGATTCTAAAGAGTTCACCAGATTACATTGATTTCTATGGTCTTCTCAGAACTCATATTTGTTCTAGAAAGTGACAAGAGTGGTTTTTGGGTGATATACTGGAATCTGAACTCACAAAGTTTTATAAAGAAGCGCATAAATACTTAAGTTTTCTTACAAGAAGCAGTGCAGAAAAAGCAACTGATATTGAAGTTGTCCTGGAGAATTTTGAGGGAGACAAATGCCAAGAAATGATGAATAGGGAAATATAAACAACATTTGTTTGTTGGTAACATTCATGGAAAGGAATCGGAATGCAGAGTGTTGCAAAGAAAAATGGAAAACTTTTCATACCAAGAGAAAAAGTAGAAACTGAGACAGGCACACAGAAGAGAAAAAAAGAATATCCTCATTAAACTGAGATATATATTTGTTAACTTTCCTCGTTTGTTGCACATACAGAGGAAATATATTCTAGCTCATGCCAAACCAGAGAAACTTTTCTGCTTTTCTTCACTTAAGATGCTGAGAGAAATCTGCTATCACCAACTGCAGGAAAGAAGGCTTTTCTCAGTGTAGGAAATGCCCACTGGGATGGGTGATTATGGGGCTGAAGCCTCCCTGGGCAAGAATAAGCATCTGAACCTCTGAGCCTTCATCCAGATGGAAAACTCGGAACATATCAGTTAAGTCAGCCTATTCCAGCCATTCAGTGAAATGAACTTTTACATGTATAGGAGTTTACTCTGCCTGAATGCTTGACTCATTTGGATAACCAAGCAATGCCATTAAGTTTCCAAAGGCATTGCTCTACTGAAATATTCTATTGTAGTTTTACTTCTCACCTTATAACCTTTATGAAATAATTAGGTGGTGTTTTAATTTTCCTGTTACAGATTCCTTCTCTGACACATGAAATCACTTCTTTCAATCTTTCTTCCATGGGCTTGTTTTAAATAGTTTGGTTTTGTTTCATCCATAGAATCTTAATGCCTAGCCTCAAAAATCTGACTGCTAAATAAAGTCTCTCCCTCCACAGCTCTAACCATATCCATTTCTCTGTTTTATTTCTGTTGTTTTTTTTTTTTTTTCCATTTCTCAACAAAAGAATAAGTAAATCCTCATTATCCAGAATCAGTTGAAACTTGTCTATATAAAGAATATACTGGGTTTCTTCTGAGTTGCATGTGTGTGTGTAGAAATGCATTGCATTAGCATTTCTGAATACAGGCTTTTTAATGTGCTAATCTTAGGAAGGTAAAATCAACATTCAAATGGTAATTATTTAGGAAGTAAATTGATCAATTTGTCCTAAGCTCCATGAAGATGAACTGAGGTCAATCCACTTTACCTATTAAGATTTTGAAGATATCTGGTTGGATTACTTTCACAGTAAAAGCCTGTTTTCCACTGGGATTTAAAGGAAAAGGAAAAGAAAAAGGAAAAAAGAAAAAAGAAAAAATTAAAAAAAGAAAGAACTGAGCTTTAATGCTAGACCTTACTAAAAACAAACTTTTCTTCTAAGTGTAATTTTCCTGGTCCTAGCAAGCTGTCCATGTAAATAACCTCTGTGTCACTAGCTTTTAGTACCTTAGCTCTCCCTGCGGTGAAGGTAAAATGGTTGCTAACTAAACAGGCTGAGCTGTCTTGGCTCTATGACCCTATACATATTTTCTGAAGTATTTTTAAAGCTTGGATATATGTGGATGAGCAACTATAATACATATAGAACAGAGACTGAAAGAATAAAGGGCAAACTATTCAAATACCTATGTCATATCAAATCTGAGAACAATAAATACAGGGTTGTTTTTTTTTTTAGCTAAAGTGAAACAGTGCAGAATTGTTATTGCAAAAATAACAGCCTATGAGACCCAGAATTAACATGTTAATATTTAGCATAGAGGTTCATATTTCATGATGGTAAATCACTAAACCACATCAGTTCAAACACCATAAAGTCAAAAACTTTTCATTTTATAAAAAGAAAGAAAAACCACGTATTTGTAGAAAGAGGGAAGATAACTTGGCATTGTGCATCCAACTACTGACACTTTCCAACTTGTAAGAAATGCACTCAGGACTGAATCATTTTTGCTACTGTCTTATCCCTTTGCTAGGTGTAGTGACCAGGTGGCTAAAGAATGCTTAAGCCTTCAGCATTTCTTCTGAGATTATCATAAGTATGGCAATTTAATACAGATTTTCCTAATAGTTTTATGATGTAAACTGCTTCACAAATAAGAAAATGAGCAAGACTAGTGAAATAATTCATTTCATACAATGTTTTTCAGACCATTATTTTCAAAAAGAATTGAACTGGTGACTTGAAGACCATAAACCCAAATCATCTGCTGAACTCCTTCATCCATTCTTCTCATAATCTTGAACTGAATTTCAATATGAACACTGTGGAAAACAAAGAAGATTGATGGCCACTTAAGAAATTTTTTTAGACTAGCTTTACCACTTTATAAAGCCACTGAAACAGTGTCCTAACTGGTTTATGGTCTCACAGAATTTATCACAAGAATAAAGAACAAGTGTCATGTTGGATACTTGCATCTTGAAACATTATGCAAGTGTAAGGAGGTGAGGAGCTGCACAAACAAGTAGCTTCAGACATTGACAGGGTATTTTATTCAAATGTCAACATTTTTATGGGTTTCCCTGTATGATTTATTGGCTAAATGTAACCTATGGGACAATACCACGCAGCAGTGGCCCAGCATCCTGGAACCAGGTATGCAGTTCCCATCTACTTTGGGAAGAAAATATACATGCATGAGCAAAGTAAGAGCACAGTCGAGGTTGCTTTTGGGGTGCGGAGGAGAGCTGGACTGTGAAATACCTGTTCTTCTGTATCTGTGCTACATGAAAATTCAGAACTCCTTTGAGATAACACAGTATACAATCACAAAGCCAGATGTACTTCTAGCTTCCTTTCTGAGATCAGCTCAGAGGTGCTCCCTGGCCTCTGGTAAAATGGGGGAAATTGCAACTTAGTGCCAGCATCATCTTGCTTAGGATCCCCAGAAGAGCAGTCTGTCTTCATAACATCAGGTGATAGGAAGCTGGTAATTATATTTTGAAAATAAAGATTTTTTTCATTAAGAATGTGTTCATTTGTTTGCTTGCTTTTCGGTGACACACTTAACACACTTAACAAAAAGAGAAAATACAGCAGTTCTTTATCATGAAAATAGGGAGCAGATATCCTGAATTTTAGTGGAAAAAGGCTTTTTTTTTTTTTTTTTTTTTTTTTGAGTCTACCTCTGCATTGCAATTCTGGTATTTGTCTTACTTTCATTTCTTCCTTTCCAAGAGCTGAGGATGCATGCTAATGTTTTAAAACAACTGTCCATCTGAAGGAAGAAGAACAGAAAAGAAAATTTCTTGCTGTCATAGAGATCCATCATAATGGCAACACTCCTATGGCAATTTATAGCTGTTGCTTTTGGCCTTTCTCAGATATTTTATAACACACTGATATATGTGGAACATAGAGACAGGAGGAATAGATGTTCTTGTGACCCTCTTTGACTATATGCATTCTAGATGCTAGCGATTGTGGGGGAGTAATTTAAAAGACAGATTGAATCTTCTCTAATCATATGTCTCAAAATTAGTTGTCAGTAATTTTTTAATCTAACCATTCCATATATTTTGTATAGACTTCCTGCTCTCCAGGCTGAATTTTCATAGAATCACAGAATATTCCGAGCTGGAAGGAATTCACACCGAGCCCAACTCCTGGCTTCACACAGGACCAACCAAAACTCAAACCCTATGTCTGAGAGTGGTGTCCAAATACTCCTTCAGCTCTGGCACTTGGGACTGTGCCCTGTGCAGCCTGTTCCATGCCCACCGCCCTCTGGTGCAGAACCTTTTCCTGGTAGCCAACCTGACCTTCTCCTGAGACAGCTCCATGCTATTCCTTCAGGTTCTGTTGCTGTCACCAGAGAGCAGTGATCAGCAAAGAGATTTTGCCTAATAAGAGTGAGCTCTGCTTGGTGGGGAGGGATAAATTCCAAATAACCTTTGACTATGCAATAAAAGACTTTGGTGAGTAGAGTAGTACATCAAACATTTTTGTGTGAATGTTCAGCTGATTAATCATTGGAGTAATGTTTGGAGATTGTCTTTAGATAGTACAGTCCTGGAGTTGAATGTCAGCATTATCATATTCCTTCACATCTTTCCCTGTCCTGTCTAGTGACAGTCTCAAGAAAAGCAACAGAACTAATGACAAAATGCGTTTTGTACCTTTGATTTGTAAAACAGGGCTATTAGTGCAGTCAAATCTTCTCAATGAATTAAAAAGTTCCCCATTACAGTGATGAGGAATAGTCCAGAGAGAGAAAAAGAATGGAGTAAAGTCAGTGACCAAATAAGAAGTGCACACAAGTGGACGTATGCACGTGGAGGGGGCCTTGGGATCTCTTTTCCCTCCCTAATGGTAAGACGGGTACAGGAGATGTGACATCCACACCTAAAAGAGGAATACTCCCTGCAATCTCAGCAGCTGCTGCCCTCTGCTCTCCTTAGTGCTAATGGTATGTCTGTCTTTAGGAGTTTTGTCATAGAGTAAACTCTGTGGATTTCACAGGAAATCCAGTTACACGTGCCCAGTAGCGTGGGTTATGCTGTGTTCAGAGCTGGACTTATCTCAACCTTTTTGCTTCCTGGAGTGAGCTCAAACCTAGATCAGGCATGCAGGTAAAGCAGTGCAAAATGCCAGTGATGTGGTTGGCATCATGCTAACGTCCAGAAGACATTTAAACACTACTATGGATGTAAGTCTCTGATTAAATAAAGAGACAAGGCTGCAATGGCAACATCTAGGCATCTTAAAAATATTTAGATAGATGAAATATAAGCAAACTAAAAATAAATTGCATATGTATGAACTCAAACAAGATATGCACTGGAAATAGTTATTTTACCTCTGAGTTCATCTTCCTGCCTGGGGAGTATTATTCCTACTATACTTCTACCCAGTGAGAGAGACAGAAGAGGGAACAAAAGGACAAGAACAATATGTCATTCCTATTTATCATCCATAAAATAACACTAACTTAGCATTAAAATTTAAGAAATGTAGCTTAAGAGAATAGAATATGTAAATTTGAATGAGCTGAGTTCTTCTTCCTGTAACCTGCCCATGTGGCTGTTAAATATTGGGACACAAGACTTCCAGTGAGAAAATTCTCACTATTATGAACATCAGAGATCTTCCAGGTTGTGAGGATGGACCTGAAACACCATGTCAATATTTGTCTCATAATTACGTTCTTTAGAAATGATTATTTTTAATGGGAAATGTGACTACCCACTACTAAAAGGATTAGTGACATCTCCCCTTACAAAGAAAGAAAAAGCTTCACGAAATAATTTACAAATTGGAAAAACAAGCAAGATTTGGGAAGATTCTTCGTTGAGAGAACTCTCCCTTACAAGAAAAGGACGTGTAAAATGCTGTAAAAAGGTACGTAAAAACCAGAAATCTGTGCTCATAAATAGTGAGATAATCTCTCTCTTTTTTTCTTTCTGTTCATGAGATATTATCTTTTCTAAAAGGCTATTTATAAAAGTCAGAGGAGGAGTCCCTCTGGATTCTGTTTTTCTCTATTTTTTCTTCTCACTTACAAACTATTAAGTTTGGAAAAGGATACTTTGTAGTCTCTGGAAATTGTGAGGATTATCAGGTGATATATGGGCAAATGTAGAAAACATTTGTTTTCAGTGTGGAAGGAGAAGGATAAAGTTCAGTTTCTTACTCCTTTTGAAACATCTTCTTCATGTTCTAAGTAAGAAACTTCGACATCTAGGAACTGAACTAAGTCCTTTCTTACATTCACAATCTTTTCAGACTGTGAATACGCCTGGTGAAGATTTTATTTCTATTATTCCAAATATCAGAAAGAAAATTAAATTTCTTGAATTTTAAAGTGTATTTATAAAGGACCATTAAAAAAATATATATATATTAATTAATGTGTGGGTATGTTATCAATAATAGGCTGCAAAGTTTTGTCTTGCTGCTGAACCTCTGGTAGAGCAACTTACTGTTCACAGAAATGCTGAAAGGGCATACGATATGCAATTTCTGAATGTTTTCAAACAAGGATAGGTGAAACAATGTGTCCGTTTGTCCATATAACTGAACAACCTTATGGTCCAGTATTGTTGGCAGACTGCGCCAGAGAGATTCAGGATTGAAACTACAAAAGTTTTCCAGATAAGATCTGAAGTACTCTGGCAGAGCTATGCTGCACAACTTGCCTTTCAAACTTAAGGGGCCAATGCTGAGATGCACCAAGGCCCACAGAAGTCAAAGCTACCGATATCTTGCCTTCATGAATATATATTCTCTTCTAAATTTGTACATTTAAAAAACGTGAGGAGCGCACTGCTGGTTTTGCACCCTTTATTACTTTTGTCACTATCTTTTACTCCTGTTGACATTTCATGACTTTGTTAATGAGAGTTTTATCGCCCTTTGTCTAATTTTTTTAAAGTGAAGGAAAGATACTCAATATTGAGTGGTGACACACTGGAACAGGTTGCCCAAGGAGGTTGTGGATGCCCCATCCCTGGAGGCATTCAAGGCCAGGCTGGATGTGGCTCTGGGCAGCCTGGTCTGGTGGTTGGCAACCTTGCACATAGCAGAGGGGTTGAAACTAGATGATCATTGTGGTCCTTTTCAACCCAGGCCATTCTATGATTCTATGACTCTGTGATTCTATGATTCTATGATTCTATATTGCTGCAGCAATACAGCTCAGCAGAATTTTATGAAGGTTTTTTTTTTTTTTTTTTTTTTTAATTAAATGGGAAATATGTAACACAAAGAAGTCCTTCGTTTAACAGTATTGATATTCATCTTAGGCAGCCCCAACACCATTTCTATAATGGCAGTTCTGTATTAACTTGCTCGTTGCTTTTTATCCACACAATACAAATTAACCTTTTGTATTGTGGTAAGACTGGGCAACTATAACTGAGACTAAGACAATGAGGTGTGGAAAGAAAGTCTACCTGCCCTAAATAACTTTGTCTAAACAAAGGGGAAAGGAGGGAAGGAGCTCAGAGATGAAAAAAAAAGAGTTATTCAAAGTTGTGCTACAGAAGTAGGTCTAGATTTCATGGTTCCCAATGCTAAGGATTCTGTTTGATTACCTAAGTCATTGGTGCAATATTGAAAGACTAGATTCAGCTCCAGCAATTTTTGGAATAGAAAGCCCTGCAAGCATAGAAAGTGCTTTTAAAACAGAACTGGAAACAAAGATCATGATTTCTGCCATGAATATCTTACGTACTGGAGATTTCAATTCTTTTTGTTATGAGAGAGAAAAAAAGCAAGAGAAATATAGTAGTTTAATCCCTCAGTGCACAGCAATACTGCTTAAGATAGTTTATCCTAGTTTTGTTCTAATGCAAAGAGGCCATTTTTGTTTTTAAACTAGAAGCTTTTGAGGAGCAACAGGGAAAATGAATTCCCATCTCATGAAAGCACTTTTCAAAGCTAAGGGAGCTACGCTGGCTGTCACTGGCAACAGCGTGCCAAGAAATACCTGTTCTGTGCAACAGATCCTGAGCATAGAACTTTGCCCAGGTGCTCTTGGGCATATATGGCCATGGAACACATGAGAGTGTGGCACCTGTCAGAGCTACCCAAATGTTGCTCTCACATACAGCCTCAGTCATATGTTTTTTCTGCTCACAGCTGTTGATTTAGATCCCTCTAACTGCAAAAGGCCAGCTCTGCTTTCCATTGGGCCGACAGACATGTTCTGAATCACTTTTCTGATGAGAAATTAAGTTTCTAAATGGATTGAAAACTAACCTCAGTGGGAAGCATCTGGTGTATTGTTATCTTGCTTCATTTCCAGAAACTTCCCTACACTGTATTTTACATGCTAATGCATTCTGTCTGAGCTGAGCAACTGGTTCTGCTCAGTTCTGTAGGAGAATGAATTGCTCTCACTTGGGTTTCTGGTAGAGAAAGTGTCACATGCGCCAATCTCTTTACAGAAATAAAGCTTATAAGAAAGGTTGAAAAAAAGTGCTGAACCCTCAGGCACAATATTATGAAGTACGCACCATGTAGGTGTTAAGTGCAAATACAATGAAGCACTTCCTTACCTTTCTTTGTCTGGAGGTTCTATAGAACCAATAGATTCTTTTTCAAATGTTAAAAATGTATGTGTGCTAATTCTGAGTTCCCTCATTCTTGATAACCACTACACAGAATAGAAAAGGAAGGGACAAATTAAATGTTTTCTTCTTTTTGTACACCGCCTCTACAGTTGTCTGAAATGGTTTTACACATACGGCATGGAGCTGTGTCAGTGGATGGTCAGCTGGGGGTTAGGGAAAAGTTCTGCACGAGAGGGTGGTGGGCATGGAACAGGCTGCCCAGGGCAGTGGGCACGGCCCCAAGTGCTGGAGTTCAGGAAGTGTTTAGACACCGCTGTGAGACATTGGGTTTGATTTTGGGTAGAGCTGTGTGGAGCCAGGAGTAGGACTGCATGACCCTTGTGGATCCCTTCCAACATCAGATATTCTATGGTTCTATGATGCTATGATATTTTTACACCCATCTGTTTGTTTATGTATGTGTACACGTATTTTTAGCAATTGTGTAAACTAAAAGGATTTTCCTTCAAAAACCTTACTTGTAAGCTTTCATTTAATTTCTCCTGATACTATATTACTTTTTTCTTACAAAAAGTCATAGCTTATAAATTACAATAAGATTAAACCAGATATTGCTAATGTATTTTAAACAGTTGTTAAATTACCAAAGTTGGTTGATCCCTTCCTTGAAATTTGCTGATCCTAACTTTAAATGACTCCAAGGTTATTATTTATATCTTTTAAATCTTTTATAGCTGTACACGGGTGCTTTTATGAAACCTGGTGTAACATATTCTAAGAACAAAAGCATATTTATGTAAGTAGCACTGGGAGCTGACTTGGCAGGTGCTTGCCGTGAAGTCTTAACCCCTGAGCATTAGTTGTAGGCATCAAGCACATCCTTGAAGGGTTGCGAGAGTCTCTTTGTCTATAGAGAAACTGTTCAGGCTGAAAATGCATTAAACTGGAAAGTGTTAGTGCTATCATCAAGTTTGTGGGCTGCAGAAATGAATGAGGATTTAGTAATAACATTTTCAACAAGTACCATAAACAGAAAACAAAAATAGTTTCAGTGGCCAGGCATTCTCAGAGCAACTGCAGGCTTGTTTATGTGAGAGCCAGGCAGAACTGTTCTTGGGAAGAAAGCAATCTCAAATGGGGAGAGGAGCACGCAAGGCCATAGTCCATCCTCTTACATATACCAGACAGGAAAATTAGCCAGCTGAAGTAGATCCAAGTCTGTCGCAAACAAGGAGGGCTAGGAGAAAGACCCAACCTTTAAAATCAACAGGGCTTTGTCTAGAGAAGGGTCCGCCAGCTTGAGTTAGCAGTGAAATCTGGCACAGAGAATACTGAGAGTTTCCCTGGCTTCTGCTAAAGCCAATGATTTTAGTGGATCTGCTCATGGAGGCCAGCAAGGAATGAAAGAGTTCCTGAGAGCAGAGTAATATGTGGCTGGAAACTTAGTTTCAGTTCATACATACTGAGCTGATCCTCTACCTTCCTCTTTGCAGGAGACAACCTTGATGATGCAACTTTTTCATCAAAGATGATAAGGAGCTTTTCAATAAAAATGCTTTCATCAATTTTTTTTTTAATTATTAGTTTTATTTATTTATTTATTTCTGAGAACATATTTTAGAGGCAGTAAGTACAGTCATTTCAAGAAGGCAGTGTTAGGAAATGTTTCCCAGATTCACAACATCGCACATAGTGAAAAGGCCCTGAAGAGTACCACCGCCTCTTGGTCATAGGCTACACCTTAATTTAACCACTTCTCTGGCTGCAGGAGATGAGGATTTACTTCCCTTCTCTCACTCAAGTGACTACCTCAGGCTGTGGATATCAGTTCTGGAGGAATGTGGTTACTGTGATGGTGCTGTGTGGCCTCTGTGGGGAAGATCAGTGGTAGCTCTTTCTTATCATAGTACGTTAAGCATGTGAGCTGGAAGCAGCTCAGCCGGTGCTCCAACTGGATGTTGAGGATGGGTGTGTAGAGGGGGTAAGTGAGAGCTTTTCCCTTTTTTTCAGTGCAAGACTTCAGAGTCCCTTGGTGTTGTTCTAACAGTGAGGTTGAAACATTTTGCAAATTTTTTTTTGTAAGAAAAAATGATAGTTAAGAGGCTGAACAATGTGTCCATACATCTAGACCATCTATTAGTGTTTTCAATGAAAATGAGATTTATTCTTAGGTACTTCATTTTGTCACTCAGGCCCCTCAAAGGCTTTATTAGGCTTTGATTGCATGGAATTGCTACCAAAATTTTGTTTTCCATGAGCCATTTATCTTGTAGCTTTCCTGGGAGTCTCCTCTCCAATGAATTACCAAATTACCAAGAATCCAGCTCAGTTCTGTGACTAACATGTTCTCAGTGGAAAGTTCTATTTTAAGCTTATTCAAAACATAATTTTTCTGTGAGGAAGTATAGCTGTTAGTTAATAACCACTGCAATTATACCAAGCAAAATACTCATTAAAAACCTTACATCTAGTTCCAGGTTTCAGTCATCTACTTTTTTTTCCCACATATCTGCCATCATTCACATACAAAAAGAAGAGATGCAAAAGAACTGCTGCTTTTTAATGCCTTTTTTTTTTTTTTTTTTCTTTTTCCACAATTACAGTGGTAAAATCCCTGCATGCATTATTTGAAAAGCTTTCATAGGATTATGGAGATAGATAACTTTCAAGGTGCTGGTGAGACTTTTTCCAGAGACTTGCATGCAGTTGTGGTCTCCCATGCTTAAGAGTGAGTGAAGAGAAACATCAGTGCGGGAGAAAAGCTGTTTAGGTTGAAGGATGATTTTAGTGTACACATAAAAGTAAAGAATGGTAACAGATTCAGCCTGGAAACTGGTCATGTGTTTCTGGAAGAACATTCCAGTCTGAATATCAGGAAACATACTGAATGACAGACAGGATACCATTGGCCTTCTAGGCCACAAGGACACATTGCTGGCTCATTGCCAACCTGCTGTCCACCAGGACACCCAGGTCCTTCTCTGCAGAGCTTCATTCCAGCAGGTCATCACCTAACCTGTACTGATTTGTGTGGTTATTCCTCCTCAGCTGTAGTACTCTGCACTTGCCCTTGTTGAACCTCATCAGGTTCCTCTCTCCATTTCTCCAGCCTGTCCAGGTTTTGCTGAATGGCAGCACAGCCTTCTGGTGCATCAGTCTGAATTATAATCACTGGGATGGTTACTATGGCATCTGCAGAGCTATCAGCACCTACATCCAATATTTTATAGAGCTTGATATTGTGTCAAGTCATTTCTATAATGGCAGTCAGTGTCCAATTCCAAACACTCATCAGTACCTACCTTAATGTTTCCGGCTGCACTGAGCAAGGACAATATTGTGACACTGATTTTAAAACAAAACTCCCCACTGGGATCAATGGGAAAATGTGATTAAAACTGATGGCACAATATGGCTCCAGATTAAAATAATATCTTAGTGAAAACCCTCGTGCTAGCAGATGTTCAAGATGGGAAAATCCACTTCATGCCTATAAAACCTGAATAATTTCACTCTATGAGGTGGAGCATGGTGGAGCATGAAAGAGTCAGGGAAGTGCAGTACTCTCCATTCTTCCAGAATAAGTGAGTGGGGCTGACCTCCAGATGCAGACTTCCTCTAGTACTCTGTTGCACTGTAGGCTAGACATAGTTTCTGTCAACTGACTTTGGCCTGAAGCTGTATCTTATAGTGTGCTGCATGGGCATACAAAAATTCACGTTCACTTGTCCTGTAGAATAGCCCCAAAAGAATTCTAATGAACTTCTTTTCTTTCTCATCATAGTAGTGGTTTACACCACTGTATATTAATAAATATTAACATGTATAAGGATTTCTCATTGAAAGAATTCCTCTTGCCTCTTGGATTTATTGTGCTAAAAACAGTAATTGTCGTATTTTGAGACTCCAACTTTTAGCTTCAGCTGGAGAACAGAAGAACAAAGATCACTAAAAAAGAAAATCAAAAGGATTAACTTTTTTCCAAAGCTGGATTAGCAGTTTATCCCAAAACTTCAGATGAAATGCCAAGAGGAGACTCTTTGAATTAGGCTTGTCCCAGTCTGTCTTTCCACCTGGAGAACTCATGATCACATGGCAAAATGTCTCACTAAAAATAGGAAAGTAGTCTGCTCATAAGCTAGTCTTCAGAAGCTGATGGATCTCTTGTCTCTTTACCAAAAAAAAATCTAACCAAACAGATTTGACATCTGAATGTTTCTTCATCCCCTTCTTAAGCACCCTTCTATGGGCAGCTCTCTCTAAGGCTAAGTGAGGAGAATGAGTTTTCCCACCCCTGAGATCTGAATGTGGTGTGTGATATCCCGGACAGAACCACGTGGAAGAGCTGCTACCAATTCATATAGCAGTTTTATTATGACAGGGAAGAAGAAAAAGCACGAAATACACTCCATTGCCAGGCTAGGGTTGACTGCTGGTGAAGCCATCACAATAGTGCCAAGCAGGCCCTGCATTTACAAGAGTGCTTTACCCTCTGTTTATGCATCCTAGTTATTCTACTCTTCAAATCACAGCCTTTTCACACCTTCCACCCCCAGAAATTAAGCAAAAAGCATTTATTCTCTCAGGAATATTTCAGATATTTAGCAGATAATTTAATTCTCTGAGAAAGGCATTGACTGCTCCAGAGTGGAGGCCAGACCCTCATTGCAGGCAGACAGGCTCCACTTATTTTCCTGGCTCTTCAGATTTACTACTAACACACTGGCAGGCAGCAGTAGTGCGTATGATGATGTAGTGTTGGAAATAATCCTGGGTTTTAGTAATACCTACACTCTGCCAGACAATTATGTCCAAAGAGCCCAGATTTTCTAGAAGTACTGTCCCACCCTCCCTTCTGTTGGAAGCCCTAATTTCCTCCTTGCCCCTTTTTCCTTGCTGTCAGCCTTATCACGTCTCTTGTGGCCAGATCAAGGATGTTTAAATATAGATTCAAAAATTTCTGAGGGAGGAGTGACTCTGGCAAGGCTTTGTGGGCTGACTGATCTCACTGAACTCGTACTGACTATTCAGGATTTCTTCCAATACTATCTGGCCCTTCTTTAAATCTGCCAATGTTTTAGAAATTCAGGAATAAAGCAGTAAACAGATGCAATGAAGCTTCTGAGGTTTTTCCATGCTGGAAAAAAATCTTTCCCTCCCCCTTCTTTTTCTACCTTTCCAGCTTAACACTGCCCGACTTACTCACTGAGTACAGAAGTACTCTACAAAACTAGCAGGCTTGGTTCTAACCAGTCATAGTACATTCCAGTATGGGGATATTTGGGAGATCCAATTTCCAGAAAAGGCAAAAAGTAGAGTAGTTTTTAAAATCTAAGTAGAAGTGGATTATGTGAATCTAGCTCTTGTTTCCTTTCTCTAATACTGCCTCGAGGGTTTGTTTCCTTTTGAACAGTCATGACCCTAAAATTATTAGGAGGTATTTTTGATAACTTGAGCCTTTGCTGTAACCTACTCCTCTGTGATCACTTAAAAAGCAAAGCAGTCCTAAGTGCTAGCATGACTGCAAGGGCCCAGTAGAATTACTAACATAGTTGCTGAAAGTTGGGTGAAAATCAAAATCCTGTGTTATTTCCTGAAGTTATCACACATGGTCAACTTTTCTCCAGCACAGGCTACTAGCGTCAGTCCCATGCAACCACTTCAGTCGCAATTATATCCTCAAAATGAACTTTAGCACTTAGGCATTGTGCTGGCCAGTGTTCAAGAGTGGATCTCACCCTGTGGCAGTTTCAAGTAACCAAAGTACTTTTTAACAAAACAATAAATTATATGTTTTTCCTTTTTTTTTTTTTTTTTTTTTCCTACCCAGAAAATGGATTGCAGCAGACCTTGTGGGTGGGCACCATTGTGTAGGAACAGACTGACTACACTATGCAATGGTTAAAAATGAATTAATTTTGGTTAGATTATGGATAAAAAAATCAGTTGGAGTGCTATAAGTACCAGAATATATCTATAAAGCACAAAGAACATAAAAAAGAAGTACTAAGAGCTGACTCAGAAGGCATTTAACTTCTGAAAAAGGAAAGGCTAAAACCGTTGTCACTACTGCAGGGCACTTTTGTCCATGAAAGCAGAAGGTAGTATGCATATGTAATTGTGTAATATTCTAAGATGCATATAGCTCTGCAATATGAAGAAATAAAGAAATAACTTTAAAAGACTGATTGCCTTTGAAGTGTATGAAAATAATGTTAGGAATGATTTAAAATCCTTTATGGGGCCAGTTATCTTCGGGAATAACTAAAAGTCCATTAGTACCTACATGCTATACATTGTATTAAATCAGCTCTCTTCTGCTCTCAAATCTGCCTCATTGTTTTTTTTTTTTTTAGTGTAAAATTCATCCCTAGGCAAAGTACACATACACAGTGTTGAGTCTGCCATCTATTATAACATCCATAACTCAGAACATAAAGCTGTGCATCTGGCCTTGATAGTTGTCTGCAGCGGGGTGAATTTTCCTTTCGTATGCCGTTATACTGAAGCGAGGTGAATGACTGTGTCTCATCAACACTTTCTTCTTCAGTGTTTTATTAATAACAAATGAGGGACTCATTAATTCATTCAATTAATTTCTTCTTGGTCTCCTTTTCTTACCTAACAGGTTAATCTGTCTCCAAAATGTACATTTTCTACATTTCCATTGGACTGATGACATTTATATCATTGTTTTTTTTTTTTTTTTTAAATTTGGAATATGGCTATTCGACTTAAAAGTAAAAAGAGATATTGTACATGTGAAAAAAGTGTTAGCACCATTCCCTGCCAGTAAATCCCAGTGCAATGAAAATGAGCAGGGATGGGATCTGCCTTCCTTCGGGGTTATTGCTGAATGTGTCGCTGACACACAGGGAGACACTTCACTTCAGATACCTTGGCTAATTTGGATCTTTATTTAAGTTTTGATTCAAATCACCATTTTTTTTCCAACCAATTTAGGGGTTATAATATCTGCTGTTGACCTTCTATTACAACCTGTGAACTATCATGTTTAATGTGAAATTACATCATGTAAGAAATTCCCTTTTGTCCATTATCTTGGTCACTGCCTTGACAGTGCTCTCAAAGAGTCATGGGAGTGTAAATCAGAGATGGGACTAAAAAGTGAGGAACTCAGAAATAATAGGTGGTGATTCTTCCTGTTCCTAAGGCCATGGCAGGAATGCAATGAAGAATGGACATTAGGTGTTTCTTCCTGGCACTGTGTCAAGAGCAGAATATTTTATGCAAATTAAAATACCTTGTTCCGAGAAATAATAGATCTGTAGTGATTTCATTCTCATGTTAGAGCGGGAAGGTTTACACTGAAAAGATGGGTTGGCCACAAGTATAACCACTTGTTGAACACAAAAGGAATATCAAGAAGAAATTAATTGTGCGGCATTAGCTAATATGAGGAAACACATATGCTAAAAGGAGGTCATAGAAAAAAAAAATAAAAAAAAATGATAGACCATAATTGATTATTGTGTTTTGCTTATCTGGACTTGGAAATTATGGGAGAGAGTGAATGTCACAGTGAGGAAGGTAGAAGTCAAGGCTGAAGGATATAACATATTGTGTGCATGTGTTGCCATGCTTTCTACTGCATAGTCTCAGGCCAGCAGCAGCGTATCTGCTTTTTATATGAAAGTTAGGCATGTCATTATGAATTTAAGGTAAAAATACAATAGGTACCAGTAAATATAATGCTGAATATTAGGGGAAGAGGAGGAAAATAGTGCACAGTGACACCTTTGGAAAAGTGGGAGCCTTTATGCAGTGGAATGGAGCTTTTGGATAGCTCTGTGAGTGCCAAGAGGCACTTTTTTTCTGTTTCAAGTGATTCAGATTACATTGACTCCAATATTTCTTTTTTGGGGTATAATCCTAAGCATTATCCTCTCATGTTTTGGGGCTCAGCTGCTAGTTGAATCCTCAACTGGGATGCAAGCACTAATTTCACCTGTTTTCTCCAGTGACCTTGACAACGCAGTCCTTAGGGCAATCAGTAAATTCGGAAGTTAAGTGAAGCACTGAAGAGGAAAGGATTTTGCAACAACCTATGTGGACTGTCTCATCCATTCCTAAGTTTTGGTACAGGATAGATCATACGGGATTTTCTCCTGAAGTAACAGAGGATAATCAAATCACAGTTGTGTAATGACCTAACACCCTTCCATTAACTTTCCCCTTTGTCTTAACTGAAGCTTTGCTTACACTCTTCTCACATGTGTATGTGTCACAAATCAAATTTTGATCTACATTGTCTGTTTTCATCATCATAGCTAAGTGTCTCAAAAGTGTTAAGGAGTCACCACTTTATTGGGTGCTATAGCAATACACGAGTGTTTCTAATGTCAACTCCTATGGTAGCACAGAGCGTTTTTAAAAGAATAAATATCACTGCAGAAAGTTGGTGTAACTGGACTACAGACTTTCTGCCAGGCTACTTTGTGTCCCCTCAAGGGATCGTATGTAAACTAGTGCATGAGTACCAGCAGACAGCTATACTGTTGGCACATCCTGTTCTGAATAGAACGGAAGACCTGCACTTCTAAAAGGACACCTCTGACCTCGTCCTTAAAAGGAGACTGGGGCTTGAGGGCTGCTTAGTTGTTTCCTAATCCATCTCAGGACATGGCTGCGAACTGTCCTTATACCTCTTCCCTTAGTTCAGGAAAGAATTAGATTGAATTTTTCAAAGATGGCTTCATTTTGTCTTCTCCACTGCTGACATGGCTGATTCCCGTTTGTCTCCCAGGACTTCCCTCTCTGCTGACAGCTTTGTCCACTTTGTGGAACAGTGATTCAGCTGCCTGAGTAAAAGTAATTCCTTCAGTCTCCTTTGTTAGTTTAACACATAGTCTTAGAAATCAAGGGCATAAATCACATTTTGGTTACAAATCAAAGCATGTGATTCATACCTAGACATTTATGGCCACATAACATCACAGCGTGGTTAACAAGTAATATTCGGCTATGGGAATTGTGCACCTGCTAAGCAGTAATGTGCTACTAATGTTTTAACAAAAGATCCCAGGGAAAAAAATGCCTCTCTAGGCTAATGGTAAGGCCTGTGTTCCTGGAATGCACATATGCGGATAGCAGAGTTGACTGAGTGGGAACAAAGCCATTTGTTTTCCCATATTACAGATAATAATTAATAAATAAATTGTTTTCTCATAGCTGCGAGCACGGAGTTGGGAGAATCACTTGGCAAGCAAACTGATATTTCAGCTATGATCTGCTGAGAATATTTGCACAGTACTTTAGAACAATGGTCCCAGGAGGAATAATGCTGAGCAACTTGCATGTTGTGGACAGGTTTGCTGTCTCTGTTGGTCTTAGTTTTAACCTGTTAATTTACTGTATCCACAAACAATATCAGAAAGCCATGTGAGCAACATCCTTTGTGTCAAACAAAGGTTGGGAACTATGGCTTTCCAGTGATGTACTACTGTGTTTATTGCATTACGGCACACAGCTCTGTATTTGCAGACTTAAAGTGAGAAAAAAGCTGAGATTGTGTACAGAGACCCTGTCTCTGCAAACTCAAAAAATAAAAAGGAATCCTCCATTTTAATGATTTAGCAGAAGGTTGTTTGGGTAGTATGGTTAGGTTATGGTTGGATTCAGTGATATTTAAGGTCTTTTCCAACCTGAGCGATTCTATGATTCTATGATTCTATTATTTTGATTTGTTGCTATCTAGACTAAAATAGTTTCCTTAGCTTTATGATGGTCAACTCCAGGAATGTTACTTGATACAGATGCAATGATTCTCAATGAGAGGTAAAGAGAAGGGACAACTCCTTCTTTCGTTTTTATGAAGAAACTCACTTTACGCTTCCAGAGCTTCCACAAGGATCTCTCCAGTAACCACTACCTCCAAATATTGGTTTGCAAAGCATCTCTGCTTCACAGAGGCATTGATCTAGCCTATGAGTTGGTTGCTCACAGGGGGGGTTGTGGTAAATCTTTCCACAGAAGGTTCCTGCTGCCATTATTTCATTTTGTGTCATTTTTTTGTGGACACAAGTTGTCTCCATTAATTAATGCATTTGTTTGATATTAGGAGAGTATTTTACTTTCACAATGTCACACAGAAGTGTAGTAAAAGAGATATAAAAACTGCTCTCAAATCAACTTACACATTTGTGTTGTTATCCTTTACCGTGTTTTTCTGAGGATTGTACAGTATCTCTACTAAGCCTGAGCTGGCAGGGACAAATAAGAGTTTTGAGATATTTTTCCTTACCTGAGCACAGCTAAAATAAAATAAGATAAAAACCTTGAAACTATTTAAAAATGATAATCACTAAGATTTGTTAAAATTATTTATTCTCCACAATTTTAATCAATCTACACTTTACAAAGGGAAAAGTGATCAAAGATTAATTTAATTATTTTTTTCCATGAGATTTGCCTTGAAAGTATCCTCTACATTTACTCCTCTGTTCCCATGACTGACTATGGTTCATTCCATTTTCTATGAAAGCTGTTTGTACTGGTTTCAAAATGACCAAAGTGTATGTTGTGGGGTTGCTTCTAGATGCTCAGCTGTTGCTAGGCTGGAATTGGATGGGGCTTCCTAACTCAATATCTTAAAAACCAAATTTTCCTTTCAGCTCCTTGTTCAAGTAGCAGAAAATTAATCCAAGGAACTTTTAATGAAAAGCCATTTTTAATTTAAAATATGAGTAAAAACACTTTGATTGAGAAAATGTTGATTGGCTTTTAGTGCAAGTGTGATTAAACAAATGGCGGAAGTGAGAGAAAGGATTTGCGGACGCATCTGTAGGGCAGAGTTAATTTCAAGCTCTAACTCAAGTGGTGCCTCCAGTTGCCTCTCTGATCACATACAAAGCATTTACTTTCGAAGTGTTGTTCTTCTGGCTGAGCAAACTGCCTCAAATTGCACTAAAGGCTAGGGGTCACATGTTGCCTTCATCCAGTCATAGACTGCCCACGTTACCAAAGCGTGGCATGGCCAGTGAAGCCAAAGAATGCTACTATGGAGATCCTTTAGCACTTTCTCAACTGTTCTCCCCTGTGTTGAGGAAGATGTAAATATTTTCCTGCAGTTATTAGTGGAGGACTGTGAAGCTTTGGTTCTGCTACACTGAGAGTAATGGAGGTATCAGAAGTCTCAGAGAACTGGAGGACATGAGATCAGTGATAAGGCAATGAGTTCATTGGTCTGACCTCCTAAAAAGACCAGATTTTACCGAATAATGTGCAATTCCTGCCAAGAATTTAGAAAAGGGAACAGAAGCAATACTTCTCAGTGTTCTTCTGAGCTGTGGCTGCCATTTCTTCTCTGTGGATCATTTGGTTCCCTGAAATTGGCACTCACCATAGTTGGGTAGTTCACAAATGTGCCTCAGGAGGAGCTCAGCAGTTTTGCTGCACAGCTGTGCTCCGAATACCTTGACTGTAGGCAAGGACTGGAGCCTTTGTGTGCTGATGTAAGTGACTGGATGAAATAGAAGACAATGGAGAATTGGGTCTTCTGTTTTATCACAGGACTTGAAAATTTTCTGCAACTGGAAAATAAACAAGCAAACAAACAAACATAACTACACCAAAAATCCCCACCAAACTTCCCTGTCTTTTTTGAAGGGATCATACTTAAGCAGTGATTCATCCAATACTTTGAAGAAGGTACCAAACAGAAGACCAAAGGCAGAAATAATGTGTGAGAGGAAAAGAGATGTAGAGCACTGTTGTACAAAGATTCATAGATAATAACTTATGATATCTGGAGAGCACTAATTTAATTTTACTATGGCTAATGAGTTTTGTAGAATTTCTGCTTTAGGCAGCTGTTCCATATCCTTCTCACTTAAAAGAAAGAGCTCAAAAAAAAGGAGTCTTTATCCAGATAAAAATTTCCTAGAGTGGGCACTTCCTTGTAGAGTCCCTTCTGGCCCCCAAGGCTTAAGTTCTCCTATATCAGTAAGAAAATTAAGCACAGTGCTATTGAAAGCGCACAGCACTTTCTTATACTAGTATGCCAATATATGTATTGTCTTTGTGTTGCATGATCAAAAACCAGGGACTAAGTTGTGTAATTTCGTATGGCTCATGATTTCTATTCAGAACTTTAACTGCTCAGTATCACTGCCTTACATACTGAAGAAAATTTCAAATTCTTCAATGTCATTATAGCATTGCAACAAATTAAAACTTTTGTGTACCAGTTCCTGCTCTCAGTTTTTTTGTTTTGTTTTGTTTTGTTTTATTTTTACTGTGTGAATTCAGTTTCGTTTCACTTAAGCAAATGGTTTTCTCTAGTTTTATGTGGATGCAGCAGACAGCAAATGCAACTTTGTTCACTGTCCTCACTCTGAAAAACATAAAAATAGCAATCTCAGATAAATAGATGCCAAAGAGTTAGGGCTCATTCTCTTCTGGCTGCAAAACTGAGTCTGTGGGTAAGTATAGCTCAGAAGAAGCATGTTCTAAGAAAATGTGAGATCTTGTGCACTGTCCTTAGCATATATCCATAAAAACGTTTTTCTGAAGGAGTCATAAAAACCTCTGTAATGTTGGTGACATAAGCAAGAGTCTGGTGGTGAACATCCTCCAGAGCATCATGCTAACTCAAAGGCATGATTGAGTTACATGGGGCTCCCTTTACACTCAGTGAAATGTGATTTCTATTTAAATACTAGTACAGTCAACTACCAAACTGTGGCATCTGATATATTTTTTTATTTATTGGAGAGAATAAATTTAAAGGCAATTTCCTCTTCTCTCTTAAATTATATCAAGTGGCAAGATCTAATTGGAGGGATGAGTATTCAGCAGTAATATCTAAATGGCAACATGGTGACCCTTTCATGAGATGTCATTGCATCTACCCGACTCCCTCCAGCAATTACAAGTAATTCTGATTTGCCAAAGACCAATTTTCACATTCAAAAATCTCTATAATGGGTATAGCTCAGTAGAACTGCTGTACACCTTGGGAAACCTGTATTATGTTGGCAATATCAGCATGGAGAAACATATCAAGCCATCATCAATCTGAGTGGAAACTAGGACCATGCATCCACATGTTGGTCCTCAGCCCACAACTGGCACAGCAAATCTTGCAAGGAAAATGAGCAAGTGGATACCAGTGAGGTGGATGGGCATGGAGCAGAGAGAACAGCAGTAGAAATCCATTTTTCTTCAATTTTCACCCACTGTCTTTTCAACTACTACTTTTCAAAAGAATTTTTAACTACTTCTAATGCTTCACTCAGGGGAGTGCTAGATTAAATGGTGCTCAGAGCTATTCTGAGCTATTTTCCAGATTCATTCTGCCTTTGGAATAAATTGAATGACTTCTCGGGGCATTACAACATGGTGCTGATAATTTTAGCTAAGACACTGCTGTCAGCCTCAACAGCTTCAAAAAATCCAAAACATCATTGACCAATCTTGTCTGAAAAACTCAAACAATTAAATTACAAATCATGTGACTGAAAAAGAAAAAAAGAAAAGCAGCAATAATATTTTCATCTTTGTGGCTTTGTATGCATGTCTTCTAATTTCTCACTTAAATTATTTACTCACAATTCCAGTAGGCACAGAAACTCTCTCTTGTTTATTCTGAATTTTGAGGGAAAACATCAAAAGCAATACAACATTTATGATAAAATACCAATAACTGATAAGATTTTAACCAAGACTTTTTGGATAGGAGGCCTTTTAAGTAGCCATGCACATTTTACAATGCCATAATGTTAAAGTAGATAGGTGCAGTGTGGATTGTATTTGTAATGCATTAATAAGAGGTAATAGAGCTAGTTTATATATTCTGAGAGAGAAAATTTTACAGCTAGGCTTTATTACTATTTCACTGGTATATAGCTACTTTTAAAGAATGGGCAGATTTCACTGGTGAACAAGAAGAAAGACTGAAAATTAGAAAAAAAACTTATTTGCTTCAAGACTGACAAGTAATTGTAAACGGTTCTACAAAGTTTCAAAGACTACCAGACATAGAAATCAGTGATTTCCAGATAAATACAGATTGATTATGAATTTTGCAGTTAAAGAAGCGCAAAGGAGAGGATCGCTGAGCTTTTCATGAAACCCTGAGCTGTGGCTTCAACCTACCATAATTTCATTCCTTTATCCAAAGTGGCCATAATCTTATTTTACAGTCAGTGAAACCGAAGCTTCTTTTAGGTTCTATGACTGCCATTTATAAGTACATTTTTTAGCTGCAAAAGCTGCAAAGCCTGCCTGCATAGTAGGTGCCAGCCATCTAGTATTGAACCTGTGAAGCTGGAACAGGGCTGGACGAATAGCTATTGAGTCCTTCTGTGTAATGGGTAAGTAAGAAGTTGGAGGACTCAGGGGCAATCATATGAGCAAAATGGCGCAGTACAGTTAACTGAAAAGCTAGAGGTAATGTGATTTTAAAGAAGTCCAAGGAGGAAAGAATGGTAAGGGAACAAAGGGTAAGATCTTTAACATTAGATATTGGGAGTCTGGTGGAGTGTTTGTTTCAGGAGACTGCAGAGCACAAGAGTGACAGCTTCCCTGACTATGAGACTTCAAAGAAACTGCTCTCAGCATGCTGTCACATCTGTACTGTGCAGGTCTATGTAAGGATACTACTGTTACTTCTAAATAATCCAGCTGAAGCATCCAAGGCAAGCTAGCTGTGGCAGCAGAGAGCTTCATACTGTTTCTTATTTGTGATACATTACTACTCAATGACAAATGCTATTATTTTTAATTGCCATGGCATTTGTGTTTTTACTGCTTTTTATATTACCAAAAATATTCTATGAAAAGAAAGAAGTTAAAAGTGCAGGAACAAATAGTTTTTAATCAGAAATTGTCATGGAGAAAATGTATCCTCTGAAAGAAATCAAAATCATTGTTAAAGAGGACAGACATAATTTTATAGGACACTATATATATTATACAATTTTCAAATTTGGGTTTTGATTACAAATTAGGGGTGGAGAGTGGTTGAACAACATTTTTACAACATCCAGCCAGCACAAAGTTGACAAAAATCCTTCTGTCTCAGTGAAGACAAGAGATGCATTCGTCTACTATAAGAACTATCAGCTCTGAGCTATCAATGATGGAATATCGCCTTCTATTCTGCAATTTCTGGGAATTATATTCACTGATCTATACTGAGCTTTACTCAAGAAAAGTCATTCTCGTTTAAATCCATTGACTTAGCTCCTGACTGAGCAGAGCTAAAGAAGGCATAGTAGCTTTTATAAAAGTAGGAGGACACAGCAGAGGGGACTTAAAATGAAAGTGAGAGCAGTAAGGGAGATTCAGGAAGAGGGAGACCCTGTAGAGGGAAAGATAAGTGATGGAGAGCCTAAGGAACAGTGACAAAACACCTGCAGAGAGCAGGGCCAGGGAGGAGGGAAGGGAAGACATTAAGCGCTCTGGAAAGAAAGCCAGCATCATTAGAATGAGGCATTTTTTCTCTTTCGAGCTGAAAAACAGAAGCAAGACAATCTGCTGTTTGTGTAGTAAAAGTGTTTGCAGTGGGAAGTACGGGGTATACACACAGAAAGAACATCTGCTCTAAGAAGACTCTCGCAAATATAAAGCTTCAATAATGTGGTAGAAACATCTGCACAGCTTCCAGCAGGGCTACCAGTAGTGTTCTTTGGTGGGGGAGGGTAAGAGATGTACCACATACAGAAGGTCACAAGGAAGCTTCTTTAAGAAGGAGATAAATTTTATTCCATGCAAAGGTAAGGTGCCCGTAGACAAACTGCAACAGATTGCTACTGTGGAAGCATTATAAACCCAGCAACACACATTATCATCTTTTCACTCAATCATTAAAATGACAGCTTGCCCTTGTTTTTATGTAGTCACAGAATAACTTGAGCATTTTAAATGAAGTCAAAGCATTAACGCTTTCCTCCATCCAGTTACAATAACCTCAGGATTTTGTAGCATAGTCCTGTTAGCAGAAGACCAAGAAATTCAGAAGCAGTGAGGAACAAGTGGGACAAAATCAAGAGATGTATCAAGAGATGGTATTGCTGCAGTCTAGCCACAAGAAAATTTGCTGAGACATGGTTCTCTGCTATGATGATACAGCTGCTGGTACCAGAAACACAAATTTCTGCTTATTCAGGGTATGAGTTCCTTACAGTCGCAAGATAGGTATGATAATAAAATTTTGGTAACCTTTGTTTCAATTACTTTTTATTTCAAATATAGATTTACAACATGCATCTTAATAGGACAACTTTGTCTGTGCTTTTTATTTAGAAAAAGAGAGGAAATCTACAGCTCATTCATGGCCTGCAGTCTTCAAAGAACGGTGTTTGGCAGCATCAGGGCAGTTTTTTACCAAGACAGTCTTAAATGTTTCCCACAGCAGCCTGTTCTTTTGCTCTATTTCAACTCTCCTCCTTCAGACTTTTTAGCTTTAAAGGTGATTCAGAAAGCTTTACAACAATATTGCTGGTTTTTATTCTTCCAGAGTTTGACTAAAGCATAGTAATTCAGAGCTAAGATGGACATACATGCACAGTTTTGTTGACCTCTGTACAGTGATCACTTTGATAGTGTCTAGGGCACAAAGTGCAAGTCTTGGTAATTTCAACTTCAATTTAAACAAATGACAAGAACTAAGCATAGAAAACATGTTTAAACAGCAGTGCCATTCTGAAGGATGCTTCCACTTTTCTCAGCTTTTCTCTATACCTGGTGGACTTCTTTTCCATGTGAGATGTCAGGGTGGGGATGCATCTGATGACGTGGTTTAATTGAGGAAGCACATGTATAGCAAATTATTGCTGGCAATGAGAACGTATTTACTGAGTTCAGCAGGTGACAGCTGAAGACTTTGGCTCACATTATAGAATCACAGAATCCTTAGAGTTGGAAGGGACCTCTGAACATCATCTAGTCAAACTCCCCTGCAATGAAATGAAGACATCATAGCTAGATCAGGTTACCCAGTTACTGATCCAGCCTCTCCTTGAAAGTCTCCAGGGATGGGGCATCAACCCACCTCACTGGACAACCTGTTTCTGTGTCTCACCACTCTCACTATAGAAGATTTTTTCCTCATATCTAACCTAAGTCTACCCTCTTTGAGCTTGAAACCATTTCTCCTTGTTCTGTCATCACAGATCCTGCTAAAGAGTCTATCCCTTTCTTTCCTGTAGCTCCCCTTTAGATATTGAAAGGCCACTCTCAGGTGCACGTGGAGCTTTCTCTTCTCCAAGCTAAACATCCCAAGCTCTCTCAGCCTGTCCTCATAGGAGAGGCGTTCCATCCCTTGGATCATGTTTGAGGCCCTCTGGATACACTCCAACAGGTCCATGTCCCTCCTGCACTGAGGACTCCACATCTGACGCAGTACTCCAGATGAGGCCTCACCAGTGCAGAGCAGAGGGTCAGGATTACTTTCCTCACCCTGCTGGCCATGCTTCCTTTGATGCAGACCGGGATATGGTTGGCCTTCTGGGCTTATGCCTGAAAGAAGAATTTTAGAACATACAGACTGTTGGACAGGACGTTGAATGTCCCAGCACTTACAGTAAAACAATGTTTGTACTCATTTTATCTATTCTTCAGCGTTTTGCAACAGAAATTAACAAGGATTAGACCCAGAAATGTGAGAGAGTTGCATAATCAGATACAAAAAGTGAGTATATTCTGTTTTATTACAATTAGCAGAAATAAGAAAAACGGCATTTGTGAGGCAAGACCAAGTGAATCGTACATAACACAACGGTATAAGAGTCATCCAGAAACCAAAACTAGGAGTTAGTTTCCCAGGACTGCCAGTACGGAATTTCCCATGACTCCCAGCATCTCTTTCCATAAATAGATGCCTCCAGTACAGAAGCTGCTAGAGAGCCCGTGTTTCTCCCCAGGCCGCATATGGCACCTCAGGGAAGAACCTGGCAACATCACCACTTGACTGCTATGAAGCCTTTCCTTTTCCCAAAGTGATAAATCTTATTTCAGGAAAGTGCTTTGGCACTTCTATCTTTTGGCACATTCATATTCAAGCATCTGAATAATCCAGGGCAGTTTGAAAGACACTACACGTATTTAAAAATAGTGATATAGTTCCGTTAGATGGTGTGTGGCAGAAAAAAACAACCCCAAATAATATATATATTTAAAAAATAAATTGGGAAAGCTTTTTCATCTTATAAACTTAAACACGATTGCTTTTTTCTAGCTTTACCAGACATTGAGCAGTTAGAAGAAACATGTTGCATTTAGCAGTATTCCTCATTGTTACTTTAAATAAAACTTGCCCTTTCCCTTCTGAGACATGTGCTTAGCTCTATTGGTTCTGGAGAGAGTGTAAATTATACTTACCTTGGGAAAAAATAACTTGGCCTTGAAAACAGATACCTTTTCCAGAACAACCATGTGCTCTCTGGCTCTGGAGAGCTACATTGCATCATACTCCACAGAAAAATTCTTATAAAAGTGATGGTTAGTCAAATCTAAAATGCTTTGTGAAAAATGCATTTTGGTAGGGCTGGAGAAGGAGGTAGCCTCTTTATCAACATCAGGCTGACCACACATGTGGTCAATATCCAGATGGAAAAGAGAAGGAAAGGCATTGTTTTGTGGATAATATTCCTTTAACAGGAGCTGTAAGAGGGTTTGGTTTGGTCCCTACTGTCCACATTGCTGTATGTTAGACAGATGCCAAGTCTCCACATCATTGACTCTTCTGGAGCAAATATCACCCTGTTTTTTATTATGAGGTTTGTAGAAACATTTGGGGTTTGTTGTGCAGCAGAACAGAGAAAAATTTGTAAATCTCAGATCGTGTCACCAGAGAGGAAAACAATTTTCTTCCTAATCCTAGTGACTTATCATTTCTCATGGAAAATAATGCCAATAGCATGTTAGTGTTTTCAAATAAGATGGAAAAGAGTAGTTTCATCACTGATGTTATGATGTAGGTAGAAGAGAACATTAAAGCTGAAAAATACCAGCCCTCAGGTCAGAAAGGGCTTTTTCCCCGATCTTCCTTTTCATTCATTTTTACATTGCATTTATCTCCAGCCATAGAAAAGGTTATTACTGGGCTCCTAGATGCTGGTCATATAAAAATGACAATATTAAGCAGTGTCAGGTGAGACAGGGAGGAGCGATGGCCGTGGTATTTTTCTTGCTGATTTTGGCTGCAGTGATGTCACGCTATTGTGTGTGGGCAGAAGTGGAGGAATAATGTACACTTTGAAAGGAATGGTATGAACACACCCGATGTAGCCAGGCCAATCGACACTGATTAACACAGAGGTGATTAACTTCTGATAAACAAATATTAATGCCACTGACCTAGTATTGCCTGCAGTGTCCTGAGGAGGGAGGGTGGGGGGCAACATGCAGCTACTGGGGATCTTGTGGCAAATATAAAGATTTGCCAGTGGCCAAATAATGTGCTCCTAGAAAAAGGCATGGTCCATTATCCCTGCTGAAAACAGAGTGACAAATTACTGTAAAAGTACTGTACTGCAGCTGAAAGAAGCCAATAATTTCATGAATTTTACAGGTACAGCGAACCATAACAGTATGTTCTAGTACTATCCTCTGCATGCTACAGTGCTTTACACTATAGTTCTTTCTACAGCTCTCACAATATAACCCATGTCCTTTCTTAGAAACATCCCTCAAGTCAGGATACTCGGAAAATACATCTGCTCTACCCTGGGAGACAAATAACACTAGGTTCAAAAAACTGTACTATAGCTTGCATGCATGCTACCACAATCTGCAGGTCTTATTTTGGTGCGCATCTGTTGACTAAGAAAAATGTTACCACTGATTTCTATTTGAACTGGGTCTCAAATATCTTGTGATGATTAATCTCTTCAGGCTGTTTCCTGCTTCTCATCAATGGTCTGACCAACTCATGCTGCTCCTTGTGTATCGACGTGACATTTGGTACATTGTATATGAACATATGTCTTACCTGCAATATAATAACAACCTTGAAAATGAAATAATATTTGGAGTTGAATGCCAAATGCATTTGGTAGTGCACAGATGCACTGGAAAAGGGAGATGAAAAGAAGGGAGATATCTGGAGAACGTGATGAAGCACCATAGATGGGAGGTATGGTAGCTGTGCTTCAGATTTGGATGTGGAAAACACTGCATGCACAATGACGGGCAAAGGAGAGTAAAACCAGCAGGTAAAAGGCAGTTCAATCAAAAAGCTTGGGATTGCCTTGATTTAATCAGAATATACACTGTTTCATCACAGATTACAGGTGGAATTTTTTTTTTACCAGTGAGAATGAACTTAGCAATGAGAGACAGTTTACGATCAGCAACTCCTTTTTTCAGTTTGCAGATATGCTGAAAGGGATGAAGATCTCCCTTGCTATAGGAGACCTATTCAGGAAGGGAGAATTCTTGCTCTGGACTTACTTGCTCTGGACTTACTTGATGTACTAGCAACTCTTCTGAAAGAAACTGACTTTGTTAGCACTACTTCTGTGATTTAAAGACAGGAAAATGCAGGAACTGTGCACTCTGTTTATAAATATTTTGAAATGTGAAAGATTGATTCATTGCTGTCAACAGTACCCACACAGAAGTGTAAAAACATTTCGTGATTTTTCTGCATAGCATCTTCTGAATTCGAGATCTTAGTATCTCACAAATACTGATTCTGATTCCCGACAGTGCTAAAGGTTGTACTGGTGTTACAAAGGAAAAGCATACACTAAGAAAAGCATATACATGCAAATCAGGCTGGTCCTGCTTACCTGCGTTAGATCTGTGTTGTCACTCCCCCTTTTTATAAAGAAAACTCTTTAACAAAAGCAAAACAGGAGACACTGGTAACACAGCAGAGAGCAGAATCTATTTTCTCCCAGTCCTGCCAACTCTTCTCTTTTTTCACCCACAGTAAATTGCCTGTTTCCAGCAGCTGTTTGGAAATGGCTCTGTGTTGAAACGGACATTGACCATTCTGAGAAGGAAGTTATTAAGGGATGTCCCTCTGCCCCGATCTGTCCTAGGGTTTGGTTAGCATTTGTCTTTGTTTTTTCTTTACTGGCTGTGTTTTCAATGACAGTAGTTCTTATGTTTCTCTGATTTACCCACAGAGGAGGAGAAGGAAGCCTATAGCACTAACTGCTGGTGTCAACACAGAGACAGGACAGGGCTATAATTGTTGCAATTGTTATTCAGACGCCTGTGACTTGATCCAATAAACGCAGGTTTCTGGTACCTTTGTGAGTGACACGTTTACAACAGACTGCTCTTTGAGTGTGTCTTATGAGTATTCCCGGCACAAAGTAATGTTATTGCATTCAGATTATTTCCCTAAATGACATACCTTTTAAAGAGGAAGTCTGTGTAGCTCCCTCATATGGCTTTGTTGAGTTCGGAAGCATATTTCTTGTGGGGTCTGACTTGATGTGGGAAGGAGAGATCTCTTGGGAAGCAGTGGCAAGGTCCCAACCTTCCCACCCACAGATACTTTTCAGAGACATCTTCGCATCAGCAGAACCATGCCAGAATATGGCCCAGGATCACTCTGTTGCTGTAAGTGAATCTGGGTACTTTGCGTTACTCAGTGGCAGAACTTTTTCTTCCCTGTCAAAAGGGAGGAAAAAAGTAGGATCTAAAGGATTGACAGTTGCTATGCTCAAAGAATCATAGAATCCTTAGGGTTGGAAGAGACCTTTAAAGGCCATCCAGTCTAATACCCCTGCAATGAACAGGGACACCTACAGCAATTAGGTTGCCCAGGACCTGATACAGGCTTGTGTTGAAAGTCTGCAGGGATGGGACATCAACAACATTTCTAGGCAACCTGTGCCGGTGCCTCACCACCCTCACAGTAGAAGACTTTTTTTCTCGTATCTAACCTCCCTCTCTATGTATATAGGAGAAACTTATAATTGGAGTGAAAAGCTTTTGTGTCTTGAGATGCTGGTGAAAGGAGATCCGGTATGGGAAGTATGAAAAGAGCAGAGGCAGCCCTGATGAGAAAATAAAGGAAAAATAGTATTACCTGTGTTGCCATAAAAATAAATAAATAGCTAGCTTGCTAGCTAGCTAGCTAGCTAGATAGATAGATAGATAAATAAGAGAGAGGGAGAAGACAATGAAGGGACTACCTTCATTGTTTTGAATGTTTTTTCTCCTCTATGGCTTTTAAACACCACCACCATATCAGATGTCTAGGACATACAAAATTAAAATAAAAATGCCCAAAGTAGGAATCTCTGTTGCTCCTCTGCCTTTGTGAAATTTTTCACCAATGCAACATTTTCCATTGTCAGACGACAAAGGGTACATAAATTGAAGGAAAATGCAGACAAAATACAGTGGGAACTTTCACACACTAGTGAAGGAACAATATTCTTTCTGTCCTCAGAAATGGACTAATCCAGTAAAGTCTTACCACTGGTTCAAAGCATGAAATGGAGTCAAAGACGTAAAAAGACTCTCAGCAGATTAAACCAAATCCACAATGGCAGCCAAGCATACCAGCTATAAATGTTCTCACTGAGCCTGCAGACATAGATGCTCTCCCAGCCTCAAGTGATAAAGCACTTATCCTTTTGAGTTTGGGCCAAAAGATTTGGAGATCTGAGGCAAAACTGATCACTTTAGGAGAAAGTCTGCCACGGATAATTAAAGACAGATTATTGGATTAAGATTTGATGCAAATTTGAAGCCCTTCCTTTTCTTTCCAGATTTATTTTATTTTTCTTGTCTTCTTTGTCTCTGGGTAACTATAATTGAATGCGTCTTTAAACTGTAAATTGTAATTTTGCTGTTAGCAATGGAGCTTTAATTTCAGATGTTTATTAGAAAATTTCTCTGTGAGGCTGTGAGTTTTGCTAGCTGGAGGGACTTGAATCAATTGTATAGCCTCCCCCACAAAGCCGTGGACTGTGTATCATTCTGTGGTGCTCTGGATGTTTTATTTGCTAGTGTGAGAAGAAGATATAATCTTGGTCCCACACCATATTCCTCTCTCCTTCAGTGTGGCTATGTTCTTCTGCTCACTCTTTTTTTTTTGGATGTGAGGGTGGTGTCCCTTCAGGGTTCCCACTCTTCCTGCATTTGCCACTGGCCCACATTTGAGGGCATGACCAATCTGTTGTGATGCCCTATTTAGAACTGCAGTAAGAAGGGAAGTTTTCCACTTACATAGATGAAAAAATACATCCCAAGTGCTGTTCTCATGAGTTGCTGCTAAAAGATATGACCAAGAGTAAATGAATGCAGAAAAACAGGAGAAGCAGTTGCAGAGAGAAGTCAGTCTAATTTATGAGCCCCACTGCTTCTTCAAAGGAAATATATACCCTCTTACAAAAAAGGGGAGGGAGGATAAAAGCAGCAGCTGAGGATTCTTGGAGTGCAGGAGAATCCTCAGCTGCCATGGAAATAATGAGGACCGCACCAGCTGTTCCCAGTCTGTCCCAAACACAGCTCAGTGGCACTGCCGGAGGCAGGCTGGTACACTCTGCTCAGGTGATGCTGCCAGAGAGGCGCAAGTGCTGAGTGCTCACACCACTAAGGAGAGCCTCAAAATAGGTTTAAAGGTCACCACAGTGTAGAAGAGCTTCTTCTCTGCTTCACTCTGCTACATTTTGTAAAAAATGTTCTGACATCATGAGTACGTGCCTGTGATGAGTAACCGAATGATCTCACTGTTGCATTGTTTTTTCCTTCTGTTCTCTACCTACTGCTCTGTGACTTCACTGCTCTGTATCCAGGATGTCTGCAGGCTCTTTGGCATCTGAGTTTTGTGTCTGTAATGTCGGGTGAATCACTCATTTTTAGCACAATAAAAAGGAAAAACAACTATTGGGACAATAAGCCTATGAAGAAGCTGGATGGGACCACCACCATTAGCCCTTTCTGAGGGGAGTGCTCTTAATCTGCTAGGGAAAAACATAGTATGACATGTTCTATCCCTGTTTGAGCTGGATAGTTAAGGGAATTTTTATTTTTCCAATCCTTTCTTGCAGTGCACCACAGGCATGCTTTTACTGCACAGTGTCACTCTTCCTTGTGGAATCTTGTTGCTTAAATAGCTGTAGTTACTCAAGCAGCAATACAGCTGTGTGTCTGCAGAATGTATCCTCGCTTCTTTACCTATTGTGCTACCTGCAAAAGACAGCAGAACCAAGCAGATCTTTCAGGACTGCCCGAAAAATGGGGCCTGCTTAAATCCTGTGCTGTGACATGTTCATTTTTGATCGCATTATGTCACTGTCAGTCATCCAGCGTAGAGCTCTAATATCGCTCACTCTCACTTTCAGTCCCTCTCTCTTCACTCTAATTGAGCCTCTCATAATTAAGATAAATTTTGAGCAATCAAACCTGGAATGTGGATGAACAGTCCCTTGTGCAATCCCAAAAGTTCAGCTTTAGGAGGTTATTTCATACACTGTAAATCATTATTCCAGTTTAACTACAGCATATGGGACTGTGAGTTCTTGGAAAAGCTTGCTACAGCAACTTCATTTATGAAGATAGCTCAGTGGGAAAGGTTCTCTATTTACAACTGTGTGGTTTTATGGGGCATATCAGATTCTTTAACGTTAGCACCTTAGCAATCAGTGAGAGGCAGTCCAGTGCACAAACCCTACAGCTCATTACCAGAAAATGAAGTGTGACTCCTGAAGATGGATTTCCAGTATCCATAAGTTACACTAGTATTTAAGATAGAGAAGGACATACAGCTTATTTTACTAAACTTAAGGAACAGCTTTTGGTTAATGAGTAACTGGGTGACAATGCAGGGCATCTATGAGTCACAGAAATACTCAGAATATGACAGGAAAAAAAAAATTAAACAAATGAGGTTTCAGAAAAAGGAAGAGAAAAAAAGCAACAAAAACAAAATCTGTAAAACTGCGATTCTCCTAATAAAGACAGAAACATTCATATGGTCTGAATGGCCAAGAAACCAGAAGTGCTTGGACAAACCCTGTGATCTCAGCTTCATGCAGTTCCCTATGCTCACCCCACACAGAGGATAGCAGACAGAATGACGTAGTTTCCCAGAGGATTAAACAGAATTCTGGATTTATTAGATCTTCCTAGTCTAGCTCATCAAGATTCATGCATGCAGCTTTTCTGTTGCTGGGTTTGTACATGTTGTTTTATGACCTTGGACCCTGGACCCCTCTGGCTGTCCAGATAATTCTTCAGATTTGCTTCAGATTAATGTTTGGGGAAAGAGAATGGAGATGACAAGGAGTGTATGCCCAGTACTTGTCCTGCTGTGGGATTACAACATGGCTTATCTGTTTGCAGATACACCCTGGTTTAGATTTCTCTTCACTGAGTGTGGGCCATGTTTTGAGCAAGCCTCAAATACTTCCAGGCTTGCATGAAAACCCTGTGGCACACCACTGTCCTGCTTACTCCGAAAATTGTAATGAGTGTCAGTTTACTCTAATTGTGAGGGCTGCCTACAGGGGCCTCATGAGAGCACCAGAAACGTGGAATATCTCAGTGCTGCTTCCACAGTGGTCTTTAAAAATTATTTACGCATACTTACTGTGCTTGATTCTGCAGCTGGAATTGACAATGAACCCGACAGAATTGGTGATTGTTTATCCTTTCTGAATCCTTTTGTCTTTGGTTATCAGGATGCTTCAGAATCATGATTTCTTGAAGGAGTACAGCATAGCAAATATAATATGGAATGTCTGTGAGCCCCCTGAATATCATGATTGTTTAAGAGGGGAAGATCTAAGCATGCTCTTTCTCCAAGTTTGCTGCTGTGAGCTTTAACTTATTGATGCTGCCTTGTATTTCATGATACAGCAGGTAACTCATAAACAGATGTGCTTGACCTAGTTGTACAAAGACCAGCTAGTAAAGCTATTGCAAGTCTGGAGAAACTTGCAAGGATTTCTTGTTTCAAAACTCCAAAGAGAATAGGGAAAAAGATAAGCTTTGCTCAAGCTGGACTCCCCTGGAGCTCTCTGCTTCAGTGTAAAGGATTTTGCATATACTTTGTACACTGCCTGTTGGGAAACTGAAAAGGAATTTGACATCCCTAGGACCATCTCCATATCGTACCTCCCTCATGTACACAGGCTAGTCTTTCAGGTGTGGTCTTCATCCTAAGCTGATTTTGATCTTTACAACAACAACAAAAAAGCCACAACAAAAAACAGCAAATAAAAACTAGAAATGTTGTTGTAAAAGGCTCTTACCATAAATAATGGGGAAGAGGGTGAAATTATGGCCAAGAGTTAGTCTTTATTGAACAAAAAATGTTTTTATGTGTTCTGATGCTAGTTACCTTTGATATGTCCAAGCTGTGGCCTGGCACATGATTGAAGTGATATGTAAAGGCTGTAATTCACCTCTCTGCAGATGGCTACTACAAGCTAGAGCCAGTCAAAGCCCTTCTCAAACTCTAAAATGTCTCTTACATTGGTTTCTTCTCTGAAGGAGAAAAATGACTGGATTGTTTTAAATATATGGCCCTGTCCAGGATCTCTTTTTTTCTGTATGCCAGTGATTAAATGTAACCTGATTTATCTTATTAGGTAGGAATTTATACCTTGCCACATGTGGTTCTGAACATGATTTTTCCTCCTGCTTTGGGATGCGATGCTTCTGCCAAGGAGGTGCTGAGCACTGCACGTCCCGCTGAAGTTCAAGGGGGGTGAAGTCACTCAGCACTTCCATGATTAGGCACTCTGTGAGTGTGTTAAAGCTCTTCTACCAGAAAGAATTGCTCTTTTCATGGCATTTATAACGTGTCTCCTTGAGTATCCTTTGCAGACTCTTTCTGCCAATTTCTGTAATATGAGGAAATTTGATCCTGGAGTTATGGTGACAAACCCTTTTGAGCTGTGCTACTGCAGCTTTTCTTATCACCAGAAACCATCAGTGGAATTACAGCTCTCTATTATTTGGTTGCTTTTTTCTTATATTCTATGACACATAGTCTTGAAATCTCAAGTGTATATTACTGCACAGAGACATAGAAGATGGCTTTCACATTAAAATCTCTTTGAAGAAAGGAGTAAGGGAGAGGGAATGGAATCAGCCAACTAAGTAATTACCTTCATGTCTCGGTTTATTGAGATATAAGTAATAACTTATTAAAAACAACACAGTGCTGAGTGGTTGGTAAATAACCACCTAGAAATCTCTTTGTGGTAGCAGTGTCAGAACAGTGCCAGAATTTGCTGCTGTCCACTCTGCTCTTCAGCCCTGCTCTCTTCTTCTACCCAGTCACTTTCTCCTTCTCTGCTTCTGCAATGCACTTCTTTTTTCACACTACACTTATGTTTCTGGAAATGTGTCATGTCCGGTAGGCTTGCCTGGGGCCAGCTCCTCATTTGGGATGAACTGCCACAGCTGAGGTTATGACAGCTGAGGATCTGGCTCTTCATCTAACCCTGTGCCAGACTGATTTGGCAAGAATATAGGCCGTGCTAGATGTATACACTGCCTACATTTTAACATGTAGGAGACTAGAGTAACCCTTGATCTTGAGCATTTGCATTATTATCTCCAATTTGGAGGATAATCCGCAGTGCAGTTCTTCCTCATGCTCAGAACAAAGGGCTATGGGTCACTTCTGTCCACTGGCACCTTCAGCAGATACCTCAGTTGCATAAGAAAAGTAGCATCTCTGAGTGGAAACTTTCTACATGACAGTCCGAAGCAGAAAGGGCAGATTAGTGAGGCTAGGACTGGTCAAAAAGAAGTTTTTGCCATAGCTGCACCAGTACAGCTTCATTGAAATCTGAAATAAAGTGCATTACCTAACACGCAATTTGCCTTGAAAAACTCTCCTTAGGGTCCTTATTATTAAGCATCATCCAAAAGACTTAATTTCTTGAGTCCCAGGTGGCATCTGGGCAGGGCCCTTAGCAGGCAGACAAGCTGCAGAGTTGTGCCTGTCGTTAATACTTGTCCTTTATGGCTGCTGAGGTCATACGTGGAGAAGAAGTGTCCCCTTTGAATTCTTTGTTCAACAAATCATCTGACTTTCCTGTTATGGCCATCAGAGGACTGGATGAGTCAGTAGTTTATACAGGTTGCCTGGGTATTTGTAACAGAGCATTCAAAACCCATCTTTCTAATCCTCTCATATGGTCAGACATAAAAATGTGTGTTTTATCTCACATAACTCGAGGATGGGGGTGCACATGAGCCACGTAGCAGAGCTATCTGCTAGGTGCTCCTTGGTGCCAGCAGCTTCCAAAGACTGTTCTGGGAACTATGAAGAGACAATTTAACTTTGGAAACAGGCCTCCTTCTGCCTTGCCTCACTGTCTCTGTATCAGCTTTGAGTTTTTCAGGAACAGTCTCTGCTTGCTTCAGGGCATCCGTTGCATCCTCTTGTTGATGGCTGTGCTGGTTTTGGGGAGGGAGATGGTGAAGTGTGGGGACTAAATGGCATTGTGAATAATAGACCAGGACTTCAGCTAAATGTTAATCACTTTGATTTTAAACTTTACATTTTTGTTTCCTATCTGTGTGTTAAGATCTTCTTTTATTGATGCTTCATTGTTCATTAAATCACCCATCCCTCACTCCATGGCTCCAAAGCTTCCTGTCTATAAAATTGCTGTGATGACTTCATATAGAAATTAAAGAAGAAACATTTTGCTACTTGCAAACAAACCTGGCCTGACTACTTTTCTTGGAGGGTGTGTACGTGTATTTGATAACATGAGGTAATAATGACAGTCTGTGTAAAAATAAATTGGTTTCATTGTATTTAAAAAAAGATATTAGTTGCCTTCTGTTGTAATGAGATACATCAACATGCAGAGCTGTGTCCTTAGGTCAGTTTGGATTGAGTTTTATTGCCCTGGGGTTTTATATTTGATGTGCTGTGGAGTAGTGTTGCATAACCAACCCTTTGCAAACATTAGCAGTAATCTAAGGTTTGGCCCAAGTGACAGCTATGTGTTGTGAATAGGTCTGTTTAGATGACAGTGATGTAAATAAGGATGACTAAACCATGCCACGTAAACAGGACTCGCCATATGATATTGTTCCCTTCATATTTCTCTAAGTCTTTTGAAGTTAGATAGAGGGGAATGACAAAGCACATGAAAGCTGCACAGCTCACAGCCCAGCAGTCAGTCATAGTTTGAGATCTGAATTACAACATCTCTGCCAGATGGACACAGGTACCTATGGGGACACCAGGACAAGACTGCTTCTTAGGGAGGTCAAGTGACTCAGGGTACTGCACCACATCTGCAAATTGAAAATTAAAAATCTGGAGGCATAATTGTCATAACTTCTAAAATTTAAAGAGTTTTTCCCCTTGCTTTTTTTTTTTTTTTCCTTTGTCTGTAATATAGATTAGAACCATATTCAGAAGGCTCATTTTTTCTTGTCAATCAGTAAGGGCAGCCAGTCAGACCTCATCAGTGCAATAATGGATGTTCAGAGTGAATTAGTTAGCCTGATCACATCAGAAGTGACACTAAAGAAGGGAGAAGAATGCTTTATGGTATGTGGTGCGTTCACTTCTCTGGCAATTTGTCCACATCCATAAAGGGGAAGAAACTACATCCCCTGCGCCAGTTTTACCCAAACAACTTCAGCAGGAACAAAGGTAGATCACTCTGAATGACTGTGGTCTGGCCAAAGCATCCCACTAAAATGGGATGTGTACAAGTCTATGGTGTCAGATGACATGCATCCCAGGGTTTCTAAGAAACTAGCTGATGTGGCTGCCACTTTCCATCATATCTGAAAAATCATGGCTGTTAAGCAAAGTTTCTGGAAAAAGTCCCATATTCAAGAAAGGGAGAAAGGAAGACCCAGGGAACTACAGGCCAGTGAGCCTTATGTCTGTGCCTGGAAAGACCATGGAGCAGATTCTCCTGAAAGAGATGGTAAGGCACATGAGAAATGAAGAGGTGATTTGAGACAGCCAGCATGGATTCACCAAGAGCAGATCATGGCTGACAAACCTGGTGGCCTTCTATGATAGAGTGATGGCATCAGTGGACAAAGGAAGGGCAGCTGATATTGTCTACCTTCACCTCTAACATGGTCCAGCACCATATCCTTACATCTAAATTGGAGAGGTATGGATTTGAAGAATGAACTACAGAGTGGATAATGATTTGGTTAGATGATTGTAGCCACAGCTGTTGCCAGCAGCTGTATGTCCAGGTGGACGTCATTCAGGATCCATTTTGGGATCAGTGCTCTTCAACGTCTTTATCAATGACATAGATAGTGGGATTGAATGTATCCTCAGCAAGTTTGCTGATGACACCAAGCTGAGTGATGTAGTTTACACAAAAGAAGGGAGGGACATGCTTGAAAAGTGGACACATGAGAATCTAATGAGGTTTAATAAGGCCAAGTGCAAGGTGCTGCATTTGGCTCAGGGCAATCCTAGATATGTTTATAGACTGACAGAGGAACTTATTGAGAGCAGCCCTGTGAAGAAGGATTTAGTTCTGATGGAGAAAAAGCTGGATATGAGCCAGCAGTGTGCTCTTGCAGACTGGAAGGCCAACAGTATCCTGGGCTGCATCAAATAAGGGGTGGCCAGCATGTGAGGAAATTGTCCCCCTCTAATTTGCCCTCATGAGGCCCCACCTAGAGTACTTTGTCCAGTGCTGAGTGCTCCAGTGCAGGAAAAATATGGAGCTGTTGGAGCAGGTCCAGAGGAGGGTTACAAAGATGATCAGAGGGCTGGAGAACCTCTCCTTTGGAAAAAGGCTGAGAGAACTGGGTTTGTTCAGTCTGGAGAAGGCTCTGGGGAGACCTCATTGCAGCCTACCAGTACTTGAGGGAACTTACAAGCAGTAGAGGAACCAACTTTTTATGGTCTGATAGTGATAGAACAAGGAGGAATGGCTCTAAACTAAATGAGGAAAGATTTAGGTTAGGTGCTAGGAAGAGGGTAAAGAAGCCCTGGCATAGGCTGCCCAGGGAAGCTGTGAGTGCCCTATCTTGCAGGCAGTCAAGGCCAGGTTGGACAAGGCCCTGGGCAGCCTGAGCTGGTGAGTGGCAGCCTTGCTCATGGCAGAGAGGTTAGAACCAGATCTTTAAGGTCCTTTCCAAGCCATTCTATGATTCTAAAAGGTCTCCAGTGCCAGGTGATTAAAAAAGAGAAAGGATTTCTCATTCACTACTTCCTCTGACACATTGTATTTCCTTAAATTCTGAAATGTCAGAAGTCTGAGATTCCAGCATCCAAAAATTAGGCTACCGTAACATTTAAAGTACTATTCACAGAGCTTTACAGTCCAAATGAGGTAAGCAACGAGACCCTCTTGTGCATTGGAATCACCTCAATAAAAAGGAAGCTTGTAGGCACGGGGAAGGGATGGCTTGCTCTCAAGCTGGGTATATTAGCTAGAGAAAAGAACCAGGTTCATTCATGATTGAATCCTTTTAATTCTCTTAGATATTTCTGTATTACTCAAATGTATCAGGATACCATAGCATTATATTGCTCAGAGCTTCCCTACAACTTTCTATGCATAAAAGCAGGTAATAAAACATGGAAAAAATCTTAGATAAGTTGTGAGCTCCTTGTAGTTGCACTTTTATTATCTCTGAGGTCTTATCAAAATAAAAATACTCAAAGCTCTAGAAATGCATTTGCTATACATACTTGAAAGACACTCGAGATACATATATTAAAGCTACAGGGACAAGAACAAATGAATATAAATCTAGGCATAAATAAACTTAGCCCAGACATTGTCAGAAGGTTTCTTCTCATCAGAGAGATGAGACTCTGAAGAGACACTAATCAGAAATGTCACTGGTTTTAAGATGAAGGTCAATACATTTATGAATAGACCTCTAAGAGATGTTGGTCAAGAATAGCAAAGACCTGGATAATGTCACTTAGAAAACTTCTCTCTCCCTTTGTATGTGTTCTATATATATATTTAATGTTGCTCTTGTATTGACAAAACCTTGTGGGAATGTCCAAAGACCACACAAAACTTCTCTGTGATCTGCTGAGTGTCAAATTCTACTCATAACAAAATTAATTTTATATATACCTCCCAGTATGTGTCCCAATAGACGTATATACACATACATACACTTTCATACATAAATATACTCCACCTGGAGTAATGTATTCAACTCTAGGGCCCCAACGTAAGAGCAAATTCAGAGGAGGGACAAAAGGATGAACTGCTCCCACAAAGAAAGGCTGAGAAAGCGGAGGGGTGTACTACCCAGTGAAAAGACAGCTCCAAGGAGACCTCACTGTGACATTCCAGTAACTAAAGGGGGCCTTCAGGAAAGTTTAGGAGGGACTCTTTATCAGGGAGTGTAAAGACAGAAAAGTGGTAAGGATTTTAAACTAAATGAAAGTAGGCTTACGTTAGAACTAAAGAAAGTCTTAGAGTGTGGTGAGGTACTGACACAGCTGCCCAGAGAAGCTGTGGTGCCCCATCCGTGGAGACACTCAAGGCCAGGTTGGATGGGGCCCTGGGCAGCTGAGCTGGTGGGGGACAGCCCTGCACATTGCAGTTGGTAGGGCTGGGTGGGCTTTAAGGTCCCTTCCATCCCCAGGCATTCTTTGATTCTATGTATATATACTTATATGAACATATGGAGAAATGGAGAACACAGACTCCTATTAACTAATCATCAGAAGATTGAATAGAGGCGTTTACTGAATTTCACTCTGTTTTTCAAGTAGTCTTAGTCTTTGACACCTGACTTTGAAAGGGATTTGATTTTAAGAATGCAAAACTGTGAAAATTTTAATCTATGCCAGACTAAGCAGAGAAAAATACATTTCAAAAGGGTTTTTTGCAAAAATTCTTAAGATTTGTGAATCTGTGGCCATTCTTCCTGCAAACACTCAAGCTGGTGATTTTTTTTTTTTATTTTTTTTTTTTTTCTGCCTACAAGTGTTTTTAGGGAACGGCTTCTCATTTATGTTGTTTCATTGAGGTCTTACATAAAGCCACTGATACAATACCATATGACTTGGGGGGTCAAATAATCTGTGCAAATATTGACTCACAAATATCCAGCATATCCAGCAAATAGTTCACGAGCAATTCATTGGCTGAAATGAATACAGAGATTTATAGATTATTCTGAAAAGCAAATTTGTTAAGAAAATAGTCTTTTCATGGGAAACTTATCTAAAGACAAAAAATAAAATTATGAAATCATTAGGATTTTTTTCTCCTCCTTACTATTGCAATGCAATATGTCTTCTCTTTCCCCCATCCTTAAGTTTTCATTATCATTGTTCTATCAGATTTTTTGTTTCGTGCCCTATATTAATAGGAGTATTAATTTGTTCAGCGTAAACTTCAGCAGCTTTTAGGATTTTCTCACTATCGATGTTTTTATCAATATAACATTTTCACCAGTTTTGAAGTGCCATGCATCACAGCTGGAATGTTCTTGGTGCACAGAAGTGGGTAGAGAGATGTTTCAGATTTAGTCTTTTTCTTCTCTAGTATAGAGAATACTAAATATTGTTTTGCAGAAACCTGTGAATAACTGTAGCAATGTCTGCCTCAGAGGAGCCATGTATTATGCACCCATCTTCTTGTTTCAATTTTTTCTTTTTTTTTCTCAGGGTTCAGAAAGGATTGCTACGATGAAATCTGACTTCTGGAGTAAGGGTATATCAATAAAATAACACGCAGTTTGGAGGCTGAAAGTGTTTACAAAATCTGTTAAAAAGGCAGGTTTTCTGTTTCCCAGCTGTTTCTAAGAGGGCACACCAACACAATGCTTCATACAAAAGCTTAAATAATTTTTATTAACACTTTCACAAAACATTTTAAGATACATTTTCACTGACTGCATAGAGTTGTGTTTGTTGCCATGGCTAGACTAGGCAACCGGTTCTCAAATGGACAATTCTTCAAGGATTTCTTTCAGAAGAGATGCTTGTTCTACACACAAATTTATCTTTTGGGATTAATCTGCCATGTAACCCAGGGCTGCACTGCTTAATGGAAACTGGAAACCTGTTCAGAGGAGACTCACATACAGTAGCAGTATACTGCACCAGACTGACTTGAATGCAGTCAGTGACCCCTGAATAAGGAGTAAGTTCACTTTGAAAAGCTACACTTGGAATGTCTCCACAGCATGATACTGATTCTTTCGAAATGTTCTTAAGCACAGCCTCCCTACAGAATCGGTCTAAGCAGGTTCAAAATGCTATCATGTGCAGTACGGTAACTCTTGGGAGAGTTACCATATATTGAAGAAACACAACTAAATATCTGCAATGATCATTGAAAACTTAAGAAAAAGCAACTCCCCTAAGAGGACTAGCTATGAATTTCCTGGGTAAATTGCCAAGGGAATGGCAACAGGACATTGACTGCATCTGGAATTGTCATAGAAGGACGTCATTTCTGGCAACAGAATTAAAATGTCCAGCCATGCTTTCTGGAGCATTTGCCAGCTGAGTGGCAACAGTCAAAGGAACAATTGAAAAGCCTCCTAACAAAATAAGCAGTAGCAGCTCAAATTCATCTCAAAGCAAGTTTCTTAGATGAGAATTAATCAAAATATAGAGTATAGCCATTTTTACCATCTTCATACAATATGGAGGATGCACTCTGCTTGAAAGAGTTCAGACATGATGTTAGAGGCGTTTTCCAAAGCAAAGCATATTAAATTTTTATAACCTTATTACAGCATTATACATCTACCAGCGTTCAGAAGAGTTCAGATGGTTTGGTTTACTCTGAATAATGTGCTATCCATGTTTGACCTGGAAAACAGACATGGAGAAGTCTACCTTTCCTTTTGACACCACTGAATCGAACGATCTGGTACATAACATCAGCTGGTGTTAAAGATGTTATCGCTAAAGTCAGTGGAAATGCATTGATTTATATTAGCAGAAATTCTGGCTGAATGCCTTCTTCTGTCCCCTGTCCCAGTTCCAGGGTTATAACAGACAACTCTCGAGTAGACTGGAAGGATTAAGCTGATGATTTGGTATTTCAGGGATTAAAAAGCAGCCTATGATAGAGCATATGGTCTTCTTCTGCCCTTTAGTATTTCTATATCATATAGCTAGTGCAATCTGCTACGACAGAAATAGGAAGCCCAATACCCTGTTAGAAATAGAATAAATAAGAGATTTGTAAACAATTGCATACAGTATATATAATGAAAACAACATGCAAAAAGTTTGTTACCCCAAGAAAATGAATTGATTGAAAGTGTGTGAACATTTCCGAGCTTTTAAAAAACAAACGATCAAAGCTACAAATTATATAGGTCTTTAACAGTACAAATAAATAAAATTAATAACCAGTCCAGCTGGTATTAAAAATTGTGTGGCTAGAGAATTCATCACTCTATTGACCTGAACTTTGAACTGGTTACATAGCCCAGATGTAATTAAAACACATGCACAGTTTACCTGCCTCAAAACTGCATCAGATTACACCGGGTTAAACTAAATGCCACAAGCCTGGATGAATCCCAAAGGGCTTTTGCCTCCTGTGCTAAAATATGAGATCACTGTCCTTTGTGTTTCAAGTTGTATCACAACAAACATTCTGTGTAAGAGGAGACATCACTTTATATTGCAAATACACCATGTTTTCCTCTGGTACAGGACTGGCTTTTTTTTTTTTTTTTTTTAAAGTATTCTACAGCACAGCCTTAATCCTTCACTAAACAAAATTATCTCTGAGCTCATTAGGACTCTGGAGTTCATCGCAACTGGCACCAAGCAGCAAACAAGCAAAGGGAAGGTACTGGGTATCAGTGCTGATAACAGGCGCCGTGCGTGACTCTTCACTGCTGAAATACCCTTCTGCCTTGGCTGGCTGTAAGCGAATTGGCTGGACAGATTTTCCAGATCCCCCGAACGTTCCTAAATTACTACACTCACCCAATTACAGTCCTCAGGGGTCGCATTTCATTTTCTGAAAACTGGTAACAGGCCACCACAGCTGATGAAATGATGTGGGTATCCAGGCAACTATTGTGCTGTTTGATTAATATAGCAAACACTTGTGTGCCATGATCTCACATGCCTCCAAATGTTCCAAATGATCTGCCTCAAACTGGAGACCATAAAAGTTTGCCTCAGAGTTACATTCCCAGTCTTGCATGGCTTGGATTTTCCAGATAAAAATATTTATTAATGCTTCTTAGTACACCCCTCTTTCATATGATTTAACCCCTGATCTACGCATGAAAGTGTTTGCAAACTGAAGGTAGATTTCTGCTACTTCTTCCTATCTCCTTCTTCTTCAGGAAAGTTTATTCACTTTACTATGAGCTGGCTAGCTATAAGAGGGTTCCAGCTTGCTTTGGGGTGTTAAAAGAGGTAGTATATTTGCCATAGACTTTTAATTCAGATTGTAATCTCACTCCAGTGTCTGTATATCTAAGGGGGAAAGAGGTACAGACAAAAAGCACAGCTTCTCATCAGAGAGATAACCGAGAGGTCTCTTAAATACTGTCCTCTCACTGTAGCAGTGAGGATCAGAGCTCTGCCCATCAGATGCCCTGAGCACGCAATGAAAATTTAGGCCCTGCAGCAGCTGCAGGACAATCAACAAATAGCTAATCTGATTTGTTCTGAACAGCACCATTCTCTGCAGACAGCCAACGTTTTGATGTGAGCTTTGCAACCTCTGAAGGCAGGGAGTAGGGAAGGAAGTGGTGTGTAGCCATCACAGCCCCCAGGAAAAATCGATGGCACAGTGTTATGGGCAGCAGGTTTGCCAGGCCTGTCCCGCAGCTCCGCTGGAGTACTCAAGGAGTTAATGGAGTCTATAGGAAAGTGTTTGCTTTCTTCTGCTCGAAATCAAACATCTGATCTTTATCCGAGGTGACAGGTTTAATGCCTTTCTTCTCTGACAAATTTTTAGCCGAAGAGGAATGCAAACACATATCGGTGTGGTTTTATAAGTGCTCATCTGAGCAAGCCAATATTGGCAGCTTCGTTCACTAATAAACAGCAAAGCCATGAGCTGGTGCCACTTGCTTAAAAAAATTTATATCCCTTACATCATTTAAATGACTTTACTTTAGATCTGTCAAGGGTCAGGTACTTTGACAGAGCTTTAGGCAAGGAGAAGTATCACTGTTCAGCAATGCTGACTCTCCTCCTCTCGTTTTTTTTTTTTTTTCCCCTCCTTTTTTTTTTCTCTTCCTGCTGCTTCTTATTTGAATTAATTTAATGTTTGCAAAATAGCTTATTGCCAACCCCATAGAAGAAAAAGCCTACCTCATGCCACTGGCAGGGTAAGTTCTGGTCAGCAGAAACCTGTTTTAGAAGAAGTCTTTCCCCATGGTATGCTCCACTCACTTCTTGAGGAATCAGCCAAGGGACAAAGGAACAAAGTAGTGCTGACTGTCACTGTGGATCTGTAGTGGACAGATGCCTGCTTTGGAAGTGGAACTGTGAGTTACTGCCTGTTTTAAATGGGCCAGTGAAGATTCATGAAGCTATGGTAGGTTGCAGTCATTTTCATGCTAATTTTTATATACCTGAGCACAGAAAATGACATCTGAGTTAAAGTGGCTTTCTATCACCTCTCATTTATTGGAAAAAAAAAACAAGATCCTGCTTTGACTGAAACTTTTACTATGGATTTGAAGCACAAACTGTTGTTTGATAACAAAATCCCCAAACCAGCTCTCAGAGGTTAAAAGAGATCCTCACCTAGCAGTCCCAGAGTAGCTCCATGCTTGGATGTTATTGTAACCACAGGAAATACTGAAAAGTGCTGTATTGCATCAGACAATTTTCAATTGGGTTAAAATATTGCTTAACTAAAAAATGGTGGAAGAATGTTTTTTGGCTGTAGACATTTGGAAGTCATTGTGCTTAGTTAAATCACAAATTAAACTAAGCATAAAGGTACTGAGTTTATCTCTTATTAAAGGTGAGAATACAGAGAAAAATGGTAACTGTAGGGTACCTGCAGTCAACCAAGAAATAATGGTGATCAGCAGGGTCAAGTAGTTTTATCAGTTGAGTTTTGATTAGGCAGTTTTGATTGTGCTGTGTTTACAGGAGAACTGGGGTCAGATTTGTCTGATCATGTTCTAGAAAACTTCTCACCCACTAAAGTTTCCAGTGTTTCCTTACTGTTTTCTCATCCTAAGTGCTCGGAGTGCCCACTGAGTACAATGAACAAAACAATTTACTGCTAACACAACACAAAGGTAACCTTATTGTGTCTTTGGGAAGTCATCACCTTTCCCCGACACCTTTGTTCTCCTATGACAGGCAGTGGTGTTTGGACAAAGAACTCATGGATTTTTAGTTGTCTCATATTGTGGCTAACAAAACTGTGCTCCTTCGTGGAAGAGCTCCATATTCTGCCGAACACTGGCTAATTGATGAAGCCTCAGCTTTTGTGGGATATAGGATGCTGCCTTTGTCCAGCTAACACTATAGATGTACAGAAATTCCTACCCTGATAAGAAATTCAAATCCATGCCAACTCTGAAAGGTCCAGTGACCCTGACGAGGAGATGTGAATTTAGATTTGATCATGGGCTTGGGCCTGTGCTCAGACTTCTATAAGCACACACCCAATTGATGAGTAGATCTTGCACAACAATGATTGTGGTAGAGGGTTCTTATTTAGGGTAGCTGAAGAAGGTGGCAAATGGCAACATTGGCACCAAAGCCACTAACATTGCTTTCAGCTCCAAACTGCTCTAATCTTTGTGATTCATTCACCCAATGTGCGTTTTCTGCATGTCAGGTTTTTGTATCACGAGAAGTGTGATCACAACTGGATTCATGCCAAAGATGTCCTTACAATGAAGTCTGACAGACTTCATCACCATAATAGCATTGCAGGTAGACAGACACACATGGATGGATGGCCAGATGGGAAAGTGTCATTCCGCAAGGTACTCAAGGGTACCTGCATAAGCTCTGTTTCCATGCTGCATATTGTGACCCGCCTGCTGGATCACAGCAGAAGAGCTGGGGAAGGTTACCAGCCTGCAGTAAGTTTGTTTGTGCTGTGATGGGAATCTGGCCTCATCGATCTTTACTAATTTGCTGATTCAGGATTGCAGCTGTATTTATCCTGCACAGCCCCTTGTGTGCCTTTTCCCCTGTTACTTCTCTCACAACAGGCTGAAATGCCAGTCAATCAGAGCCACATTGTTCTGCCATGCCTTTACACTGTGTAAGGGTGCAAATATTTGCCCTCCCATGACACTGCATGAGACACCAGGCCAGGACTGCTGTGAGCACACGATGCTGGGATGAGGAGGAAGGCGCGATGCATTGTGTGCCCCAGTGCCAAGCTGGTCGGCTGGTCCCGAGCCACCCTGCTCCTCGGCTGCCGGCTTCTCTAGCATGATCTATGGAGCGATGCTGACAGTAGATTTTCTGGCAGCAATAAAGGTGGCCTGATTCAGAGAATAATTACTGTATGCAAATGAGTGTGATTTTCCTCTGCCCTTTTATGGATGACTCTGCTCTGCCATTCATCAGGGCCACAAATTTCACTTGGTAGGAGACGGATTTAAAGAGACAGCCGCCTCTAGAGCTTTGTCTCGGACTTACTAAATCCATGCTTAAGTGTCTTCATAAATAGACATGCATATGTTATAAAGGGGATGGCAGATTCCAGCCTCTTTATCTATGTATTATTGCTTAGGAAACTGTTGAGAAAACATCCGACTCTCTGGCCATACTGTATATGAAAGCTTTCACTGCTTTGAATAACAGTCTCTTCTCAAATCAGGGTTATATGTGGTTTAGTATGGCCTCTAGTGTGTTTTTCCTCTCTCGCTGTGTCCTTTATGATGTTTATATGGTATGTGCCTCCGTGTGCAGTGGAGGAGGGAGAGAGAGCTATATTTTTCCTTATGGTGATTAGTTAATGGCCATCACGTTCAGCGTAGTAATGGCAAAGGCTGCCCTTACAGAAGGAAGGCTTGGTGTGTTTGTGCTACTGGGGGTCAGCCTGCTTCATCTCTTGCAGAAAACGTCCCATAGTCCTGGTTTTTCTGCCATAGTCTCAATTTGATTATGCAATCAACATATATCATGATAAACGGGGAAAAAATCACAGCAGAAAAGACACAAATCAAGATTACTGTTTCTGAGCATTGCATATTGATGTGCACATGTGCCTGGTAGGTAGCAGGATAAGAAAACCATGATGAATCAGTCTACTGCCATTCCCCAGTGCTGGACAGAGGAACACAACGGTGAACTCAGAGGAAATGTGTCATACATAATGTGTCACTGTTAAATATCAGCTCTTGCATCTGCTTCCAGCATACACCAAACACCCTCGTTCTCAGAGCAAGAAGGAATGTGTGGCATGAGAGGAGCTGCCCGTCTGCCCCCACTCTGCTTCATTACTCGTGTGGTAACAATGCACCCGTGTCAGTGCACTCAGAATTCTTGTCCTCCAGTGCCTCTCAAAAGACCGAGCAGAGAAGCTGCGACGCTTCTGTGTTTACCGTGCACCACTAGAGGCCATCACACACTTCCCTAAGTAAATATCAATTAACACACTCAGTTGAAAGGGAAACTGGAGGTGGGATCTTGGCCTCATCCTCTTCTCCTGTCCTTGAACACTCATACTTCAGATCAAGGGTCAGTAATTTTGGCTCACGAAGTGCTGCAAAGTGCATTCTGAGGGTAGCACTTTTTAAGGAAGCCTCTGGCCCATACATGTAATGTATCAAAAGTTCATTTTCCTTTGAAAGTGAGAAATAGATTTCCAGAAAAGGGGAAAATATCTGTGAAAAAAAATGCATTTTTTCTCAGGTAATCATGATGAAGAGAACACAAAAATCACAATGAAATGGAGTGATATGGGAAGTTTATGTGCTTCTAAATTCTGGTATGAACATAGTCCATGTCTTGTTCTCTTTCAGCACATTTCTTCAGTGTCACAGAGTCAAGCTTGGAGCACTTTCCTGCACCCAGACCTCTCCACTCCTTGTGGCACACAGTTATAATTTGTTCCATAGATTTAGCTCTAGTGGGTGTGGGCAGCTAAGAAATTACTCAGCATGTGTAACATTTGGAGGCATGGGTGATTTGCTGGCAAGCAAGACCTATCTTGAGTAGCTGAGCATCCAGATTTCTCTGTGGAAATGCAGAATAACTCCTGATTGTGTTTTAAAGTTTAAGGCTCTACATATTGAGAAGATTTCATTGAAAAACTCAAAGCTGTGGATGGGAAGTGTCAAACCTCCCCAACACAAACTAGCAGTGCTAATCCCAGAAAACCAGTGGAGATGCCACCAGTTATTCCAGCAGGTCTAAGGGAAGGCTGAACTCCTTGATGGAGAGCCTGGCACTCACGCTTGCCTGAGGAAGAGAGCAACAGGGCAGCAGCAAGAGAGTTTAGAAAGTGAAGTTTACTATCTGCAGCAAAAAGGTAGCTTCCCTAAATTATTAAAAGGTATATATCCCATGCCTGTTGAGTTGCTGTTGACCTCTGACAAAGATTACAATAATTTTATGTTCTTACACTACATTAATAGCCAGAGTGACTCATTCAGGAGGCTGATTCTGACTTACAAATCCAGAGCTGCATGTCCCATTATTATTTTTGGGTTAAGACTTCAACCCTGACAGGTTTCCATGTAGCTTCGAAGCACAGCAGGAGATTTAACCAGTTACAAACTAGTTTCACTGATTCTTTCTTTCCCAATCTGGCAGCAGAGAGCTGGTTTTGCTGCTGGGGAGTGTTTGGCACGGAGGTGGGTCAGTTGTGCATGTCACTGGGCACCAGAATTCCCTTGACACTTTTTCTTCAGGCACTGTGATATAGAGAGGCCATCTCATGCAGGGAAACTTGGCTTACTGAAATTTCCCATAGTCCCAGATGGATGGGCCTGGTGGATGGGAGTCTGGCTGCACTCCTATGATCCACAAAGTGCTGATTCCATCAAACCTGTTTTAGCAAGTGCTTAACCATTGCACCATTCAAACAAATTTTAGTGAGACTAGGCAAGCTGACCCTGGAAGAGCACTGGAGGACATTCGAGCGGTCTGCTAGAAAATCCAACCTGGGATTTGCAAAATTGCTAGGACAGGGCTGGAAATGGAGAAGGGGTCTTTGAGGTAGTTTATATAAGTATATTAATTTTATTTAGGTTCACAAGATATCTAGGACAGAGGCCTGATTAACCTGATGCTGCTCGTAGTTCACGTGAGATAGAAAAAGGCATTGATTTCAAAACTCCTTTCCTCTGCTGCAAAAACTCCAGACCACAGTCAGAAGAAAGAGAGGCAAAGGGGAAAAATGCTCTTTAAAGGGGAAAAATTCACAAAAGTTTTCACTGAAAGCATGTCTTCATGTGACCATAACACATCCCACCTGCAACTTACTTTTCTCCCCTATTCTCTCTCCCTCTTCCAGCCCTCTGTGACTGCAATTAAGAGATGGCTCCTGCAACCCAGATCTGTATATCTGTATATCACGACCCATATGGTTTGAATACGTATTAACTGTAAGGTCTAGAGTTACCGTTGCATACTTATAGAAGTCCCCACTGCGTGCTAGACACTTGCCAAACATTCAAGAAGAAGGATTTCTGCTCTGAGTTTACCATCTAAGGAGAGTGAAAAAAGTTGACAGAGGGTAGGGGAAAAATGATAGGAAGTATACATATAGTCAGCTAGAAATGACAGGAACAATTTAAAGTTGGATGGGAAGAGGTCCTACAGGTGAACTGCGGGAGGTCTTGCTGGGCATCCAGAGTCACAGAGATGAAGTCGCAGAGGCAGCTGTGAAGCAACCTGACAAGGAGATAAACAGGCTGTCAGCATGGGAGTCCACCTATCTGAGCAAAACAGCTTGTTTTGTTCTTATTTTTGAATCAAGACACTGCTTAAATTAGATGTCTAAGTAGGGCAAAGTTCCCTGTGCAATCTGACATTTTTTGTGTGGAGACGTTTCTATGAAATTTGAACCATTCTGTCTCTTTCCGCTAAATTTTCACCAGCTGAAGTCCACTTGTAACAAGCACTTCTCCTGCCGATCATTTCTTTCCTCTTCTCACAAATCCCTCGTGTTCATGGACAAATGCTTTGCCAGTAGAGGAGCAGCTACACTACCTCAAGCCAGAGACTTTTGTGTCCGTTACCCATAATGCCTTAAAGAGGACAAAAGGTTTCTGAAACACACACTGAGACACCACAGGAGAATAGTTAAAAGAAAATAGTGCATCTTTTCAGTCAAAACATCCTGCGGTATCTCCACATAATGCTTCATGGCATATGACAGGAAGAAGATGACATCTCTCATCACTAGTCAAAAATAAAAACCATGTCAAATATGAATTGCCTTTGAAAAAAACTGTACATGATTTCCATGGTCAGACATCCTGGAAACACTCCAAAAAGGGGGAAGAGAGAGAGGGAAAAAAAAGTTATTGATTTCCTCATTGGGAATGTTATATAACCTTCATATTTTATTAAAAAACTTTACTCTCACTTTGTGAAAGGTCCTTTAACACATTATGTCATTTTGTAATACAATAGTTCTCCAGCTCCTTCCAGCCCCATCTCCCCAATGTGTTCTCTCAACTGTAGCTATTTTCCTTCCTTTTAAAACAATATTTCTGATAAAATGTTTGCAAGTGTTAAACAAAGGGGCGCAAGCGAGTGCAACGTAAGTTAGTACAGGCATCAACCGACATTCGGACACGCAGCCATATTTCAAGCAAAACATGGGAACGCTTCTCTTAAAATCCTATTTTTTGCCCTGAAATACACACTCATAGTCTTTGTTTTAAGAACACAAAACATTTTTTCCCCCTCATAATAGAGGATTCCAGCTGCAGGACTCCTCAACTTTTCCTTTCCCCCTTCCTCCTTCTCCACGTCTCCCCCTCCTTTCCTCCATCTCTCCCCCTCCTTCCCATCCGGCGTCTACTCACGCACACATACTCTCTAACTTTTTGTTTTTAGTAGCGGCTGCCCCATAAGAAATGCTATCCAACAGACCTGGTGCCTGTCACCGCTTCCCATCACATGCCTGGTAATTAAACTCTGACTGATTTATTGACTGACAGCCAACAAATCCCAACCCAGTTTTTATGATATACATGCTTCCCCAGGCTAAATTCACTCAAACAACAGCCCAGCTGAAAAGGAGGAGGAAAGGGAGGAAAAAAAAGAGTGATAGAGAAAAAGCGCTACACACACACGCACTCACACACACTCACACACACAAAAAAATCTGGAAGTGGTAGATGAAGGGGAGACATTTTGCAAAGAAAAAAACTCAGCACAACATCTCTTTCAAATCCAGACTTGGAAAGGGAAGGGGGGGAGAAGAAGGAAAGAAGTAGTAAACATCATTACTTCAGCTTTAAGATTCATTTGAAACGTCTCACGTACAAAAGAGCTCTGAAGGGGAAAACAAGACGTGCTTGCAGCTAATATTACAGTCAAGTTCCAATTTTACCTAAGGGAAAGCAGCTTTATTAAAAGTCATGACTGAAATTGCGTGACAGGTGCCAATATTCTCCACCCTGACAGATGTGTCAGTTTGCGAATGCCATTTTCTTGTCAGCGGTCCCTAGATGGAGTTGCTCCCATCACCATTTGTCTCTCTTCCAGCTAGATCACACATGCCCGTCGCTTGCCTCCAAGCTGCGCTGCGTTGTTTGATATGTGGAATCTTCACAATGAGACTTATTAAAAGACAGTCCATTATTTTTATTTAGAGCATTTCCAAAACAAGCAGAGCGCGCACAGAGATAATTTAAAAATCGTGTGGCGGGTCATCTCCAGGCCAGAGCTGCTCAATTGGAAATGCATAAGAAAGCAGTGTCTCCCCCGAGCCCCTCCTCATCCCTCAGTTCATAATGAGGTTGATTTGAGTGACATTTAACCCTTGAATAATGGCCCTCTGAGCTGGCAGGACTGTAGAGCTGCTCTCCGCAGAAGTAGCTTAGTCTGAAGGATTAATTCAGTCCCGATTTTTCCTAAATTTCACCCCACTCCTCTTGCTCTCCTGCTTTCTTACAGGTGGGCTTTGCAGCACACCAATCGATATAAAAAACTCTTGATCAGCTGTATTTATAGACCCTTTTCCTCCTCCTGTTGGTTTCAAACACAAAGAAAAATGGTATCGCTCTATCGTGCCTGGTATGAACAGCAGGTAAAGCTGCAGCAGACTCCTCTTCAGCCTCTGATGGAAAATTATTACAGATGAAATGATTCTGTAATGGAAATGGTAATAGGAAAGTTTCATTCTAAAGGATGTTTGTGCTAACATGAGAGGCTATAATATGTGATGGATTTGGATGCAGGAGTAAGTGTGATCTCGAGCTGATCATCATCTTCTAGAGGTGGCACTGGGGGGCTGGAGGAGGGCTAATGGGCAGCATTCGCAAACACTGCTAGGTGAAAGGACTTAAAATATGAGGTTATTGATGGCTCATTGTCCCAGGCCAAGTGGCATAGCAGGTTGTTGCTTCAGCATTTCTTTGTTAAGTACATGGATGCTAATTCATCTCAGACTGGAATTAGCTCATCAGTCCTGGTATTTGTCACTCAAAGAAAGATGTGGGGTTAAACTGTAGCTAACCCCTTGTAGATGATAGGGAGCTTTTACTTCTTGTGAGGAAACAGCATTTACCTCTTCAGCCCTACCTTGGCACAAAGCCTGACAGACCTTTTTGCTGCCTAACTGGCGGAGAAGATATTTCTGTTATCTGAGAAGGATGTGAGCAAGGCAAGGCTGCAGGTTGGCTCCAAAGTCAGCACCACCAGTCACCTGGGGGCACTGGGCTCCTGGCATGCTCCTTTGGGTTGTACACTCCTGATAGCCCTCAGCTCCATCCCATGCATACAGCAGCTGGGGGCAGCCTGGAACAATCTTTCCTCCCCAGGATATCAACAGATCCCAAAGCATTTGCGAGACAGGAACTGGACTAAAAAGAGTAATAATTATGTTTGACAGGACCTGGGTGGAAAACGAAAGGCTCCTGAAGGAATGGGAAAGTACAAAAGGGAGAAATAATGGAAAGAACTAGAAATGGATTGTAGCACTTCATGTCCACAGAAGGCACTCTGATACTGTTTGGGCTGATGAAGTTTTGTAAGAGTCTGAAAAGAAAAGAATGTGAAAACTGCCATACTCTTGTAGCCATTCTTCAAGGAATGCTACCATTACATAATCGCATGGAAGGCCCATGTGTCGTTTCTTCACTCACTTCACTCAGCTTTTCCCACCAGCAGTCCTTTAGAGACATATGTAAAAATTACAAAACCCCAACCAAAAAATATTTGTGAATTTCCTCCCTGGGATGGAAAATGAAGATGGGCCGCCACAGGAATATCTTCTCCTTCTTCCCAAACAATGCCTGCAAAGCTAAAGCCACCATGCTGAGAACAGCTCCAGGAATTATATCATAGTTCAAAACAATCATCAGGCCTTGGGCAGCAAGGAACATGCAAAACTCTTCCTGAACCACACGATAGATTAACATCTCTCACTTATGAGGAAGGGCCGGGGATAGAAGATAGAAGAGTACAGGGAAAGAGTGAAATCTGCTGTTTGTCTGGCTGATTTGTCTGCTCTTCTAAATTTCAGGAACATCCTCACTGTGCACTAACAGTCAAAAGCTGTGGGCTCAGTTACAAGATGCGAGAAAGAAAAAATCTGCAGGTGAAAACCTTCTTCAGGGAAGGACTGCAGAGCTTGTGGGCATGAGCATAACCTGTTCAGATGACTGTAAATGCTGCAGCAGGTCTGCTCTGGAGTCCATCATTCAGGCAGGATCAAGGCTTGTAGGTCTTAATAAAATCAAATCAACACATAGCAATGAAATAATAAGTCTGGGCAGATGACATATGTTAATGAGCATGCTTACTTAAACAACCAGTAAAATACAGTTGAAAACTAAGCAGATATTTAAAACTCTGGACTCAATCCTTTTTATTTGGATAGAAATAATTAGGGCCCATAGGACATCTTCTAGGAAGATATTTGGGATGCTGCATTAAGAGCCCATTTCTGAGCATTATTAACTTTACTTACTGCAAGAGAGAGTATTCCTGTTTTTAATCACAGAATGTAGTTAGTTCCATGTATTTACAGGATCAGATAATATGAGCAGACAATGAAAAAAGCAAATAGGCAGAAGAGCATGGGCTTGTGAAGAACTGTGCCAAAAGCATCAGAATTGATGAATCCAAGGAGACTCACTTGTGTTCTCAGCTTTTTTGGTGGAATGACCTAGATGGTAGATACACGTATGTGGAGATTTTGGAGCTTGGTGCTTTGAGTAAATACATCATCTAATGATCAAATATCACCTTGGCAGTAAATGAGACTATCTCTTCTCTTGCCTTGTTTGTATGGAATATAAGAAAGCATTTACATTATGGATGTCAAAATCATATTCATGTCATGATGCAGTGGGGTCTTCACCGAGTCTAAGTTCATCAGGGTGACTGCAGCAAGCAGAAAACAAGATTTACACGCTGGCAAAAATGGAAACGGTCCCTCTTCCCTTACTCCTCCCCCCAAGTATTTGCATTTGCAAACTACTGGCCTTCAGCTGCAATGTGGAAATAGCCCAGATGGTAATAATTCTAAAGAAAACATTTGCTTTTTGTAAAAAGCTTCATCACTGGGAAAGCTCTGACTTGATTTTTGCATGGCTTTCCTTTCTGCCATGACATGTTGACAGATAAAGTTGAAAAGAGTGTCTCCTTTTCCAGGAAAATGGAGCAGAGATCCGCTGTTAGAGCTTGGTGGCCCTGCTGCATATGATTCATATCCTGCAGTTGTTAGTGAAGGAAAGGGAGGAAGATCCTGGGGACATAGGCACTTTCTGAGCTTTTTTGTCCTATGTTTCAATGTTTTTGCTTTTACACTGCTCAAAGTGACAATCCAAGGAAAAATTGCTGACACTCCCATTAGTGAGCAAACAACCTGCTTTGGGGTAGCTTACTTTCCTTCTTTCTTTCTTTCTTTCTTTCTTTCTTTCTTTCTTTCTTTCTTTCTTTCTTTCTTTCTTTCTTTCTCTCTTTCTTTCTTTCTCTCTTTCTCTCTTTCTCTCTCTTCTTTCTCTCTTTCTCTCTCTTTTCTCTCTTTCTTTCTTTTCTCCCACCACCTTTAATTTCTTTGTTCTGTTGTATTGCCAGGGAAATATAGAATGCTGCACACATTAATACCACTGGCTTTTCTTTCTTTTTTGGCAATCACTGGGAAGAATAACACTTCATGTGTAAGACAGCTGTTCAGATATGTTTCAAGCGAAGTTAACTTGATATGTGTACATTATTTCCCACTTTTTGTGTGTGTGTCTGCGTTTTTCTTCAGAGTCCCGAAATGGAAAAAAAATCATGACACACAAACACACACAAAAGAGATAATGAAAGATTCAGTGGGACTCCTCAGATAGTGTCTCTCTAAGCAAGAATTTCTCTTTTGCATTTGGTCAATCTGCATCCACCATAAGGCCCACAGAAGATAGTTTTTATTAGCTCTTTCAAATATTAGAAGATAAAAGTAGCAGACTAATAGCAAAGTGCCTCAAACTATGGATTTGAACCTAAAAGGAGTGTGGATGACTTCCATGGGACTCTACTAGAACTGAATGGAGAGGATCTGGAAGTGAGTGTTATTATACAAGAATGACTGTGCCATTTCTGATTGTTGCTCCTGCTTTCACATAGTATCATACCGCAGGGGAAAAATAATCTAAAAAATCTTAAAAGGAATAAAATGAGAGGAAGATGATCAAGAAAAGTAAATGAAGATAAAATGAAAAATTTATAGAATGAATCTGTGCACAGCTTAAAATCAAAAATGACTAAATGTGTCATTTTAAATGGACTTAAATATAGATACATTAAAAAAGAAAGAACTCTAATTTTCTATAGTGGCAGTTACTCATTAAGATATCTAACACACCTTAAGTTAGTGTGTTTGGAAAAGCTCGGAAAATTAAAAATTGGACTACTCTCATATATATCCAACATAGCAATGGTTCCCTCTCACTAATTTAAAAAACTTTGTTGGCATACACTGGATTTTGATTATATGAATCTGGCTTATATCAGCTCCATCCAAATATCATGCAGCAGTTCTGTGCTGTGTGTGTGCCGGAGCACTGGCTGCCCAGAGACTGTGCAGTCTCCTCCTTGGAGAACTCCAGAGTCTGCCTGGGCATGGGCCTGGGCACTCTGCTCTGGGTGGCCCTGCTGGAGCAGGGCTGGGTCCTGATGGGCCCACAGGGCTCTGCCAGCCTCAGGCATGCTGTGTCTGTGATTTGTAGTTCTGCAATAAACCTTACTAGAACTTATTCTTTGAAGTCATGGCATAACATCTGTCTCAAGTTCCTTTTAAGTTTAACCTTAAGCCTGAATTTCCTGTATTTTAATAGTTGTTTCTTGTTAACTGCAACATGATTACTACAAGGCATATTCCTCATTGAGCTCCCACTGCAATGCTTTCTCTATCTGAGTTACCTGGAGCAAGGCTGGAAATCTCAATTGCTACTACAGGATAGTAGCACAAAAAGCTAAATAGTGCTGGTAGTTTCTTTTACCTCTTCTGTTTGGGCCCTGCCAATACCTAACGTTCTTCCTTTTACCTCCATTCTCAGTCACCTATTTGTTATCATTTATACACATCTCATTTCTTGCAATCTGCCTGATTCTGCCTTTACCAAGGATATCTGAAGATTTCTCAGTGGCGAATAGAGGAAACTGTATTTCTACACCTTACTTTGGAAGCTTTGGTTGGCATAGCCTCACAAACTATTGGGTCTGGTGCTCTGCTTCTGGTTGTACACAAACTATTGGGTCTGGTTGTAGCCTAATTTTGCTGAGCTCTGCCAGCCAGAAAAGGAGGAGATGTGCAAGAGCACAGCCAGTCTCCAGATCTATTTCCACTCTTTCCTAACACACAATATTATTAAGAAAACCAGAAACGTCTACATAGGAGAGAGCCCAAGAGGACTGATGCCCCAGCTGAGCCTCTTTGGGCTAGATGTGGAGCCATGGCCACTTATGAGTACTCTGTCTCTTGCTTTGGGCTGTATTTTGTTTATGCCATGTCTGCCTGCAGTTCTACATGACTGTTGCTGTTTTTTTTTTGTTGTTGCTGTTGTTTGTTTGTTTTTATGTCCATGTTTTCTTGTTTTCTGCTGGCATGTCTGTGGAGAGTCCTGGGGTGAATTCCAAGTGAAGGGGTAGGGAAAAGAAGTGGGAGGATCAACAGAGACAGTATACAAGCTCAAGGAGCATGAAGAATTTGAGAATTCTTTAAATTTAGATGGTGTAGACAAGCTGAGGAAATGCCCAATAGGTATACATGGGATGTGCATACATATCACTAATAGAAAAATAGCAGCCATGTTTTACTGAGACCACCATGCTGTTTTCATTGCAACACAGGAAAAATGGATTGTCTTTGTTTCCACCAGAATTTTCCAGAATAGAAATTAGACTGCATGCTCCTGTAAACAAGCTTCTGCGTCTCAATCCCAATTTACTTCAGGTTTGTCATTTTCCAAACTGAAGAATAACCAAGTTTAAAAAGATCCCCAGGCTGCTATTCTTCCTAATCACAACAATGACTATCATGCCCCCATCTCTGAGGCAGTGTCCTTCTCTTTTCCTCCCCCAAGAAAGAATGATACTTTTAAAGCACTCTGTAGTAATCCACACAATTGTGCTTTGGTGGACAAAGGCCATAATACTGTACCCCTCCAGAGGGCTCATGAGGAAGAATTCACATCTGTGACCTGAGAGATTTTGTGGATACCTGCAACTTTGACAAGAAAACTATCTGGGGTAGTGTGCTTTGGCAATATGGTTTCTGTATCATTCACCTTATTCAAGTGCATCATTCAGCTTATTTAAAGGTTTCATCATGGACATTATCTCAAAATCTTAGCTATTCTTATTCTAGGAAATGAAAAAGAGGAGTATCCAGAGCTGCCGTACTCTGCAGTGTGGTAAACTTAAGAATTTAACTCAAAGAGGAGAATGTTATCTGTGGCTTCTGATTCAAATCACAAAGTTACCCAAAGTTTGCAGAGTTGACATAAGTTGTTCAGAGCCACAAACGCTCCCTGTCATTTATGGGTGGAGTTCCCTCAGAGGTTTCCTGTATATTCCAAGTTGCAAGTGGTGGGATCCTCTATGATATAACAAAATTATTCATGGAAGGATGAGGGCAAGAGACAGTCTAACAAGGGATTAAGTCATTGAAAAGAAATTGGGACATGAGGCATATGAACTACAATTCCCATGAGGTATTGGAACAGCATCTCCAAAACAAAATTAATACTTTTCAGCTGAATTTTTTTTTCTTTTGCATTTTTAGATTTTCTTGGGGGAAGGGGAAAATCATTTTCTGACAGGCACTAATTGTTTCCCATTTGATTTTGGCTTGTGAGCAGACCTGAGTTAAAAGGGCTAAATGCAGACATTCTGCTATTACAGCGCTATGCTCATTCAACAGTCAGTCTTGTTTTACTTGCAGCAATATGAGTTGTACCATATGTGTTTGAAACTGGTAACCAAACAGAGCAGGCTTTCAAGCAACCCTAAGCTAAATTATAAATCTTTTTTGCATCTTTTGAATAAAAAAATAAAAAAATAAAAAATCCACAGGCACAAAATGAATCAGTGAAGTACTTGCTGCTTGGGCTTAACAATAGCAGTCTGCCTCTGCAACTCAGTCACTCTGATAAAAAATATTAAGCAGTATGTTTATTCAGGTACTGTTACTTAGCAGTCTACAGGATTTAAAATTTCATTGGTATATAAAATAATTGAAGCATACAAAATAATTAAAATGTTTTTTCTATTTTCTATTTAATATTATGTAGAATACATCATATTTTATCTAGTTATTACAGATATTGTTACTATGTTTTCATTATTAAGTAGTATACAGAAGATCTAGCAATTGAACAGGACTTCATTGATTTATGTAGAATTATAGAATCATGGAATCATCAAAGTTGGGAAAGACCTCCAAGATTGTCTGGTCCAACCACCCACTCCTCCAATATTTCCCCACGTCCCCTAGTTACATCTAACTGTTTCTTGAACACCTCTAGGAATGGTGTTCCCTTGTGCAAATTGAGGTCATTCCCTCCTGTCATATCGTCTAGTTACATGAGAGAAGAGGTCAACCCCCACTTCACCACATACAAACTTGTTAGAAAATCCTTAATTTCATTTTCAACCCTGAATTACAAAGTTCTTGAAAAGGTCTCAGCAGAAAAGGAAGATTACCTCCAAAATAATTCTGTAATATGAAGTCTTATGCTTAAATGTTGGCTCTTTAATGCACAAACTGAACTGAGAGTTACTAACATCACTTAGTCTCCCATCCTTGCATAATTATTGGAGGAGAACTAAGACAAAGTTTCATAGCTTTGTACTATGAACCTACAACTGGAATCAAACAGTTCAGATGAGTGGGTGATATTTTTGAGAGAACTTTTCACTTGTAGACATCTTTACAAGCTATGAGGATGGTCAAAAGAGTCATCAATATGGTGCCCTTGTGAGAGTGGCAATTAGAAGTTATTTCCAAGTGTGAAACCGATAGAGAATTGGCATGACCAGCTTGAGGCCATTTGGAGTGTCTATGGAAAAGCCAAGAGCAGACTTTCACATTTCCCAGTTCCACATATACTCATTTCTTCTATCCCACTGGCTTGAATTTGCCACGTTAGGTTAGTTTTGCTGCGAAGGTGACTGTAAATATGTAAAACAAAACAAAATGTTCTCTATAGATTTAAACAATTTGTCTTATTTAAATGATACAAAACAATTTTGCATACATACACGTGCATAATAATACTCTGCAATTCTATAATAATATTTTTAAATCAGTATCCTTAGAAACAGCATCTTACTTCAATCTGCAATTGATAATATGCAAGATCGTAAAGCCAGGACACAAAACTTTTGGTCCTTATCAATGCTGTAAATCTGCACAGATTGCAAAACAAAAAGGCCCCTTATTTGCTGGAGCTCATTCTCATACAGCACATGATGGAGGAATGCTCAGAAGAACAGCTTATCTCATGAGATTTTCAGCGTTTGGAGCCATCACTTTGAGAAAACTGCTGGCAAGATTTCAGTGCCTTGGAACCTGAGTTTCGGTTTAGCCCTAAATTCAGCACAGAACCAGTGCTGCTCCAACACTTCTAAAACGTGTGGGTACACATACATGTTTTTCACACACGCACATCTATCTTGTATATGTATGCATATCTGGGGAGTGATGGATGGAGAGTTTTTCCTTGGAGGAATAGCTGTTTGTCCCTTTTCTCATTTCATTCACAATGCAGCATTGGAGTCTTTTGAATGCATCGTTACCTTCGTCCCACCATATATATATATTATCACAGGTTCCAAAGGTACCAAAGGGAGTGCAAGACTTGTCTTGAATCTCGAAATGCACAGCGTATAGCTATGCCACTACCTCAGCTCTCCATCATTAATATTCAGAAAAGAATAGGATTTTGAGACTGAAGTTAAAAATCTTTGATGGGTCAAGGCTGTTCTCCTACAGTGATCCTGACATCTCTCTTCCCCTTTTCACCCTGCCCAGCAGAATCTTCTCCAAGACTCCTTGCTGGCCTTCAATAAGGACAGTATGTGTTGTGCAGCAGCTGCAAAAGGCCTCACAAATGCTGGCTGACAAGAAGTGACAGCTCTGTATATCTCTCACTGGCACTGACAGCTGACAGATGGATACCACTCACACACAGAAAAAAAGCCCCCAGGATGATTCGCCAACATTACTCTCTGTTCATAGGGGCCACATTTGATTGAGTGCTGCTCAGAATAATAAACCCTTGTCGATCCATTGCAGAGCCAGTTTGCTCACAATGTCCTGATTTTTTTTCCCGTGAAACACATACCAACATACACACAGATGCCTTGCTTTGTGTTTTTCCTTTTCTTTTTTTTTTTTTTTTTTTGCCTTAGCTTTGTTTAAGAAGAAAAGCTACCTAGCTGTATGCAGCTGCTTGTTAGAGCAAGGGAGCTATGAGAACATAACTTATAATACCATGTTAGGGTTTTGCTCCCTGATAATTCTTTCATCTCTCCAATCCATTTTTTATTGTTCTTCAGATTGTTTTAATACCCAATCAGCCCATCTTTGAAAACATTACTAGTTGGTTTAGTTGGAGGACAGTAATGTAAAAGTGGACAATGATGCATGTTGATTCGTAAAGAAAAAAAAAAAAAAGAAAGGAAGAGAGATAGTGATAAACAAAAAGAGACATCCATCCATATGGACAGATAGCTCTAGATGGAGAAAAATGAGGAGAAAAAACACTGGGTTTCTTCAATTGTTGCAATTGTTATAGAGTTCAGACCAATATAATTTCTTTTTTTCTTTTTTTTTTTATTTTCTGACTCAAACTGCTTAATTGCTGATATCCTTTAGGCAGACAGTTTTACAAAAATTAATCTTCTCCAGGAGAAAACACTCAACATCACTGCACCCCTTAAAAAGAACTGAAATAAGTAACATGAAGAGAAGACATCTTACAATCTAAGAGTCCCAGTATAAAATTATAAAATCTGAAATTTGGGAGGAGCTGAAGAAGTTAACCATGACTGAGATGAATAAGAACAGAAATTTGAACTCATATGATGTGATATAAAAGATTCTTTTTAAATCGATTTCTGGTATTTTTAGAAGTGTGTCAGAATCAGGGAAAGTACTGCCATATTTTGGAAAAAGAAACTGAGGCAAAGAGGTGTGAAGGTGTATATATGTAAAATTGTGATCCTTTTGGGATGTCCAAGTGAAAGTGCATAAAGCTAGATAGACAGAATGTGCCTAACTAGGATGAATAACCCATTAATAATTTAAACATCCATAAGATCTAGCCTGTTCAGTCTAATTTTTGGATGCTCAGCATCTCAAGATATTCATCCAAAACCTGAAGTACCTGAAATCCTTGCATTATGAAGAATATGAAAAATATAATTCCATTGACTTTTTTTTTTAAAGCTATCCACGCATCTCCTGAAATGATGAAAAAAAGAAAAAGGAAAAGGAAAAGGAAAAGGAAAAGGAAAAAGAAAAAGAAACAGAAAAAGAAAAAGATGAAAAAGAAAAAAATGAAAAAGAAAAAGATGAAAAAGAAGAGGAAAAAGAAAAAGAAAAATATGAAAAAGAAAAAGAAAAAGATGAAAAAGATGAAAAAGAAAAAGAAGAAGAAAAAGAAAAAGATGAAAAAGCAAAAGATGAAAAAGAAAAAGAATCATAGGGGAAAAAAAAAACAACACATTTTTTTTGTGTGGACAGTTATGTTCCAGGCCACACAACTTGTTGGACAAACACTGCCATATTTTTTTAAATTTATGGCCTCTATGTTTGTCATTGGAGAGACGTAAATATATTCCAGTAAACACAAAAGGGTTTATTCTTTGGAATTATTAAATGAACAATTTTTTGGAGTATATAATTTATCAGATTGGTCTGGAGGATGACTGGAAGATTTATTTGACTGCTGAGACAAATGGAGGTTTCTCTACCAATGAAAAGTAGCATGGTGTCAAGCCATGGCTCTGGAAGCTCCCTGGGATGCAGAGATTGAGAAAGTCAAGTGCTAAACCTGGACCGCAGGTATTGTGCCCACGATAATTTCTGGTGAGGTTTTTCCTGTGTGATTCTGGACCTCCTTCATGCAAGGCATCATCTTGTATGCACAAGACCTCAAAAGGAGCCCCAGCCTTGTACCTCAGAGCATATAAGGTTGTGGAGGTCCAGGTGCTCACCTGGTCGAGGTAGGGCATGCTGTGCCACCTGGCTGTGTACAGTCAGAGAAGAACAGCCCAAACGCAGCTGACCCAGCATTGTGGCTGGCAAGTGGACCACAATGCTGAAGGAGGCTCTCAGAGGGCTGTAGTGAGGTAGTGTCCTTACAGCTTACATGCAGCTTACAGACCCTAGTTTGCCCAGCTCCAAAAATGTGAGATGCTCACATCCCTTCAACAACTGAATTCAATAAAGGTATATATATATATGTGCACATATAAATTTACATAGTATGTGTGGCTTGGGTGCTACCCTCTACCGTGTGGTTACAAATTGTTCAGGCTGGTAGGTAGGGATTGATTGCCATCAGATTGGACTGTAAGTGTTGGGTATTGAAGTCCTCATGGAGGAGGCTGCATATCCTCAGAGCACACAAGGGCTCAACAAAATATTAAGGTTGCCTGGGCTGAAGCTCCAGTGCCATTTGTTTTATGCTGTGGCCACATGTCCCTTGGACAGGACCTGACCTTGACAGTGAAGCATGGTCTTGGCGATATCAAGTGGACGTGATAAACACTGAATTCAGCCAATGTCAAATGAAAGTGAATTCATGCAAGGAGGAATAATATCATCTTCTGAATGAAGCTCATTGTTTTGCTCTTAAAATATATACCAAAATTTTATTTTGGCTGATGATACAGCATGCTGCAGAAAAAAGCGACTGGTTCACCTTTGCTTGCAGTATAATAGCCCTCTTTCATATCTTTCTTAAATACACAACTGGAGAAACATTATATGTTAATACTTCAGCTAACAATAGCTATTCTACACGGATATGCCTGATATCTACATAACTTCCCCAAGTGGGGGTGGGAAGCTGTCTCTAGCTTCAGCAGGGTCTGAAGATTTGTGTGATACAATAGGTGCATGTAGCGGGAAAAAACAGAGGTGAAATGTACAAGGAATTAAAAAAAAAAAAGAAAAAAAAAAGAAAAACAACTTTTCTGTCAGTATCGTATAGGCCAAAGGATTGCTTGTAGATAATCATGGATTAATTGTGAATGTAAAGAAAGAGACACTTTTTTTTATCAAAGCTGTTGCCTCAGGGCAAACTCCAGTGCCATGAAAGCCGAAATGTTTTCTTTTATCACAGTTCCTTTTCTGGCACCTGAAATTATTTCTTTCATGTCTGATAGTGAGGAACGAGGCAGCATAGCTCCCCAGAGATGAACGATTGTTACCATGGTCTCATAACATATTGGCAGCCGATGTGGCATCCATGTACACCTGTCACTCAAATAGGGCTAAATGCAGATGTGGCATGAAAGCCTGAGCTCAGCCACTTAGAAGCCTCCCTCCATGCACATACATACCCCAAAACACGCACATGGCCTCCTCAGCCCCCCTTCTTTCCCCAGTGTGTGGCTGTTTTTCAGCCTACACATATGTGAGTGCACTCAGACGTTATCAGGCCTGTTTAATGCAATGAACCTGCATTAGCATTTCTGCAGGGCAAACACAAATAAACAGAAATGTGCTGAAAAAAAATGTTTCAAACAAATTCCTCTGCAAGTCAGGCAGAGAAAGAGAGGGAGTACAGCAGACAAATGAGCCAATTTCCCTTGTATGGAAGTGAACTAAGACCTTTTTAATGCAGACTCCAAGGCCAGGGAGGGGAGGAAGGTCTGCATGGATGCTTATTCACTTTTTGGTTTTCTTCAGGCTTTGGGCAAGTCATGCCAATATTGTCACATGAGGCAAGGTGATAAAAGTATCAAAAGGCAAGCCAGCGAAATTTTATTTTAATCCTAAGAGTGGCAATTCAGGGGTAAATTTGAACTCCGGTTTCACACCAAGCATATGTGCCAATGAGGGGGACATACAAAATGAAATGCTGACTCTTTCTCCTTCCCTTTTTTTCTCTTTCTAAAGCAAATTGCCAATTTAGCTCCTGGGCTAAAGTAAATAGTGCACTGCCTTTTTTTTTTTTTTTTTTTTTAAGGGAAATATCACAAGGAACCCAAATGTGTTCATCTTAGAATTGTAAATCCATTGCTTTATTGAACCATTTGTCCATTCTTATAAGCTGATTTATAATAACTATAATGTGATTCATCATGTCATCTTGTAAATAAATGTGACACTTCATTAAACACAGTAATCAAATTTAAGCAGTCCCACTTTCATGTTAACAACTGAGACCTTTACAATTCTATTGCTCTGAAGATACTCCTACTCTAATGAAAGCAGTATCAAGAAAAGAAAAAAATCTAGCAAATCTAGATTTCTTAGAGGAGTGATGAAGAAATAAATATACTTCTAGTAAGTAGCTAGTAATTAAATTAGTAATGGCCTGAAATTTATTGCAGTGATGGTTTTACAAGATAATCCTATCAAGGTGTTTTATGTTAATAAGGAATGGGCAGTTTGAACATCTTGGAAAATCTGTTGTAGGACTAACAAAACCCTTTTAGAGCCTGAAATTCAGAAAGAAATTTTTCAAGCTATTTTTGTGTTTGCCATCTGGAATGACATTGCAAGCTGGCAAACACAGGAATAATGTGAGATATTTCCATCACATAGAGTTAGTTACAGATTCATCAGGGAATGTAAGCATCTGAACATCAGTCAGATACCATAATTATCCCAACTTTGACCTGTTTTGAGGGATCAAGAAGACCCTGTATTAAAATTAACGTTTGCCTTGTTTTTCAGGAAATGGTTATCTCCATCTCCTGAGGGATAGACATTCAAATAAAGGAAAATTCAAAGAAGTACGAATAGGAAAGTAAGCACAGAAGACATTTTTTTTCTGACTTTATTTGGAGTGATTTAACATTTTAACAACAGCAGTTCCATGTTGGGAGCTCGATTTGCAGGTGGAGCAAATCACTGTGAATAACCTTGGCTGGGGATTTGGCCTACAGTCCTTAATTATGCCCTCTATTGATCAGCTGTAAGCAAAACCTTATTTCCACAGCCCTCAGACTGATACTATTCTAGAAATGACATAGAATGCAAGATCAGACCATTCAGAGATTCAAACTGGGAATGTGAGAGATGAAACGTCAACCAAGGTGGCTATTCTAATTAGCATTATTAGCAGTTTGGTGCAGTACAGAGCAGAATGTCTGTTTCCTATTCACAAGTCTGTTCATTGTTTTTCTCCTAGTTAGGTGGAAGTAATCATCACACTAAGAAACCGAAATACATTCCAGTTGCAGACTAGAATATCTAATGCAACAGCCCTTTCTGAAGTTTATGCTCATGCATATCTTGACCGCCGTAGTCTGATTTAGTTTTTTAAACAAAATGGGAGTATGCTAAAATTGAAGGCAGCTAAAGATAGCATTTTAAGCAGACTGAAAAATAGCAATGGAAACTGCATGAAAGACAGCCCTCAGAAACAGGAGAGGCGTTGAAAGGTAGCGAAGACTGAGCTCCAAAATGGAAAAGCCCTAAGTATACAGGCATGATAGAAAGTGCCAAGGAAATTCAACTCCAGTAGAAACTTGGGAAGATGTATCACTGTCTGTTAGAGAGTACCCAGCACTTTCAAAGATTCGTATGTTAAACATCTAGCTTTGTATTTCTAGTGGGAGAATGGAAAAGATTTCTGGATTGAAAGTGAGAGGCTGACAAGGAAAGAGGGCCAGAAAAGCTGAAATTGTCTGCAACCAGAGAAACAGAATGACAAAATAGCAAAACATGAGAAAAAGAAAGCAAGGTTGTTTCATGTCTGTTTTGTGCAGAACAGGTTGCTAAAACACTAAAACAAGGAGAATATTACTGAAAAATTTAATCTGAAAGAAGTAAAATTACCTTTTCTGGGGACATAAAGCTGTCTCTGAATCCTGCCAGTTATTGTTCAGAAATAAAGAGTGGATGAAGAGGAGTTTGGAATTCACCTGTTGTAACGCATGGATCTGTGGGGGGGAAAAAAAAAAAAAAAAAAAAAGTTCTCTTATGGGGGAATAAACAGTATTTGTTAAATAGCCCACATCTAGGAACATAAGCACTCCTAGGGAAAAATGTGGACTGTACATGAGTAAAGGAAAAGGCTGATGTCATTTTAATGAAATCATTAATAAACTCAAATTTTTAAAAAGACTTTGCAACATTGGGATTGCATCTGAGAACTCTTCTCACTTGCATTGTACCACCTTGATATACAGCGCTGAGAAGAACAGAAATATGATCCTAGTTTCAGTTGTAGTGTTTCTAAGTACTCTGGAGCAATGACCTAGTAACTGTGTTTTGTTTTGAAAAGATGATTTAAAGATGACTTTCATCAACCAAGCAAACAGACCCAAGTATTAACAGCATAGGTAATTGTGCACTTAGACTGGGCACATACTCAAGCTTAATTTCTCCCTGAGACTGAGGGATTTCACAGATTCACATAGTCATTTCAATGAAAAGGTCATCCATTGAGATCATTTAGTCCACCTCTCCTGCTCAAGCAGGGAAAACAGGGGCAGGTTGCCCATGATCGTGTCCAGTATTGTTTTGTACATCTTCAAGGATGGAGTCTCCACAGCCTTTCTCATCAAGCTCTTCCAAATTTTTGACATTTTTGCAGTAAAAAACTGTTTCATGCATTCAGACTGATTTGTATCCATTGCCACTTGTCCTCTCAGTAGGCACTACTGAAAGAAGTATGGCTCCCTCCTCATTTCTTTCCATCAAGTATTTATACACATGATAAGTCCACTCCTTACACTTCTCTTCTTCAAGCTAAAGAATCCCAGTTCCATCTTCTGTTTCTTCAGTCTCTTAATCAAATTAGTGGTCCTTCGCTGGACTCTATCCTATGTGACCATGTCTCTTTTCTACTGTGAAGACCAGAACTGGATAAAGCACTCCAGATATGCTCTCTCCAGAGCTGAGTAGAATGGAAGGGTCACTTCCCTTGTCCTGCTGACAACACTTCAAATGATCTTATGCTAGAGGCTGTGTTCTGCTCAGTCTTGGGAATGCCCAGGTTCAGTTCTCCAGGCACCTAAGTACCTCCCATTTTAGAAAATCTAGTGCATAGCAACCTAATGAAACAATTTGATGGTAATTGAAACTTAGACATCCTTGGGATCCATCCACCTTAATTTACATATCCCTAATTCTCTTACTTCCATCTGTCCATTCAGTTTAATAATTTCTTCCTTGTGATCATGCAAACTTCATCTGATCACTTTTCAGCACACTTTTTATGGTCAGCAGTACTGTGAAATTCACATACTTGTACCAAATGCACGCAACTTCAAAGTATGGTATTAAATAAAGTGAATGAAATTTCAGATAGAGAATGATGAAACTAAGGATTTATTGAATAGTAGAGGTAGAAATAAAAGGCTGGGGAAGCAGAAATTCAATACAGAATACAGAAAAGAGAGTGAGGAAACTGAGGAAAAGTAAGAAGGGGAGAGAAAAATACAAAGATGTTTTTTCTTACATTATTTGGCTTCACGGAGATTTCTGAAAGCCTTAATAGATCTTCTGTAGTCAACATGTTATCTGACAAACAAAAGAAAATGAGCTAATGAAGCTGAGATAGACAAGATGAAACTTCAAAGACTGTGAGGACTGTTTGGAGCATAAGTTATGATAGTAACAATATTTTGTGGTCAGGAAGGATGACATGGGTATAAGCTAGGAATTCAACACATTTAAAACTGCAGATGCTTACAGTGATGTGAATGGAATGAATGGAACAAAGATGATCAGAGGGCTGAAGCGCTTCCCTTACAGGGATAAGCTGAGACGGTTGGGGCTCTTCAGCCTGGAAAAGAGAAGACACCGGGGGGACCTTACAGTGTCCTTCCAGTACCTGAATGGGGCCCTACAGGAAATCGGAGGAGGGACTTTTTACAAGGGCAGTTGGTGTTAGGATGAGGCTTTAAACTGGAAGAAGGTAGGTTTAGACTAGATATTAGGAAGAAATTTTTTACTGTGGGGGTGGTGAGACACTGGAACAGGTTGCCCAGAGAGACTGTGAATGTCACCTCCCTGGAAGCATTCAAGGCCAGGCTGGATGGGGCTCAGAGCAACCTGGTCTAGTGGGAGATGTCTCTGCCTATAGTAGGGAATTGGAACTAGGTGATCTTAAAGGTCTCTTCCAACCCAAACCAGTCCATGATTCTAGATTCTATGAAATGAAGCTTCAGCGCGCCAGAAAACCCTAGCTTTTAAAAGCAATAATTACAAACAAAACAACATACAACTTGAAGGGAAAACTTGCAACGACACTATTAAGCCTGTTCTGACAGTTTTGGGCAGAAGGCCTGTATTAGTAGTTTTTATGCCATATAATCACTCTAGTTTTGTAGGACAAGGTAATACACATTATTTTGCCCAGTAGAGTAAAACAGCTGAAGACAACTGAATCCATCAGACAAGATATTGTTATGCAAAATGTTTATGAGTGCCCAGTCCATCTCAGTGCACTATCCTGGTAGCAGCAAAAAGGTGATGTTGCCCTTTCTGCAACAAATAATTTCCATTTTCACTTTATAACAAATTTCTAGCCAGCTGGCATGAAGAGACAAGGAAATTGAAACACTTCATATTGACCTGTAAATATAAAGGCATATCTATATACCCTCTATTCCTGAGGGAAGGTCCATATAGAAGATAATGCAGTGCTTCTACATAGCTTCCATTGGTTTGCAAATAATTTTCCTTCACTCCATGACTGGCCTCTCCAATAATGTCAAAAATTCAACAGATAGTAAAAGCTGATCAGACGGTAACTCTCCCATTAGAAAAACAAATTAGAAAAGTTCCTTATCCAAAGGAACTCTTTAAAATTAAATTTAAACAATAAAATACGATAAATAAAATAAAACAAGGAAATACTGTCTGATGTTAGGGGCTTTTCTGTTTAGCTTTAATGTTTTATTTGCTTATTTTTATGCAATCTAGTAGTCAAATCTATCACTCCGTCTTTCATAGTTAACTGACAGGGTCCACCAGTTTGGATATTATAACTTGGTCTGACTGCTTGTCCAGAAAAAAGAGTATGGACATATAGAACTGCAGTGGCAAAATGGTCCAAAAGATCCACATCTTCTCCCGTACTTACTTAAAATTTAAGATATATATATATATATTTTTAAGCTTTATTTATCTATTTATTTTCTTTTACACCAACTATGAGCCATGTTTGCTTCTTCTGAACTTGTCTAGATGCTCATTAAACCCATGACTGGCACAAGTTCATGTCTGGACATTGAAGTGCAGAGAAATGTACTCTTTGGCTGACTGAATATACATGATGCTGTCACACATTGCTGCTTGGTGACATTAATATTACTATTATTTATTGTTTACATATTGATATTATGCAGTGCTAGTACTACTAATTACAAGACAATAAATGTAATTTATAAACATTTTATAGTGAAATAAATGATAAATCGTTAGTGGCAATACCTGAAACAGCTGCAGGTTTTGTGTGTGCATGTCACACATGATTTTAAATTGATATTATCATGATGTAAGTCTGTTTATCAAAACTTAGGCATCAGCAAGTGACCCACATAGAGTCATTTTTGTCTTCATCGGAGAACTGATCAAAGCTATAATTATGGTGTGATTACCTTGTTTTTAACTCTAGTTAGCAAGAAAAGAGAGAAAAGAAAAAAAAGAAAATGAAAAGTCTTTTGCAAATCAGATCTTTCAGGGTATGACAGCTCTAGTTTTTTTCTCTGTCTATACATTACTTTTTCGTCTAGCACTTAAGGAATTATAAGCATTTCCTAGGACACACTGTCATCTGACTATGCTTGGCTGTCAGGAAATGGTATATTTTCCCAAATAGAAATATTTGCCCAACATGTCCATATTTTGGAGTGTTTAAACTTCAATTCCCTTTGATAATGGCACTGTGTTACAGTTTTAGGAAATATTGAAGATCTGATGTTACTCAACTAAGGCCTGATGTAAAGAGAATTGGAAAGATTCTCAATCTCTATTTTTCTCAGCAAGGATCAGGGCAATTTGCAAAAGGAGCCTACACTCTGTGTGATTTTGGAAGGACACCATAGGTGAGATGTCTCTAATTTTCATCTGTCTTCATCATTCCCAAAGCAAGAACCTTTCCTCTTGAAGCCCAATGGGAACCACATAAGGCACATGAGTAGTGCAGTCTGGCCCCATGTACTCCTCATGATGCCACATTTGTGGCACCAAACCCTGGGTGGGCTGCAAAGGCCACAGAAGGAGGGGAGAAGCCTTCTTGCTGCTGCAGGACCAAGACAACTGATTTAAAACTGTCTCAGAAATTTCTATAGAAGCAACAGATTTGTCTTCTTCACAGGTATATCCAAACCAGGCACTCCATCAGTGAGCGCTGCTTTCATTTTCTCAACTACATGTAGTGATGTCTAGGCAAAAGGATGCATTTCTGTGTAAAACCTGTGATTAACTCTTAGAAATTGGGAAATTGGACCATAAACACCACACTTTTTAAGAAAGTTTCCTCTTCTAGAAATAGGGGAAACTCTTGACAAGCCCTGATACATGTAAGTCATAAAAAAAAAAAAAAAGAATTCTATCAGTCCTTTTATTATTATTATTACCATTCATCTCATACCCATTGGTGCTTGCACAGATCTGTATTTTAATGTATTTAAAAAGCAACAGTGGCGAGTGAGATACATGTCCAGATAGCTGCACACTGGGATTTTTTTTAAGAGTCTTTTTTTCCTCCTTTCAGTAACAGCAAGGTGACTGGGACTCAGGATTCCATTATGTGCAAAAGCTGCTCTGAAAATAATGTCTCTTGTTTTATTACATTGGCCCATGACATCAGAGGGGGATGCTGGTTGTTTGTCAGTAGAGGTTGAACCTTCCTGCCAGTATCCTGTTATATGTTGTTGCCATGTGACAGATGGCAGCAGAGGGGCAGTCTGACAAAACGGCATCAGACATGAAGTGCATATGAAGCAAAGGTGTGAAACTGAATTCTTACATGTAGAAAAAATGGCACCCACTGATATTCACTGACACTTGCAGAACACTTATGGAGACCAAACAGTGGATTTAAGCACAGTGAGGCTGTGGGTGTTGCATTTCAGCAGTGGGGACAGCTATGTGAGACAAATCATGTTCCGGACAGCCATGCACAACTGTCACACCACAAAATGAAGTGTCTCAATCAGCTCATCCATGTAAATCATCAGATTGTGACCAGGGAACTGTGTATGGAGATGAATATTGGCAACAGTGCATAGGAAACAGTGGTGGCCATGTTGGTACATTGCAAATTTTGTGACAGGTGGGTCCCACGAATGCTCTTGTGGGAACAGAAGAACACCATATGCAGGATTGTTAGGAACCAACACAAGGCTAAAGGTGACAGTTTCCTGGATCGCACTGTTACCAGTGTCAAGATATGGTGCCACCACAAGCCAGAGTCAAAACAGTAGTCCATGAAATGGCAATATGTGAATTCACCATCAAAGAAAAAGTTCAAGATGCAGCCCTCAGTGGGTAAAGTGATGTGCCTTGTTTTTTGGAACAGGAAAAGGGTGATCCTTCTGAATTTCCTGGAATCTAGACACACCATCAACTCTGACTGGCAATATCATGATGCTGACTAAGCTGAAGGCCCAAGCTTGCAATCAGGCCAGATATAAAACCTCTCTCTTGCAACATGATAACTCCAAGTCCCATACTAGTTTGAAGACTGCAGAACACGTTACCAATCTCGGCTGGACTGTCGACCCATCCCATATTCTGGATTTGGCTCTTTCTGACTTCCATCTGTTCAAACCAATGAAAGATGGACTACATGGTCAACATTTTCCTAGCAATGACACTTTGATAGCTCCTGTGAAGCAGTGGGTAATCTCGGATGGTGGAGATTTTTATGAGTGTGGCATACAGGCTCTTGTTCACTGCTGATGAAATGCAGAGCTAGTGGTGTTGACTGTGAATGAAAACAATGTTTTGTAGCTTAGAATTTGCTCTATAAAATAGCGTCATTGTGTTCTTTGTATCTTGTTGTAGTTTTGGTGGAAATAAATAGGAGGCATTACTTTTGGAGTGACCTATGTACACAAGGAAAAGTCCTATAACCACTGAAATCAGGGTCTGTAATGCAACCAAGGTACTACAATATATTTATATGGGAAAAAAAAAAAAAAAGAATGAATGAAAATAAGGAAAAAAGTGCAGAAGTCTTTTTGATATCAATACAAACATCTTTTTACACAGAATACTTTCTTGAATGTCAGTACTAAGAATTTAAAAGTAGTAGGATGTGAGAAAATTAAAGGAGAAAGCTGGAATGAATAGAGGACCAGGAAATGAAAGAATAGAAGGAGAGTAGAAAAGGAGTAGAGAGAGGCATGAATGGGGGAAGTGCAAAATGAGAAATATAATACAGGCCTGTTTTTATGCTGGCATGAAAAATTCATCTTGGTGGATTTACAAGCAATTGTGTATCCAAAACTTTCTGCTATATTCTGACCTTAGGTATATCAGCACCTGATAGGTTCTGTTATATCCAGTCATATACATATAATTGCAAGAATGTTATTAATAGAAAAATAAAAAGCAACATGAGAAGGATTATCAGGGATATGTCGGCAAAGATTTTACCTGGAATGCTTTCTTTTAAATATACAGGGATGGCAATATTAAATGGCTAGCTTAAAGGAAAAGGTTGTTTTGTTTTTTTTTTTTTCTTTCTGAATCAAATTTCTTGGAAAACACAAATCTGACCTTCCATCCTCTCTATTGAGAATTACTGACTTACCAAGATTTAGTCCATTGATATATGCTCTGAATGGAACTAGATGTATCTGAACATAATTCTAATTATATGTAAATACTATAATTTTATTACTATGATGCTATAGCTATTGATTACAGATAATTGTCTGAAGCCTATGGATATGGTTGCATAAAGTGGAAAGCTAGTAGCATCTCTTTGGTGTCATTTCTGGTCTTGCAGTCACCACTATACTGAAAGGTAAATAAAAATATTTTGAAGTTTGCAGTCCTGAATATTTGTGTACATTTGTGTTTCTGAACTTTGTAATGCAAAAAAGAAATGTCAGAATCTTCAAGGAAATGTTATTACACTTTCCAAGCAGTTCTCATCTTTGCTTCCCAACTTAGCCAGATTATCCTGCCAATATGTGAGAAATATAGCATGTTATGCTTAGAGAATGAAAAATTTTAGAAATGTGCATATGTTATTCAAAATCTATGGAAAGTCATTTGTTCTGTCTTTGGTCACAAACAGGAAACGGGTCTGTGGAGTAAAAACGTGTCTTTAGTTATGATTTTTCCACTGTATTCTAAATGCATTCAACACTGGTGGAAATGTGAAAATAGAAAAAAACAATCTGAGGTGGAACCTTACCTTCTACTAGTTGTCTCCTGAGACTATCAAGGAGAGTGAGGGAATGGAGTAAAGCCTTGACACAGCCATGTGCAACTCCTACTGAGGTGGTGTTTCAGTGTTTCATCCCATCAGACTGGGGTCACTTACAATAGCCTATCCTGCCAAAGATGAATTTGTAGCAGGCCTACCACTACACTCAGGCAAAGACAAAAATGTCCTGAAAATTTAAAAGGCAGAAGTTCTGGGCTTTGGTTAATGTAGGTGTACTGAGGGGCCACTGATGAAAAGCAGCCTACATGTGTGATAAGCATTAACTCGTAAGGATAATGACAATCTATTTGTTAGTGACAGGTTTGTCATTTTGTTTTATCTACCACACCTGTCTTCTGCCTATTAAAACTGGTTACTTCTGCCTTTTGCAATCTCTTGAAAGATTTAAATAGCCAGTAGAAAAATGTTAAAGTTATATATCCCTTTTGTCATAAAAATACCCTCTTCAGGATTATAGCAAGCATAGTAGCTAGCCCTGGTACCAGGAGGATGAATGCACAGCTGGTTGGAGAGCCTGAGCCCCTCTTCTCACGTCTCTCACCTTATATTGCCTCAATTGTGCTGGAGAAGAGTTCACAAAGCCCACTCCAGGGTGGGGAGTCACTCCTTCCTCCAGAGGCAGAGGATGCCTGACACTGTCAAGAGGGTACCCACTCAACACAAAGCACAGGACACAAGTGACTCTGGACAGACATTGCTGCCTCTGAAACCTATCCCATGTCTTGGTGATTTTTGGAGAAAAATACACTGAAAGCCTTTCTTAATCTTACTTTTGCAGGTTTAGATAAACATTTTGTCCTCAGATTTGCTATGGGACAAATTTGCTTTTTGCCTATACCACTGAACTGGTGTGCTCTTTGGGCTGGGTAACTCCTAAGCTCCTAATCACCTCTTCTTCTACTGCTGAGAAGTCTCCAGAGCTGCTGGACTGGCCTTGTTCACGGCTTTTGAGTGCTAGCACAAGCAAGTGTAATAATAGCATGATGACATGTGTCTTTCAAAGCCTGAAATGGCTGTTGCAGGTGGTAAAACCCTGAAAAAAATGGAAACTTCAAGTTTTTAAAAGCTCACCAACTTTTTAATGAGACTAGGAAATGGTAGAGCTGAAGTCCATTCCCTGGACGATGAGAGCAACATGGGTAGGAAATTGTACTAAGGCAGCCCACTCGCCTTGCAGCCTGCAGACGGGGCTCCTCCAGGATTCCCAGCATGGGGAAGAAGCCAGGAATGCCTCCTCTGGGAATGCAGCTAATTAGGATATCCCGAAATCCAATGTCAAAACCTGGCCGGAAGCCTTAAAGAGAAACCTCAAATGTAATAACTGGATTAGAGGAACAGCATAGCCACTGAGAATTGCTTCGTGTGGGTTGCTTTTACATTTCAGGAGGGAAGAGTTCCTGTGGGGTTTTTCTTTCTTTCTTTCTTTTTTCTTCTTCAGAAGATCTTAATGAATTTATGAAGTTGTTATTTTCTGTTTGGTTGCAGACTGAATGACATTGAATCAAGGAAACAGCCTTCAAATCTTCTCATTCACCTTACTTTTTATTTTTGTATACCGAACTCTGAAATATGCTGATGGAATGAAACAAAAATATAGTGTGTGTATCTTTCTCGCTGCTTTTGTCACTGACAAGGTGGCAGATTGTAGAGTGGGTCACTTTGTTGCCAAGTACACCTACATTCTAAATAATTAAAATCCAGCAAAAGCAAGGGGCTGCTCATGTAGAAAAAACTAAAAATTTCCATGTGCGGTGAACTTCTCCCGCTAGCAAATTATGAGCTGTTTATAAACATTATTTCCTTGTTAAAATTTGCTTTGCTTAGTTCTGTTGTAGGCAACACCTACTGATAGTATACTAAAGGTCTGAGGTATTACATTCTCACAGATTATGCCTGCTTTTGTACAGTGCTTCCGTACATTTAGCTTTAAGCCTCTGAGTTCTTTTGAAACCAATAGAGTTGGATATCTGCTTAAGATGAAGCACGTGCTTGACTGTGGCTGGACTGGAGCAAGGACATGACAGTGTATCAGTCAGAGGTTAGTCACATGCTTGGAGATACTCTCACTTCTCACAACACGAGAAGCGCAAAGGTTACACATAGGCAAATATCAGCTTAATATTTTACATCAGACATTTACATCGGCACTGGTCTTTCCCTTTAAAAAAATCTTATTAGAATCTTTTATCTAGATCTCTTTTTATGAGATGTTAATAGAGTCTTTATAAAAGCATAGGTTAGTTAAAAACTTCTGTTAGATCGTGGTGTCATTACTGGTGGGCCCATGCTGCTCTTTTGGCATTCATCAGCTGGAGGCAAGTGGGCTGTCTCACAGGGAGTTGAGAACTTGCAGGTTATCACTTTGATTAGCTGCTGTAGGCAACTGGTGGCTACTGTAATTGCCTCCACAAGTCTAAAATGAATATACATTTCCTCTGACAAGGAAACAGTAGGAATATATGCCTAGTAGAAACTTTAAGTTCCTATAATGCCATGGAGATCAAATTAAAAAAAAAAGGAGGGAGAAAACCTGTTGCTGCAGTACTTCATTAATTAAACATCAATTTAAAAAATACTATGGCATTGACAGGTTTAGGACTGGCTGCTGATACTCTTTGGCAGGGACAAATTTTCAAGTGGGTTAATGTGTGAGTCCTACAAAAGATAAGAGTAATGCTGTAATTGGGAGGCCGCCTCTTTAAAATATTAGTTTAAATTACAGTGTACAAAGTCTGCCTAATGATTTAAGTATTTTTAAGTAGGTATGTTAAAGTAGCTCACTCATTAGCAGCCATCTGTAGGCAGTACTCAGATCAGGCAGAGTGTGGAGTGGGAAAGGAGGGAAAGAAGAGCAGAAAATTTTGCACTGCATTAATAGCACAGGTCTGGGAATAGGCAGGAGAAAAGTGAGAAACTGAGAGCCAGCATTACGGTCCACACCAAAATAGCCTCTGCACTCGCCTTTCCTCCCAGTTTTGATTTACATAAGCATCCTGCCTTGTTCCCTTGTGCTTATTTCTTTTCCTTCTTCAGAAAGCTCATTCTGACTGTTTCTTTGGGAGACGTGCCAACCTCCAAGCCTTGGTGGTGGAAAAAGCGGAGGAGCTCAGCTCCTGGCAGCTCCAACTCCTCGAGAGGCCGTGGGGATGTGAGCTGAATGGCGAGCACTGGGAGAAGGTGTTTCAAGAGAAGTTGGCCCCACCACCACCAATCCAGACAACCCCACGCACTGGCAGACAGGCATACAGTAGTCCAACAGTATATATAGAACAATGAATCCAGTGCATCACATTGTTTTTGCCTTTCCTACAGCTCTGTAAGAGGTGACAAGACTGCACCAGAAACACTGAGAGTGAAATTTGGCCAAGTTCTTGTGAATCAGAAAGGAAAACAAAAGACTGAATGGCACTGATTTTCCTCCTTTGTCATTAAGGTGGTTGTTATTAACACTTTTTGGAAAAACAGGGTGAAGAATAAGAAAAAATCCTTGAAATCAGCTTTGTTATCAATTTTTAAACCTTTTCATTTTCCTGAGTAGTTTCATCACAGCACTGGAACTCAATTTGAGATATTTTAGAAGGGGAAGATTTTATTGAAAGTATTATGGTTAAAAAAAGAAGAACAGAGAATCCAGTCTATATTCTTTCTCTCTACTCTCAAGAAAACAAGTTGGGTATTTGGCAATCACATTCTTCAGGATAAAAGTGGTGTGTGTGCTTTTCACACATTTTCTGCATAAATATTTTGAGATTCCTGTAAAACAGGACAACTGCTTTTTTTATTCTTCATGAATCAGCCCCTATGTTTGAAACAAATCGTTGCAGCAACAAGGAATGACAGCATGACAGCCTAGTAGGTTATTAATGGGAGTGACAGCCTGCAAATCAGAAATCATGGCAGTGCATCTGTATGAACAGCAATTTGTGCTCAGTTGAATAGCCAGGAAATCCAGAAAATCAGAAAAGGTTCAGGGAGAAAATGAATCAAACAGAAACATTTTTAGATAACCCAAACTTCCTGGAAGTAATTGGCATGTTCAGTAAATAGAAACATGAAAAAGTTTAATATTACCCATTCTTAGGTTCACATATATGTATTTCAGTGTACACTAGGGCACTAAAGCTGTACGTAAGAAATGAAGGAAAAAGTAAAAGTGCTCAGCTTTTTTTTTTTTATTCCAAGGGCTGCTCCAAAAGTAATGTCTCCTATTTTGTTACATTGGCCCACAGCGTCAGAGGCAGATGTTGGTGGTATGGCAGTCGAGGTTTTACCTTCCCACCAAGATCCCATTACATGTTGTTGCCGTGCAACAGATGGCAGCAGAGGGGCAGTCTAACAGAATGGCATCTGACATGGAAATGTGTGTGGATCACAAGTGCATCACTGAATTACTCCATGGCACCCACTGACATTCATTGATGCTTGCTGAATGTTTATGGAGACCAAACAATGGATGTGAGCACAATGAAAGACAGACTGCATGAGCAACGTTTTCCCAGCAACAACACTGTCACCGCATCTGTGAAACTGGGTTCACCTCCGCTAGTGTAGGTTTTTATGAGAGCAGCATGAAGATTCTGTTCATTGCTGGCCAAAATGGATAGTTAATGGTGTTGGCTGTGCTGAAAAACAGTGTCCTGTAGCTGAGAACTTGCTCTATCAAATAGTGTCATTGTGCTCTTTGCATCTGTTGTAGTTTCCATGGAAATAAAGAGGAGTCGATACTTTCAAAGCTGCCTATGTATTATTATTTTTATTATTACCTATTTGAGTGATGTCATCAATAAAATGAAATTGCAACCTACATAAGTACTTTAACGTACTTTACCAACAAATTTCATTAATTGTGTATTCTAGATAACATTTAAAATCCTCCACAAAGGAACATCTCTAAATGCAGGTTCTTTGCTTTTTCTACTCTCTGATTGAGTTCTTCTGTAAAAGGAAACAAAACAAAATCAAATATCTTCTATTTCTCCCTAGCGTGTAATAGAAATTGTGCTATGGAAAGTACAATTTTACACATTTCCAGTCTTAGCTCATACACAAGTTTATGGAGAAACTGGCCATGAACCTGTAGAAGTAGGATTAAATTGTCCATGTATATTTTAGGCTTCATTTAGGATGTTTCAAGTTTGGCAAAAAGTTCTTACAATACTCTGGATTATAATCTGAACCCAATTTTACCATCTCACAGTTACTGGTCACAGAATCACAGAATCACAGAATGGCCCAGATTGGAAGGAACTCAAGGAGCATGAAGCTCTAACCCCTCTGCCACAAGCAGGGCCAACAACCTCCCCATGTAATACTAGACCAGGTTACCCAGGGCCCATCCAACTTGGCCTTTGACACCTCCATCCCCAAACTCTCTGGGCAGCCTGTTCCAGCACCTTACCACTCTTATAGTAACAGACTTCCCCCTGACATCCAATCTAAATCTTCCCTCCCTCAACTTAAAACCATTTCCCCTTGTCCTCCCGTTATCTACCCTTTCAAAGAGTTGATTCCCCTCCTGTCTGTAGGCTCCCTTTAGGTCCTGGAAGGCTGGAATGAGGTCACCCTGCAGCCTTCTTTTCTCCAGGCTGAACAAGCCCAGCTCCCTCAGCCTGTCTTCATAGGGGAGGTGCTCCAGTCCTCTGATCATCTTTGTGGCTCTTCTCTGGACCCTCTCCAACAGCTCTCTGTCTTTCTTGTACTGAGGGCTCCAGACCTGGACACAGTATTCCAGATGGGACCTCACAAGAGCAGAGTAAAGAGGGACAATCACCTCCCTGTCCCTGCTGGCCACCCCTATTTTGATGGACCCCAGGATACCATTTGCTTTCCAAGCTGCAAGAGCACACTGCTGGCTCATGTTAAGTTTTTCATCCATCAGGACCCCCTGCAGGTCCTTCTCTGCAGGGCTGCTCTCAAGGACTGCTTCTTCCAGTCTGTATAGATGCCTGGGATTTCTCCGGCCCAAGTGCAAAACCTTTCACTTTGCTGTGTTGAACCTCATTAGGTTCACCCAAGCCCATCTTTCAAGTATATTGAGGTCCTTCTGAATGGCATCCCTTCCTTCCTCCTTGTCAACCACACCACTCAGCTTGGTGTCATCAGCAAACTTGCTGAGAGAGCAATGATATCAGCCATCAGTGATCTTTTAGTGCATCTTGTAGTTGATCTAAACCCTGAATTGGAGTTTTCTGCCGTGGTGACTGTAAACATGCAACTCAGTCCAGATTTTGCTGTTTCAGTTAGTGTAAATTATTTAACCTAGAAGATGTCGATCCCCCCTATGGTATGTTCCAGATACAGTAATAGTTAGACAGTAAAACTTTACTTTGATTTATGTCTTTGGTGAGGACTGTAAGATCTGGGAGTATGAATCTCTTTTTACAGATAACACATTAAGCTTTGCATAGCTTTCATGTTGGACAGTGATTATTGAAAGTGTGTAACCTCAAGGCAAAAAAAAGTTTTACCCCTAGTTGAGAGGGGCAACAACTCTATTCACCATGAAGAGAATTTTCGTGATAATCAGGTCATCCATATCTGAAGCATTAACTTCCAGTGCTCCAATAGAAGAAAGACACAAATCATATAAAGTTATACACAGTCAGAAGCCCAATGTCCTACACCATTATTTCCTCCCCAAAGAATTTAACTATTCCCTGCTTTGTTTGCAATGTCTTATTGATGTTAGTATAGAAATTGCTGTCAAGATGTATCTGAGAAATCTCAAAATCCATTCTGATTTGCAAGGAATCTACTTCTTTATTATTATTATTTGTTCTGAATCTGCCTGATAGCTTTTTTTTTTTTTTTTTCTCTAATAGTTTTTTATTTTCTTTTTCCTTTCTCTTCTGGCATTATCAAGCATGGAGACTTTTAATTTCATGTTTATTTCCAGTGGTACAGTAGCAATTTTGTGTCACAACTTTGTGTTTGATTTGCATTAGAAGTTAGCATACTACTGTGGGTAACCCCCAGGCAGTGTTATCATCCTGTTCCTGAAATAGAAAAAAAAGAAAAAAAGAAACTAAAAAGAAACTAGTGTTTTGAAACACTAAAAAAAAATAAAGCATACACACACACACATACACACACACACACAAACCTAGAAGAAAAACCCCATTTGTTGAAAAGCTTTTTAATGCCAATACAAAATATAAACAAAACGCGGTTTCTGAATGAAATATCAGGACAAATAATCCTCTTGCCCATCTGTTATACTAAAATGGCCGCTATGGTATTGTGTTGTGAGAATACATGTGCCAGTAATGGATGAGATAAAAGCAGACATATGCTAGCAAGAAAGAATAAAAAATGTTCATGATAAGTTATGAGCTGAACCAGTGTGGAGAAATATATTCAGACATGAGAGTACAATATCTGCCAATCTATGTGTAAAGCAGATATTTCCATACTGCATATAATTGTTCCAGTTGCTTAATGCCTTCATCCCAAGGGACCTCAAGAATGCAACATATCACCAGCAACAGCCTGGGCAAGGTTAATCTTAAATAAAGACTTCCTCTTTTGCCTTAGAAACTGCTCATGAATCTACTGAATGACCTTGGTAATTACCTCACATTCTTGGAACTATTTCAGCTTACCTGTGAATATGTTTTAGGATTTGACCAAACAGAAAAAGAAATAACTCTTTTCAAAGAATAAAGAAACAAAAATAGAGCATTTTGTGGTTTATCTCTATAAATTTTGTGGAGCTGTACATGGGGTACAGTGAAGTAGAACAGAGATTGCCTCTTGCAAATTGAAAGATTGGCAATGACAGAAAGCTGTAAGAACTGGAAGTCAGTACTATGTATGAACTAAATGGATCTTCTTAGTTACAGCCCTGGCAAACTTCAATTTGACCGAAGGAAAACTAAAACAAAGATGGTGACACAGAGGCTCCTTCATGCTCTGCTGCCAATAAGCCTCATCTTACCCCCTGGAATAGAGTGGTTGAAAAATAGGATTTCCTACAGGAAATTCCAAGAACTTAAAATACTGATTCGCTCCAGATAGAAACAAGTGCAAATTGAGAATTTTTCACAAAATGCAGCTTTCCAAAATATTTCATTTTGACTGCAGTGAAATACTGTGAGGTTCACACTAAAATATCCAGAGACGCCAGCACTGGAAACTGTAGGTGGATAGGCAGAGCTGAGATAGCAAAATTCTTGGGCACCTTTACAAATATTGTTCCATTTGATCCCTGGCCTGGTTTTAAACTACCAATCCTCCTCCAGCAGTTAAGCTGACTATGCAGAAAAGGTGTGGATAGGAGCTGTTTGTAAAAACAAACACAACATCCGCAACAGTCAGTTTGTTGTCTTCATGCAATTAAACTCAGGAATCAGTCTTGCAGTCTAACATTCTGTAGAATGGTCCTTCCACAGACACAGAGCTCTCAAGCAGTGGGCAGCTTCACCAAATTTGTACCGTAATAGCTGCAGAAGCCTCAGCAGGCTTTCACTACCCATCAGGTATCTTTTCCTTTCTTCCTCCCAGCATTCTTCTATGTGCCATGCCCAACAACATGTTGTATCTTCACAACAGTTCCCATTCTACAGTGCAACACCCAGCAGCTAACAAAAAATCAGTGTGCTGTCAATGGTGCTTTTTCTGCCAGTTCCTATGGTGCTACCATTTTGTCATCATATAAATTCATATTTATTCAACTTTTCCCCTTTGCAATATATTAAGTTTTAAATTACATGAGGGAAATATGGAATATAGTGTTCCCGAGCATTAAGTGTAAAAGACAAATGTAAAACGATTTAATTCAATTTGTATTTTCATTTATAGTGTAAATTATAATGTTCATTATGTTATAGACTAATCAAAGACTGGTGAGAGGATGAAGGAAAGAAAGAATTCAGTGTTCATCTGTTGCAGGAATATACTCAGAATGACTGATATGACACTGGAACCCCCCAGGGCCAAAGATCCTCTGAAGAAAACCAAATCTGGATTGTACTGGAGTTCCAGCAGGACATAAAGCTGAATCTGACAACCCAAACACGACACGTGATTAAGTTATGTCGTGTTTTTTTCTTAAGAATCTACGAATACGGGCTCTGACAATCCTTCATCTTTAGTTCTGCCCAATAATCCATACAACAGTTCATGTCATTCTCAAATACCTCTGAAAATTTTGGGCAAATCTTAGACAGAATGAGCTGCTACTCATCTTAATGAAAATATTTCTCAGAACTAGTACTGAACCTGAACCAAAACCACAGAGCAGAACTACACAGATTGCTTTTGACTATTTAGATCCAGGACTGCTGTTGAATTCTGAATCAAGTTATTTCAAATAAAAGATCAGATCCAAAATAAAGAACATGCTTAATTCTCTATTTTTTGAATGTGAAGTAAAAAAAAAACAACTTTTTTTGGACTTCCTCTCTAGACTTTTCTTGTATTGACCTTCTTCTGTCTACCATGACAGAGATACTAGATCAGAGAAGATTCACTTATGTAGAGGTTTTCTATGAGCAATGGAAATATGATAAATTTACATCCAGAATCAAGCAGTTAGTTTAGGAGAAATGAAAAATTAATCATGGGAGAGAAGATGAGATGGAGATGAGTTTACTAAGGTAAATTATTCCAGATTTTTGGCAGTGACTGCTTATGAATGAACAATAGAAAATGCTAGATTCTCAGATCTCCTTTGGAAGGACTATGTGGCATCCACAATGCAAGACTGCTACACAAATCTGAACACATGTTGAAGTTCCTCTACTAATTCTTCCATTTCTTCAGCATAATGCAGGAAACATCTCAAGAGCATGGTGAGATTTCACTGTGCTCAGATCCTCTGAGATAAATGTTTACAGGTTGTTACCAGAAAATGTAGTTTCAAGAAACATTTCAGCTTTTTTAACTTGTTTTATCTTGGAAAAAGACTGGGGATTGCAAAGTCCGCAATATTTTTCTGATTAGCCAGCATCCTCTGTTTGGACAAATACTTGCATTTGCAGTTCATAATTTGCTTCATTGAATTGCATATCTTTCAGTGCTTCATAAATAAACAGCTTGATGACTGCAAAGGGCTCTTGAGCCATCTTGTACATAGGCTTCCTCTTGTACAGGGGAAAAAGAATCCAGTTGTAAACATAACAATTAATTACTTGGTTCAATCTCATGTTCCAACAAGATCTTCCTGTGACATACTGTTTAGGTAATTTAGAACACTTTCATGAAAGGATTTTGTTTGCAAAAGTGCTCCGTGTGTGAAATTTAGGTTCCTGAATTGTAACAAATTTTGAAGTATGTGGATGCCAATACTTTCACTTTTAAAATTCCCCTGATATCCAGAGTTTTGCTTCTGTGTGTAAACACAAGCTCCATCATTTTAGTGTAAGTGGTTTAGTATTTTTCTTTTATCTCTGAGTCTAGCTGGAATACATATACTATGCTGATGTCTCCAATCAACATGGTATGCTAGAATTATTTTGAGCCTGTCTTATTTAGCACACCTATCTGAGTTCTAGCATTATCAAATGATCTTATATGCTCCCCACCCCTGCAACTGAACTGTAATTAGAGCATTAACTTCAGATGTACTACTTCTAATTCTTTTTTCAGCTTCAGGAAAAATATACCCATGTTCTTCATTTTTATTGGTCTTTACTCCATTGTGAGTCATTTTATTTCCTTCTGCCACTAGGAAGAAAGAAATAGAAGAGTTGTTCTCACAGAAAGAACATCTAAGCATGGACACCAAATGAAAACTATTGGATGTCTCGGGTAAATCTCAAGGACTGCCTGCACTTAATTTTCTCCTGCTTAATACAGGATGATATTACTCTCCCTCCTAACTAGGTTTTGTATTAACAAATATGTTAGGAAACATGAAACTGCAATACGAGTCTTTTATGGATTAGATATAGAAGGGCTAGAAGCTGTAGTTACTTGGCACAGCTTTATTCTAGACTGGAGACAAGGCTGGATGTTCTTACAGCTGAAGAAAGACTATTCCTCTTCACTGTCTGTCACATTTTGTCACGATGACCAGGACGCTCAGCAAGTGAATAAATGGCGCAATACTGAGGTTCCATATCCTTCCATTTTCTCCCTCATGCAGTGTCACTTTTAAATTTAGCTAATTTCATCGTGTATAATTACAGGTCTATTTCAATAATCTTTTTCTCTTTTAAAGTTAATTTTCATAATCTGGTTTGATTTTCTCAGCAAAGGCTGCTTATTCTAAATAATTGTACTTTTCTACATAAGGTATGTCCTGGTCTTCAATGACACCATTGAAGGTCAGCCACTCTCTCAGGTTCTCCAAAACTTTCCAATAAATGAAGCCACAGAAGGTCTTGAGGATAGTATTTCTTTCTAATCTGGAAGGCCAAATGGTCTCAGACGAGGTGTCTGAGAACAACTTTGGGTTAAAAAAACCTGGAATATGTCTTGGACTCCTGCCTCAGAAGCTGCAGTAAGATAACTTTGCTGTAAAAGCATTTTGGCAGAGTGAGTACTGTAGGTAGTAAAGATCAGCCAGATTCTCACATCAAATCTAGAATTATTTCTCATTTCAATCATCAGTTTATTTTCTTGATGACTCCTATTCTGAAACATGAATCATTAAGCTTTTTATCCACGTTATTTAAGGACAAGCTGGCTTTTAAGAGCTTGGATCAGCTTGTTGCTGTGTTTCAGATGACTATAGGACTGGGAAGTCCCAGAATAGGTATGTGGTAGAGGAACGGAGAACAGGTAACTTACTGTGAGAAAATGACATGTTTCTACAGTGGGAAAAGCCTTATTTCCAATTAGACACTGGCCTGCAGAAGGAGTTTATGTTGTTCAACGTGTACTCCCTCTGAGAGATAGGAAAGTAGGACTAATCCTAGAAGAAAAATCCATTTGAGTCACAGCCCTTTGATCACCAATGAAGAAACCCAAGTTTTCAACTTAGTCTAACCTAAGCTATTAAAATATTCTTAAAATTTGAAGTTAAAATTAAAAATTGTAAAAATGATACTATAAACTCCCAGCAGAAAATACAGGTAATCTTCCCAGTGTCTAAACAGATGAATTTCTAACAATTCTTTTGTATGAAGCAACAGTCTGGTTATCCATTCTTTATCTTAATACTGAGATAATGGGCCGTGCTTCTATATCCTTGAAGCTGCTCTTCATCTTCCTTGTGCTGACTTTTTTTAGCTCAGTGGATAGCAGGTGAGTCAGCATTCAAGATCTCTGGAGAAATTTGTTGAGCTGCCTCAACAGTGACTGTGACTCATGCAATTAGTTGTTGCTGCATAAATTCTTGCTTTCTCACCTGAAGTCAACCAATTTCCAAAACCGAACAGAAAAACAATCAAGGATCTTTAAACTGAGTGTGGTGGTAAGAATATATAATCCACCTTCACATTTAAAAGAAACAATTCCATAGCTGTTAATATAGCTCTTCATCAACAGAGCTAGATTCAAGAAAAACATAGGTAGAAGCACAGGTAATTCAGACCAAAGTCTCAGTCCACTGCAGTGTGAGACTACATCTACAATCTTTATTTTGAGGTGTTTTTCTAATGAGTCAACGTTTCATTTTTAAATTAAAGAAACAATAGAAAGGTGATTCAGATCTGAGTTTCACTTTCAGCAGAGATACATTTCCCAATGTTAACACTGGCATATGTTATAGAATGATAAATACCATACTAAGCAGGAATAGTGTGCTTGAAACAATTTATTTTCAGTTTAAGAAATTATGTAAACTGTAATCTCTGGATCTGGCTAGGTAGTAAAGCATGTATGACTGAGTCCATCCATAACTCTATCTGCTCTCCCTTCTTGTCACAAACTTTCATACTTACTGGGGAAAAATAATCCCTTCTCTGATGCTCTGTAGAATTCTAAATACAGCCCAATACTTAACAGGGAGACTTTTTTTTCCTCCATCTTACTTAACTAGCCCTACAGAGTAATTGCTAGCATGATCAAGATAATATTAGGAAAATGTATCTGTCCTTTTCTGGCTATAGCTTTTCAGTAGGGGAGAAGAGAACATTTAGCAAGTTCCTTTTCTGCACTCTATTCCAAGAGATCTGTGGACAAGAAATTCTGACTCTTGAGTTTTCAGGAGAAGCTGTTTCTAAGGTATTAATATTATAAACCCTGTTCTTCTCCCTCATTTTTCTGTCTGACCATTTTTATCACTTTAATCAGATTTTATTCAGGTTGTCTCCTCTTGAGTCCTTAAACTGGGAGCACTGATGATCATATGAATGCAAAGTTTACTATGTGGCTGTTACTGCTCTCATACTGTAGCTGTAATTTTTTAAATTATAGAAAATATCTGTGAAATATAAATACGGAAGTTAAATTGCAGTGACAGTGGAAATTAGGTCAGTGTAATAAACCAGCAACACTAGAAAGGAAGTGAAGAATATGCTAGTGGGTAATAACTGATGAAATCAGGTAATTCTGTTCTTGAAGCCATAAATATAAAGATTCTCTATGTGGCAAATTTACATTTTTCTGAATAATGACTAATAATATTTAGCTACATTTAAGAGGTTGGATCAGATGTTATCAGTGTAAATGGGAATCTCCTATTTAGTATGAGAGAAGCCGGCTAAGACCTCAAATGCTCTAGATTTTCTAAACACTATACAAATATTGTCTAAATAAGCAAGGCTCCAAAAAACTCTATAGAGAACAAACTGCAATGCAAGCTGGAATGCCTTGAAGTTTATGAAGTGGATCGCATTTGCTCCACAGCTTCTGAGGACCAGCTTGTGAATCTCTTTGTTGTTGTATGCAGCATGGGAAAGAAAATAATATCTCTATATATTCGACAGCAACTATGTTCACAGGAGTGACCAAGGCTGGGACTTCCAGGCACCCAAAGAGCAGAGTGGTTACTCTCAAGTGACTGTGGACAGTGGCAAGATGAAGGATCTTTCCTAATTGCCCCTGCTAACCAAATGATCTGAATTGACTTATATTTATATCTCGTGGTTCCTTTTTTTTTGCCAAGGAAGAGAAGTGGTGAAGGAGGGGAAGGAGAGAGAGGACGGAGTACTAGGAATCCCCTGCTCTGGCTCCTACATGGGATCAGGACAAGTAAACCTTTGGATCTGGAAATTATTGAGCTCTCCAGGATACACCAGTTTAGATGAAGTGTAGCGTCCAAGATATATGAACTCTTTACATGCTTGTCAGCTGATTCAACCCATATAGGATCCTGAAATGAAATGCTTAAATATTGCTATACTGAAGTAAATATTTGAGAGAGCAAATAAAACTAAAAAGCCAATACTACAAACTTTGATTCATGTAAATTGACTCTGGCCGTACAAAAAGTCTCAATAGTTTCAGTAGCTGAAGACTAATTCAGCGAGCAAAGATTTGTAGCATCTAGGATTAACTAGTAATATGAATAACTAGAAATCCAACACTACAAATCAAATGTGCTAAGCTGTACTTTCATTTCTGTATTGCCTTAATGCATAAAGCCTCTAACCAGTTTTGAAACATTTTGTTGCATACAAACATGTAACAGTGTCTGCCCTCAAACTGTGAAGAAAAGGTATTGTAGGAGGAGAGAAGCGCTGTTGTACTGATGAAGAAAATAAGCCTAGAGAAAGAATAGGATCGTTTTGATGTTATGACTGTACTGTGCTGTCAAAATCTGCTGCTATAAGCAGGTCAGCTTTAGGAACTGATATAAACTATACAGGAGTAAGTGTAAACATGTTGATGTAAGTCTGTCCATAACATAATTGATTATAGCTTGCCAACCCTGTTTAATACTTTAGATTTTATCAAAGATCAGATTTACTTTAGCGTAAAAACCATGGCAGAACCCCCAGTTTGACCCCAATATTGAAAGTGACCCCAATATTCTGAGCTACTTCAGCCTTAAGTCCTTCTGGCTCCTCCACCCGAGATGAAGAAAGCATAAGGATTTGTACAAAGGTAAGGATTATTAACACCTCTGTACAGGTAGAGAAGATGAAACGCACAGATTGAGCTATTAGCCCAAGGACCTAAAAAGAGAACAAAGGCTTGAGAAGAATACAGACAAAGCTGCTTTCCCATTCAGTTTGTTTGACAATACTAACTAAAATGTTGTGATTAGGTGGTTGCGCAGAATATTGCCTAGGACCCAAGTCTTGCTGCTCCTTCTAAGCATGTTACATTCATCTTGCATTATTACAATATACATTTTAAAATTGCGGGTGTGTAATAGCACAGTTCTGTGTCCTCAGAGCATTTCTGATACTTTTCTTACAAGTTTGCGAAATGAAAGAGGTCAAATACCAAAAATAGTGTAGTCTTCTCTTTTTTCTGAACAATAATAAAAAGACCATCCATCACATTGGCAGGCTCATATCTTATATGATCATGTACAAAACACATTCCAACTGAATGAACAGCTGTCAGAGCAGTTTCTTGTCAGCACGTGGGCCGAAGTTTGCTAATGCACTTGCACACGTGCAAGCATTCACATCAATAACTATATTTGCAAATGTGTTTGTACTAATGATTTACTCTGGATGCACTGGCTTTCTTACGTCCTTTGGCTCAGCTATCTACCCTTATCTTTTCACAATAGGATTGTCCACCATGGAGGAAGATTTTCCATGAGTAAAATCTGAATAGTTGAAGAGTAAAAGTGATTTTTGATCTTTTGATTCTTTCCATAAGTCTGAGGTAAATGGCTTGTTTCTCACAATTTTAATGTCAGATATGAAGGCAATGAAGAAACTAAGATTAATCCATGTGAATCAGAAATATCCATACAGCAAAAGTCACAGTGGAGGGAAGAGTGTTCTTATAGACAAGAACTAACTATCTTTAGGGTGAACCTGAAGAACTGCTCCATAGAAGTATTCCTAAATCTAAGCCCAAATAGTTGCAGATTTTCTTCTATTGTCATACCTCTGTTGTCATGCTCTGGACTTCCAAGCAGGCTTACTTTCCACACACTTGACAGCTGGATTTGTTCTGCCTGTTCTTTAGAAAAATTCAACACACCAGCATTGTGACTACAAACTTCGTAATTCACAATCACTACAGAAAGTCTTACCTCCTTCCTGAATATATGTGTATTTTGAGGATAGACCTGGTCTTTTAAGTATGACGTCCTGAAAACTGTAAGAAACTTCTCCACTGACAGGATGGGGAATGTGATTTGTCAGCCCTAAATACTTAGCAATCTCAGCTGTATTCTCTTGGTAAAAGAATTTTTGGTGAAGCATGTGATTAAGCAAGGTGCCTGATCTGAATATGTCCCACAGTCATTACGTGAATTGTCCAAAGAGTGTCACACAGCGAAGATGAAAGCACACTTACTATCCACATATATTTCTTGGTGTCTGCAGGCATCACTTGCAGGATCCCAAAACTCCATAGCAAGATACTACCAGAATGCTAAGAACCATATCACTGAAAAATAAATTCAAGGCATAAACACATCCATTCCTACACTTGGCATAAATATTTTTTTTCAATTAGACAAGACGTTCTGAGTAACATAAATCCCTTTTATAGTTCTAGCTGGTTTGACACTTAATCAGTTACCTTCCCAAGCAATGAATGCTCAACACTTAACTTTTTAACTTTCCTCTCAGATAAGTGCCATCAATTTGCAAGGTGATTTAGAATGCAAATCATGAATAGTGCTCAATACTGCTAGCGCTAGTCCTTTATGAATCAAGGCGCTATAAAACTTCATCAATATCTGTATTAAACACTTATTGATTGAAGTTTTACAGAAGCCTTATTCGCAAGGGACTTGTGCTCCCCATGTGAACTTAGATCATCAGGAAAGGCACAGACAGTGGCTTGCATTTTTCTACTACCAATTAGAAATAATATCTATTTTTACATACATTGTGCTCATAGCTGAAATACATATGGGCATAAATACACAGAAGTGAAAAACCTAGTTGTCAAATAATGTCAGAATAGAACACAAGATTGTATTTTCTGAAACATTACAATAAAGTCATATTAAAAACATATTAGGAAAAGAAAAAATAAAGATGATATAGTTTGTTTTAAATGTTGGCACTGGAAGAAAACTCGGTAGCACAAGGTGCAATAGACCAGTTTTCCAGTCTAAAAAAATTACTTTACCATTTCTGGTAGATCTACTAAATATGGGTTTACTTTTACCTGATTCTTAAACTGGGATGCTAATAATCTTAATCTGGTTAAAATCAAGGGAGATTTGCTTTTGATTTCACTGATATCAAAATTTCACCTTGTGTGAAACTAAAAGGGATTTGATTAAGATCTGTGTGGTTGACATGCTAAGTTTATAACCCAAAAGTAGCAACATTGCTAGAAATTAAAAACATAATATATACAGATAATTTAATAATCCTAAACTGCAAAGTGAGGATATCATTCAAGACTAATTCAATTTTAAGCATAATTTTCAGGATTTAGTTTTAAGCACTAACATTTATGTCTTCCTAACTTTCCTGTCGATGGGCAGGTGAGAAATCTTTTTAAGTGGGTTTATGCCAATTTAGACAGCTCAACGTTCAAAGAATCTATGAGAAGAAAGTTAATCCAGCTTTCTAATTGTTTTAATATGTAATATCAACATAAAACAGCTGCATCAGGACTGAACAGCTATTTAAAAACTCTTGAAAAGTGTTTATTAAGGATTTTTCTTCATTACTCTACCTTTACGGTAACTCAAAACCTCCCTGAAAATACCAAGCTAATTCAGGTTTAAGGTGTTGCTTGGTATGAATACAGTCAGCCAGCTAGGATCAGTTCCAACATCTAATACTACTCATTATAATGGCGCAAATTAAAAACAAACGAACAAATAAATGTAGAAATAAACCCTGCCATTTGTGATTTGATTAAAGAGATCTTTTGTCTGCAAAATCCAGATGCTTTATAGTTCTCCAAAAGCAACTTTATCTATGGGCTACTGTGCTTTTTGGTTAGGAAGATCAGGAAAGATGTTGGCCTTTTAAAACAGTTGTAATTTTGAAAATAATACTACATGGAAGATGTCTCGATAAAAAAAAAAATTATTTATGCATATTGTGCAATTTCATATCAATTTTCTTATTTTTTGTTTATTAGAAGATACATTGTAGAAAGAAAAATTGTCAGAATTTTGACAAAAAAAACTTTTCCAATGTGAAATTATTTTTCAGTTACATTTGAAATTTAAATTGTATTTTAAATGCATTTAACTCTTTTAAATGCATTTCAGCCGTTATTTGAGAAATAGGACATTGAAAATTAAATATTATGGCTTTTAAAAGCAATTAGTTTTGTTTACCTTGAATTATTCCTTCACCTTATCAGTATGTAAAATTTGTTTTCAAAATGCAGCAATGATCTTTTCTTTGGTGTTATGGAACTGGTAATGAATAAAACAAACAAACAAACAAACAAACAAAAATACCAAAAAAAAAAAAAAAACAAAAAAAAAATGCACATTGCAAATGTATTTCTAGTTTTAAAATAATCTGACTCTAAACTTCAGAATTGGCCTGAGAATCTATCAGCTGTCTATATGCTATGTGCTATTTAATATATGTCAAATGAAAGGAGTTCTCAAGTCACCTCTGTAGCTTGTCATAAGTGCCATCTAACTGATGTACATACAGCAGCAGAGTATCCTGTAGCAAGAAGAAAACTTTTGACCTTAGCTGCTTTTGGAGAGCACAGAAAGTTCGGGATTTATCCAAATTGTTTGGGTGCGTATGACATGGTGTTAGAAATATTCCTTTCTGCTATATCAGGAGACTTTTATCAGTTGGTGGCCACAGACTGACTGACCTTAACTAACCCAGTTGTTGAAGGGCAGTATGTGACCCAAGAATGAACTTCTCTGCTATGAGGGCATCTAGTCTGCATGTGAGAAGGTTTGCTTTTAGCTCTCTTCAGTTTCTGCTCAGAGGCTCAGGTTGGCCCTTATTTTAACTGCACCCATTCAACCGTTAATATGAATTATGTTTAGTTCTAGAAGTAGAAAAAATGTCATCTCTTTGGCTTGTAATAATTTGGTGGTGCTCAATATGTAAATTACCTACTTCTGCCGTAATTAGATGGTCAACAATTCTTACAGAGAACAGAAGCATTTAAATTGCATCTATTTGGTGAAAAATAAGTGTTGCTCAGCAGAGGCTATTTCACCTACTCAACCCATGATTAAAAACTCATTGGTTGAAGATTTAAATGGGTTTAGGATTGGCATGGTGTCACCACTGTGCAAATCCTTTGTTAAATATTAAATAATAGAAAAATGTCTTAGGGTCATACAGTGTGTGATTTATGTGACAAAACCCTTATGGGCTGTGTTTGTCAAAGGCAACTCATAATTCTGAATTGTTTCGCTGAATAGCAGAGAATATTTTTGTTGTGGTGGTGGGTGGGAAGAGATTTGTTTTCTCACTATGTTCAGTGCGGTAAAGATTTCTCTCTGTCTTTAGACACCTTTCACATGAAGAAGCCAAGCCCTGGGGCTAAGCGAAGGAGATGGGGAGGGATGGGTGCCCCTCCCTTTACATCAAGCTACCGCTGATAACAGCTTTTTGATATATGCATGGTCTGGGACTCAATTAGATTGTCAGATAAAAGTAATAAAAATATGTCATTTTTCTAAACATTTTTTTTTTATGTGCATAACATTCAGAAGCTGTTTAGAATCTGAAGACTGTAGGCCATGTGGACTTTTTGAAAGACTTGCATGTGTGTATGACTTCACATCATCTCAGAATTATTCTTCTGGGACTTTCTAAACAATTGTGTCCATATAAATCCCTATTGCTTTGTTAAAAAATATATATGTATATAAAAAGTAGGTAGTAATTTCCTTCCTCCACCCCCTCAAAAATATATATATAAATTACTGCTAGAAATTATTGCTTGCATTCGGTACTCTAGGAAATACAAAGGCAAATTCAAAAAAGACCTTGTCTCCTTTCTTTCTCTAAAACACAATTTATTGCTTTAAATCATAAAAATAAAACAGTCAAATGTTGCATAAGAGACCCTCAGCAGAAATAAAAGAAAAGAAAAGGCAAAACTGAACTTCCCATAAACCCAAATCCCATACAGCAGAGCTTTCTACAAGACCATAATTAAATAATCCCTGAAGGACTTGTGGAGGAGGGGATAAGAATACATAAACTTTCCAACATGATGAAAGAATAGACTCTATTATTATTATTTGATTATATTTTTAAGAAGGCAAGAACTAAAAAATATATGCTTAAGGTAGTCTACATGTGTAAACTATTCCATGCTAAACAAGTATCTGTGTAAGTCTCAGCCCTAATACACGACTAAATAGAAAAATTAAGGATGTATCTGTAATTTAGGGACTACAAGGAGATTGTGTCACATTTTAAAAAGGGGCAAAAAAGGGTCTACTGCAGTGTCTAACAATTTCTTCAGCAATGAGGCAGTGGAAACTTCCAGCAGGAGGTTCATGAGGTTCTTGTCTGGATGGGAGACTTCAGTCCCAATACATCCCTACTTGGTTACTGAATAGGAGAGGAGTCACATACCCGTACTTATGTGGTCAGATTAACAGATACAGAGAGTCCAAAAAGGTAAGGATTTCTTGCAACCATTTTACTTTCTCAAATGGAAAAGCAAACTGTCAGTGAAGCACTTTAGTCTGAGCTTTTTAAATTATCTTCTGTCATTTTCCTTCAGTAAGGAAAAGGCTGTTGATGAAGTGGTTTTTCTCAAATGGAAAAATATCCCACTGGGAAAATATTTTGATCATCTTAGACTGCAGCATTTTGCAAGGTAAGATGCTGGTCTTCTCTCTGCTAAGCCTCCAAGTATGGAAATCATTCCTCCATACATACGTGATACCAAACCACCTGATCTTTGGTGAATACTGGTCAGCATTTGATCAGCTGGGAAAGGGAAGAGTTATTCTATTCTTTGGCAAACTTTAATATGCAGATATGTAGGTTCTTTTTTGAGGTGGTGGAAGGTGAGGATTCTTTCATTTTATTTGAAACCTGCTTAGGATTTCTCTCTCATTTATTTGGGACTAGAGCTGTATCTTTGCTTACAAATCTTTCCCATAAGCATCCCTAGTAAAGGTAGAATTAATTATTAATTGCACAGATGCTTAGTGTGCAAAAAGTTGCTTTCTGATGCTCTTCTTCACCATAAATTTGGAGAAGTTACCATACACAAAACGAAACATGACTCCATGGTTTATGCAGGCTGAAAAGATTCAAGTTTAACTCTTGTCTACTGAGCATCATAGTTTTATGAATGTGTAACTTGGGCCTTCTAACATAATGATAAATCCTATCTGTATGTGCTCTGCAGCTGGGTTTGAAATTATGTTGATAGAACTGTTTATTATTGCATTGAATGGCACTGCCTAAAACTGTTAAGTTGGTCTGAAAAAGGTGGAAAGTTGCAAAGCAGCAAAGACAATGGAAATACATTTTCTTTGGATCAAGAAGTGCCTTGATCTGCAGGGAGAAAGCAGCTTCTTAGGGAAATAAATGGAATTATGTCATATTTTTCATGAAATGCCCAAACTTCCAACATTATTAGAGCTAACTGGTTGCAGGGATCATATTGCTACTCAAATACTCTGAAGTAAGAACACTTGCCTTTCTGCAAAATCTTCTCCATCCATGCAAAGCTGTGAGGACCTGCAGAAGTATAGCAGTATAGGTCTGGTGAAATCCATGAAGATTCCTCAACCCACAAGAAACAGGATTCTTGCTTTTATTTGGTTCATAGCCCACCTCCACATAGCCTTGTTGCTCTCACAAGCAGTGTATTTGGATATAAGAAACAGGTATAGTATGTTGATTTTCAAGCAGTTCTAGAAATCGTTTCCTTTGTTTGTACTTTCTTGTTCAGTGAACAGCCACAATGAAATGCTGAACAAAAACCAGGAAGAAAATCTAATCCAAGACAGCAGTGAATCTGGGCCATCTTAAAGGATTGAAGATGTCTGCATTGCTATGGAAAAATAGATGGACCCTTCCAAAATATTCTGACACCCAAGTGATTCTACGATTCTATGATTAAAGGTACAGTAAATTCAAATCAGAATCTGGAAAGAGATATTTCTCCCCTGGTAGCACCCTTTTAAACTGAATATAAGTACCCCATGTATACATACTGTGTGCCTAGTTTAACCCTCAGTTAAACTTGGTTTTATTTGAAAATTTGTAATTTAAGTGAGGTTGTTAGTGGTGATGCAGCTGCCAGTAGGAAAATCACACAACGGAGAAGAGTACTGAAAATAAGTATTTGTTCCTTGGTGTAACTGGTATGTTTTGCCTAAGCACAACACTATTATACTGTGTTGAGTTTGAGCTAGAGTGAAAATGAATACACTTCATCTCCAAATTAGATGCAGTACCATATGTGTTATCAATTTATCAGTACACCAATGAAATTGAAGTGTTGAATGGAAGTGGCTCGGTGACTGTATGCAGCTGTAAGAGTCAGCAGATATTACAGTTAGCTGACTCAGCCAACTGCTTCTTGTCACATCTCTATCTTTAGAGTCATTGACACATCTCTAGTCATATGGAACTGATATTTAAATGCTACCCTACAGCCAGACTTACATAAGGGCTACAGAATTCATGCCTCTGGGTAGGCTGGAGAATTTAAATACAGAGTGTTACAACACAAATTGTGTTTATTTTCCCTGTAAGCTCTGAAAGGAACTGTAGTTGATCCTCCATTCTAACTGGCAGATCAGTTTTAATGAACAGCCTAACGTCATAAGAACATATTTTGCATTACTACATCAAGGGGAAATCCATTTACTCCCATATTAGCAGCTTCTACCTGCCTCTGAATTGTGTTATTTGTGGGGAGTAGTGGGGGACAAAGAAATGTTGCACTATTTGTTTAACATTTCAGTGCTTAACATTATGTTGTTCTATAGTGAGTTATGTTAAATGAGTTGATGGTAGCAAGAAACAGAGCATGCAATATAGTTTGGAAAAGAGAGGAGAGAGAGGAGAGGAGAGGAGAGGAGAGGAGAGGAGAGGAGAGGAGAGGAGAGGAGAGGAGAGGAGAGGAGAGGAGAGGAGAGGAGAGGAGAGGAGAGGAGAGGAGAGGAGAGGAGAGGAGAGGAGAGGAGAGGAGAGGAGAGAGAGAGAAAGAAAAGAAAGAAAAGAAAAGAAAAGAAAAGAAAAGAAAAGAAAAGAAAAGAAAAGAAAAGAAAAGAAAAGAAAAGAAAAGAAAAGAAAGAAAAGAAAAGAAAAGAAAAGAAAGAAAAGAAAAGAAAAGAAAAGAAAGAAAAATCCCTGGTGTGAAAGAGGTATGAAAAAGCTCATTACAAATCCAGATCAGCTTGGCAACTTTCCTGTGCTGACATCTTTAACTATCCCTTCCTTCCTTCTCCCTCCAGCAAATGCAGAAGAGGCACAGGCATATAGGGCCAAACTTTTAAGATGTTAGATTCCTAGCCTTTTAAAAGCTTATCCATAACTTTCACTATTGCGTTTACTTTTCAAATTCATTTTAAAACAGCCATGGCTCCCTCAGAATCTGCTTAGTTGTCTTGTAAAGGCCACTTAGAGACACCATGTAACTCTAGTGACTCACCACAGTGCTTTTTCAAGACAGAAAAATCTTGATGCACTGCTTGTATATATAATTCAGTTTTCCATCTTGCTGATTTTAGATTTAATTTTCTTGGCTAGAGTTGAGTTATTGGATGGACACCATGGGATACCAAATGTACAAATTGCCTTGCACATCAAGAGTGTATGAAGAATCTCAACTGAAGTGTCTACGACTTTCTCAACCCACATGAACATCTGGGGACCAACCAAGTGATCCAAAGGCTTTCAGAACAATATATGAGTACATTGAAAATTGCACTGTGGGAAGATGTGCTAGAAAAGCACAAAGCGGGAAAACACATACAGAAACTTCCCTAGGGATACAAGAGCTGGAAATGATACAAGATATGTGTATTCAGCTACCAGTAGACTCTTTCTTCCCTGCCTTACAGGTCTACCTAACTGTAGTCTCCAACAGAAACAATATTTCTTCCCTGTAAAAAATGTTACTTTGGAATTAAAGAAAATAGCTTCACACAGTATTGTTCAGCATATATATTTTAAGCAGTGAGTATCGTATGTACCCCAGCTAAAACTGTAGCTAGTTGAAAATAGAAAAGACACTGCTTCTGTTGCAATATATGCCTACATTCAGCTTTCAGCAGAGATGAGTTTTACCAGATTTACAAATTTATATTGAAACCTGAAATGGTACTAAGTTAATTAAAACATATTAATTTTATTTTTAAAGAGAGAGAAAAAAGAGCCTTTAGGTTCACAGAGCTGAATCACGTAAACAAAAATTATGTCATTTCTCAATAGTAAACTATTGCAAGGGATATATTTATGTTCAGTTTGATACTGCAGTTTTAGTCTAGGTTAATGGAAATGTGTTACCCTTCTTTAAGTGTAAATGTGATTTCTCTGCTAATGAAAAAAAGAGACTTAAATGCACTAATTACAATGGGGAGTATTGTACAGGTAGCTGAGGTACAAGCTCCTCTAAGCAAATGTAACTTAAACCTCATCTGCCATACTTTCAGGCTGTTGCCATAGTTGTGCTTTGCCAGTTGAGTGGAGATGGGATGCTGCAGTAATGAAGGACTAAACCTTCACCTCGCAAACCTCAGCCTCAGGTCATATAAAAACTTTAAGGGCCACAATCCAGATATAGCATAAGAAGTGAGAGCTGTTTTTCTAGACAGTCTTCATAAAAAAAACTGTGCATTAATAAGTTTGTGTACTTAAGAATTAAAAATAATGATACTCTCTAACCCACTGACTACAAAGGAGCTGCGTAACTCCTGCAGGTTTTTCACTTCTTATTGTAGTCAGTATGATATTATTGCCATTTTTTTTCCAAACTTTCTTCACTATAATCTGCTGGAGAGGAGCTCTGCAGAGAGGGACCTGGGCGTCCTGGTGGACGACAGGTTGGCCATCAGCCAGCAGTGTGCCCTCGTGGCCAAAAAGGCCAATGGCATTCTGGGGTGCATTAAGAAGAGCGTGTCCAGCAGGTCGAGGGAGGTGATCCTCCCCCTCTACTCTGCCCTGGTAAGGCCTCATCTGGAGTACTGTGTCCAATTCTGGGCTCCCCAGTACAAAAAAGACAGGGATCTCTTGGAAAGAGTCCAGCGGAGGGCCACAAAGATGGTGAAGGGCCTGGAGCATCTCCCCTATGAAGAAAGGCTAGGTGAACTGGGTCTGTTTAGCCTTGAGAAAAGAAGACTGAGAGGGGACCTGATCCAGGTTTATAAATATCTGAGGTGTGGCGGCCATAGCGGTGAGGCCAGTCTCTTTTCAGTGGTACGTGGAGACAGGACGAGGGGAAATGGACATAAGCTGCAGCATAGGAAGTTTTGCACGAATGTGCGTAAGAACTTCTTCACGGTGAGGGTGACGGAGCACTGGAACAGGCTGCCCAGGGAGGTTGTGGAGTCTCCTTCTCTGGAGATATTCAAGTCTCATCTGGATGCCTACCTGTGCGACCTGGTGTAGGGAACCTGCTTTGGCAGGGGGGTTGGTCTCGATGATCTCTAGAGGTCCCTTCCAACCCCTACAATTCTGTGATTCTGTGATAATGAGAACACAAGAACTGGAATAAAATTATGAAGTAGAAAAACAGCTTAATCACCCATTGATAGATAAAAGTATAAGAAAGAGGAAGACATATTAGTATCTTCACTAGTTTTCCACCCTACTTTTCTGAACTTTGTCCATCTTAACCAGATGCTGTGTTTTCATATCTAATAGTCAATTTGGGAACCTATCTTAGCATCAACAGCAACTACAGTGACTTGTGCTTATGAGTTTATTTACCATATCCATACACCAGACAGCAAATTATTTTCTGAGCGCCTTTCACATGCCACCCATGATATTATGGGATACATACTGTCTATGATTCCATGATTCTATGATCTCTTTTATGGGTTGAACAGTCCTAGTCTGTCTTTCCAATTGCAAAAGTCCTTGATTACCTTATCACTCTTCCATGTACACTTATCCTCATTCTTCTGAATGTTAAATACTCCAAACTCTACTAAAAATATCATGCATATATTTATATAAATTTATTTTAAAGGATCTTTTCCAAGACTTCACTAGCAATCTATTGCTCAAATAATGCATTAAAATAAACATTATCATATTCATCAACTGTTTGATTTCTTTTTCATTCCGTATAATTGAAAAGATCTAATTAGGTTGCAGAATACTGATCATGCACAAATCATGCTATAATTTGTAATGTAGCTGGACAACTGTTAGAAATTAGGATTGTATTAGAAAAATAACAACAAAGAACACTGGCAGCAACAAAACCACGAAACCTTCAGGATTAGGCAGATGACAGCAATTGTCCTTGCATGTAATGCAAAGTGGAGCATGGCAGATAAGCTAAAGAATAACATAGACATATAGGTTGAAGAATAAATTTGAAAAGTGAACAGTGGTAAGGCCAAAAGTTATATACATGGATGATGATGGACAAAAATATGTGGTATACTATGCTATCACAGTAAAAAAATATTAGTGTGATTTTAGCCACCTTCTGTGGAAGCATTATGCCTCCACTGTACAGAGGCAAAAGTCCATCTTTGTGTAGTATAGTGTGCTGATCTCTGCACATTTCATTAGCAGGGGAACCCTGCACCATGGATGGAGTTCATTTAGAGATAGCTATCAGCAAAGAATAAAAAGCCTTGTCCAAGCTGTGAATAAATAGAAATGGAAGGAAGATTAGCATGACTATAATCTACTAATTTTTGAAGACAGTATTAACACTTGAAAACAAAAAAATAAAGATGATTCAGATCTCTTGATAACAGGATCCATTCAATCACAGCAAAAAAAAATGCATGTGATAGCTACAAAGCAGTTTTGCCCAATTAGGTGGGTCATGGATTCTTAGGAACAATGCTGCAGTGACACAAAAATATGTATTCCTTCTTTACAATCTGTATTATTATTCAGCCTGCTTTTTTTTTTTTCCTTAAAAAATAGCCTCCATATCTCAAAAAAAAAAAAAAAAAAAAAAGGATCCCAAATTTTTCACAGGGATTGAGGTAGTTCACTGAAAATCTCTCATTTCCCTTCTAGAGAAAAAAGAGTTGGAGACTGCCCACAACTGAAGTCCCCTTTATTTTCTGCAAGTTGTCATCAGAAATAAATCATCTTGGTAGTGAAGTAAACTGGGAGTCTCTGTCTATTCTGTCTACAATCAGCTTTCTACCTTGGCCTGATAAACTTTCTCACTCCTTCAGCACCCACTCAGTTGCGACCTTCAGGACCCAGCTAAGAAATTGCCTCCTTGAGGAGGAAGCAATGTGCTACCAAAATCTTCTCTATAGTGCCACTGACATGCCTTTCATTTCAAAATGATTCTGAGGATTATACCTCAGTGTACCTGGAGATGGAAAGAGAGTCAACATTTAAATGGCTAAAAACATTCTAGTTATTTATAAGCACTGTATCTTCTTTCCCTTTCACCTACCAAGCCTCATCTTTTCTTCCACTGAGATGTACTTATTGACATTTTTACTGGAGGACGAAGTTTGTTGTGTCAGTAGGCAACCTAAACACTTCCTGCCTTGAAGCTTTCCATCAACTTGCAGGAACCCACACAGAACAAAACCCCAGAGCAGGTCCTCACTTCTTTCTTCCATACGTCCACTTGTCACTTTTCTTTTGTATCAGAAGCGCAGAGAAAAATGACAGCCATGGAGGCAGAGTGGTATCAACAGCTGTGGATAAATCAATCCATCACACACACACACAGACAAAAAAAAAAAAAAAAGAAGAAGAAAAAGAAAAAAAATTTCTGCCATGAAACTTAATCACTAAAGGTCATGTCGGGGAGTGAGGAACAGATTAAATTAGCATAGTATTAGATATGGAAAATGATTTCTGTCAAAATCATCTTTACCACAATTATAATATGTTAATTACGTATTTCATTAAGGAAGTTGATTATGGTTCACAGATGAAATCATGCAGACGAAGACACCTGGAAGGAAGCACTAGAGCCTGAAGCCTCTTCTCACCCTCTCTCTCTCTCACACACACACACGCACACACACACACAATTAGGTACACACACTCTCATGTAGAAAAGCTTTTCCCAGTATACTTCAAAGATTATTAAAGTGCAGCTGCGTCTGGTTAGGACAGAAACTCACAGAAATAAAGGAAAGCATAGCAGGGTACATTCATT